>NC_091457.1:126735539-127047812 GCF_027789765.1 Dendropsophus ebraccatus
GGTAACATGACACCGCCGCCGGTTACCTGGGCCGCCGCGCACCACAGACAGAGAAGTCATTCGGGCATGCGCACTACCACGGATACTTTAGTGGAGTATATGTGCGAGCAGGATGTTGTATACCCCTCATTGGACATTTAAACAGTGTTATTGTAATACAATTATAAAAACAAAAAAGAATGTAGTTCATAAAGTGCACTATGTGCTATGTAAACAGAACGTGTAGACCTAGATCTAAAATTATGTAAACATGTGTACAAAATTAATGATAAATATAAGTGTATGTAATGTGTGAATACGGATCAATATGTAAATGTGTCTCTTTGACATAAAAGTGCTAAAGTGCATTAAGATGTGTAAATAAATAAATAAAGTGTATATTACGTAATAAATATAAACTAAAATATTGTGAGATCATGTGAAAATCATGTGGACTGTGTAGATGTAATCGAAAAAAACAATATTTGATGTAAACAAACAGTATATAGTGTATCGCGATAAAAAATATTATGTGCGGCATTAAAGTGCAGTGCAAAAACCACAAAAAAGCAAAAAACGCACCTTGTGCAAAAAAACGCATCAAAAACGCATAAATAAAAAAAATAAAAAATAAATAAAATAAAAATAAAAATAAAAAAAAATTGAATATATTAATGATGTCCTTGAGGGGAAATCTTCAATCTTTAGTCAATTCCATCCATATTATCACCAACATCCATGCTACATTCGGTGTGGGTGGGAGAAGAAATTCTAAATTAAAGAAGAAAAAGAGAAAAATAATTTAGTTAAAATGCATTAAAAATATATATTAAAAACAAAAAATGGGACTTGGAGAAGAAAACTTTGGATCTAGCACCTTAATTCAGAAATGGAGCGAAGCTCAGAACCTCATTCATGCCCAAGGGATATACCGTTTTTAACTTCCAAATCCACTTCACTTCACGTTGAGCCAGACGAGTGTTCCAATCTCCCCCCCTGGCTCCTATATTCATCTTGTCAATACCTCTGACTTTTAGGAGACGAGGATTGCAGTCATGGTACTTCTTAAAGTGACGTGCCACTGGTTTTAAATTCGCATGTATGTTTTCGCCACGTGCGGCTTCAATGTCTCTCATGTGTTCCCGGACACGTATTTTTAAGGCCCGGCTTGTGAGTCCGACATATATTTTAGTACAGGGACATGTAGCATAGTAGATCACGTACCTTGTATCACACGTGATTGTTTGTCGGATTTCATAAGTTCGTTGACCAGAGGAATCGGTGAAGTCGGTGGCCCTTTCAATGTTAGGACATGCCACGCATTTCCCACACGGGGTACAACCCCACTTAGGACCTTTAGTGTTGAAGAAGTTCTTTTGTTGTTCTGGGTAATGACTTTTCGTTAATATGTCTTTCAGGTTCGCAGATCTTCTAGCAGTTATTGATGGTCTTTTGGGTAAGTATTTCTGCAAAATGTTGTCAGATAGTAAGACAGGCCAATATTTTTGCATGACATCTCTCATTCTCTGCCAATGTCCGTGGTAGTTGGTGATATATCTCACCTGATTCTCTGCCCTCCTAGAGGTAGATGTATGGATCAATTGTTGTCTATCTGTTCCTTTGGCCCTCTTGTACGCTCTTTTTAATGTTCTTTTGCTATACCCTCTATCCAGGAATCGTTGTTGGAGCTCCCGTGCCTGTCCCTCAAAATCTTCATCCGAGGAGCAGATGCGGCGAACCCTCAGGTACTGTCCGATTGGTACTGCTTTGATTGTAGAGGCTGGGTGAGAGGATGTTGCATGCAGGATCGAATTCACTGATGTGGACTTTCTGTGGACATCTGTCTGCAAATAACCAGAGAGATCTTTTTTTATCAATATGTCCAAAAAATCTATGTTTTTCTTGTCCCATTTATAGGTCAAATGGATGTTGCGAGTGTTGTTGTTCAATTTATCCATAAATATCTGTAAATCTTCTTCTGTCCCTTGCCAGATCAGGAAAACATCGTCAATGTACCGTGCCCACATGAGGACACGGTCCATTGGGATGTGCTGATCTGACATAAGGAATCTGACATAAGGAGGTCCCTCTCCCACAGCCCCAGGAATAGATTGGCATATGGGGGCGCACAAGGCGCCCCCATAGCCGTTCCCTGGAGCTGTAGGTAGAACGACCCATTGAAGGTAAAAAAATTATGAGTTAGCGTGAAAGATAGCAACTCAACCAGACATTTTGTCATGTCACTTCCCACATCTCCACTTTGCAAAAAATATGACACTGCTTCCAAACCGTCTTGATGTCTAATGTTTGTATATAATGACTCTACGTCGCAGGTTACCAAAAGCATGTCATCCTCTAAGTGTATTCCATCTATTCTTTTAATTAGATCAGCAGTATCTCTTACATAGGAAGGTAGGCATTCCACTAGTGGCTTCAATTTATGATCTATATATCTTCCTATCTTTTCAGTGAGTGACCCACAGCCAGATATTATCGGCCTACCTGTTGGCGTCTTGATGTCTTTATGCACCTTCGGCAAAAGATATAGCGTCGGGACTGTTGGTTCAGCAACGGTAAGGGCTTTTACCAATTGTGATGTTAAAGTTCCTTCCTCCTGATGTTTCACCAGAATATCTTTCAACTGGTCTCTATAGGAAGAGAGTGGGTTATATGTTAGTCTCTTGTAACAAGTGGGGTTATTGAGCTGTCGTCTTGCTTCTGTCTCGTACATCTCGTTAGGCCAAACCACCACATTCCCTCCCTTGTCTGCGGGCTTGAACTGTACATTTTTCATTCGTTGTAATTTCTTTAAGCTTACCCTTTCTTCTTTAGTTAGGTTATCATTATTTATATGCGGTGGCATTTTCTCAAATTCCGAGGTAACCAATTTTACAAACAGGTCTATAGCTGGACAGGTTGATAATATCGGGAATTTTTTTGATTTAATTCGTATACATTCTGGAATTTTACTCACCTCCTCAGTCTCCGTGTCCTGTTCTGTTAGTAGGTCCTCCAGTGTCCTCACTGCCTCATGTTCTGTTAATGTAGGGAATTCTTCATCTAAGTCATTACGGTGGTGCCATTTTTTAAAAACAAGTGTGCGGGCAAACATGTGGAGATCTTTCACCGCTGTAAAGGGATCAAATGAATTACAGGGTGAGAAAGTGAAGCCCTTCATTAGTACACCAATGTCTGTGGGAGTGAAGTTATGAGAGGATAGATTTATTACCTTTAATTCGCCATCACCTCCTCTCTTCTGTTTCCTCTTGTCCTCATTGTGATTGTAGTTGTACTTCCTCTTTGTATTGCCATAATTGCGTACATGGAAGCCACGATTGGATGACGTACTTGTACTGCTCTGTGAGGTCAGTGAAGTCATAGATGATGCTCTACTCAGGTTAGATACATTTTCCTGATTACGTCTCCATCTATATACTCGTTTTTGTTGAAAATCCTCTTGGTCTCTCATGAATTTCTTGGCCTTTGTTTCCTGAATCTCCTTCTCCCAACTTATGAACAGTTTCTCCATATTTTTATTGAAAGATTCCTTCTCCTCCGTTGTTGATTCCGTTTGTAATTGGGTTTGTACCCGGAGAATCTCAACTTCTAGTTGTTCCAATGACTTGTTATTCAAATTGACCAATAAACTCATAAATTGGAGTGATGATTTTGTACAGACCTCTTCCCATTTATTAGTAATATTTTGTATCGCGATACACTATATACTGTTTGTTTACA
This sequence comes from Dendropsophus ebraccatus, assembly GCF_027789765.1. NCBI lineage: Eukaryota > Metazoa > Chordata > Amphibia > Anura > Hylidae > Dendropsophus > Dendropsophus ebraccatus. The sequence continues at coordinate 126,739,257 of NC_091457.1, forward strand.
TCAAATATTGTTTTTTTCGATTACATCTACACAGTCCACATGATTTTCACATGATCTCACAATATTTTAGTTTATATTTATTACGTAATATACACTTTATTTATTTATTTACACATCTTAATGCACTTTAGCACTTTTATGTCAAAGAGACACATTTACATATTGATCCGTATTCACACATTACATACACTTATATTTATCATTAATTTTGTACACATGTTTACATAATTTTAGATCTAGGTCTACACGTTCTGTTTACATAGCACATAGTGCACTTTATGAACTACATTCTTTTTTGTTTTTATAATTGTATTACAATAACACTGTTTAAATGTCCAATGAGGGGTATACAACATCCTGCTCGCACATATACTCCACTAAAGTATCCGTGGTAGTGCGCATGCCCGAATGACTTCTCTGTCTGTGGTGCGCGGTGGCCCAGGTAACCGGCGGCGGTGTCATGTTACCCATGATCATGTGACCGGCACTGCCGGCTCACGTGACCAGGGCCGTGAGGCCGCTTCCGGTTTGGCCGCGGCGCACTCACAGTGATGAGATGGAGGACGGAACATGCGCCGAATGAGCCACAGGTGTTGAGTAAGTAACAACGGGGAGTGATTGGTGGGATGATACTATTTATACCCTTATCGGATGGGACGTCATTACCCCCGGACGAAGGCAACGAAACGCGCGTCGGGGTGGTGGCGTCCTGGAGGATATACATTGCATACTATTATAAAAGGTATTTAACTGTCTGGATCCCTTGATTTGATGGGGAAATAAGATTTGATGAAGGGTGGATCAGAGACTTATGAATTATCTGTGGGCTGAGTCCATGAATTGAATGCACTTGCACTTTATTATTTATCACATTTACTATAGTGTCCTAATATGTGAATACATCCCCCTGTTCTGTGACATTTGTTGTCGGTCAGAGATTCCAGCATATATGATCTGGTTACTTTAGAAACATCTCCAGGATAGTCACTGTTCTTTTTAATGTTTGGTCTGTCTCTCTCTTTTATGTTAGTGGTTTTTATGTATATTCAATAAAGATATATATGGTATTTGCTACGAAATTTCAGCATTTGTTCTCTTTTTTTTGGTATAAAGTATTCTTTCAGTAAAGAAGATCTATTTATGCTAACGGGACTCAGTTATTATTGTTCAAGCACCTACACAGTAGATATCACATACTTGGGTCATCTCCCCTTTCTGTGGTTGGTGGTACGGATAGTCCGGGTGGGTCTCAACTCCACTCCGGACCATCATGATAAGTACTTAAGGGACCCGCTCACAGCCCATCAGGTCGCCAACCACAGGGTAAAGGGTATAGCTCGCCACTCTAAAATAAAAGCAGGTGTGCCTCCATACCCAGCCCAGTGCCAGCCTGTTCACAGCACTGTCACCAGCACTATGTCATGGCAGAGCAGAGAGGAGTTTGTGATATTCTGTGCTTTTATTGACCACAGATGTAAAGGAAAGGAAGCCAACTGCAAACAGCCCAGATCTTGTTGTGCCCCTGAAATCAAGAAAATGAGAAATAGTTCATTGTGGCATTTTCAGGTTCTTGATATCAGCTAAGACTCTTAAACACTGTAGAGATTTGTAATGGCTAGTAGTGTTAGTGTTTAGAAGTAATGGTTTACACTAGGAGAACAGCAGCATTATACAATGTGAATGTCTCTTGTTATTTGTCTTCTGGATCGGGAATACATCACAGGCGCTATCCAGTTGCTTAGATCCACAAACACACTGTAATTTTGCTCTATTTACTAATTAAAGTTTAGCAATATACCCAATTAACTGCAATGTGATGTTATTTGTGACCTTGTGTCGTTCTGCCGCAGGACATTGCGGAAATTGGGTCCAAGTGTAGTCATTTATCATTGCCACTGAAAAGATCTTTTACTCAGGTAATTTACTTTAATCCATTACAGCATTCTGTACTGTACGCTGCTCCAGGCTGTTGTATTTATGAGTAGGAAAAATCATCAAGTTCTGCTTTGTCACACTGGAAAGTATGAGTAAAAAGCTTTTATGCTGTAAGGGAAGTTTTTTTGTTATGGTGTGAATCAAACCGGTATTAAAGGGAATGTATCAGCTGGATTTTTTTACAACTTTAAAATCAGATACTAAAGCATTGTCTTATGTTTTCTTATTTGATTTCTTACTTCTATTTTTGGAGCAAGAATAGTCAGTGACCAATGAACTTCTGTGCATGAGGCTGGGATGTGACAATTAGTGTTTTTCTTGTTTATATGTCCTATATGCTGTGGTTAGACATAGCCATTTCAAATAAAACTTATTAATAAAATGCATAGTTTTTCATGGTCGTTAACGTTTAGGGCATGGGTCTCCAAACTGCGGCCCTCCAGCTGTCGCAGAACCCCAAGTCCCCTCATGCCTGGACAGCTAAAGCTTTGTATTTGGCTGTCCAGGCATGATGGGAAATGTGGTATTGCAACAGCTGGAGGGCCGCAGTTTGGAGACCCATGGTTTAGGGTGTTCTTAATAATCCAGGGTGGGCAGAGGGGGTTGTAACATAGTAATAAAGAAGTTATACTTACCTGTACCTGAGCCACCACAGCGCTGAGGTTGCACAAGATTAGAAAAACATGACTGCCCTCTAGCAGGAATAGGCCTTCATGTCTTCGGGTTGTATCTAGTATTGCACTGAACTGAATGACATTGAACTACTATACCAGACACAACCAGTGTAAGGCTATGTTCACACTGCGTACGAGTCTGGCCGCATTTCGTACGCCGCCGTACATGTGCGGCTGAAACTACGGGCGTGGTAAAAATAGACATGCGGCCGGATGCGTACGAACCGCGAACATACGCCTGTAGTACAGTTATGTTTCCCTAGCTTTACTTGGAAATCTTTGCCCAGCCCCATAAACCACACAGAACCTTTTGGATCGAAAAATCAAGTTCAATTTGACTGAAATAAGTACTTCGTACGGGACCGCATGGAAATCCACAGCCGTGAGTTGGAACATTTCCGTCCTCAAACAATGGTCTTGTTCATTTTTCACAGCGCCGTATACGATCCGGCCGTAAGCTCACACGTAGTGTGCATTGTGCGGGCGTATATCGTATACTTTCAAGTGAACGCATCAACTTCAAAACTACGTGCGTATATTCGCGGTTCGCATTACGGACGGAAACATACGAAGTGTGAACATAGCCTAAAGGTGCTATACTGTGTGTGGAAGAAATTAGCCTTTTTTTTTAAAATAGTGACAACTTGTCTCACTTTTGTCCATATCAACGGAGCAGGCAGTCCGGGGGTAGTCCCAATCAGTGCTTTGGGCACTGTAGTCCCCAGTGCTCCAAACCGCCCAATTAACTTAAAGTGACACTGTCCCCCCCTTTTTGCATTCTGACTTCTCTACACAGGTGTAAAAGGTAAATTTAGCAGTTTTCATACGTTATTTTATATCATACGTCATGGTGCTTGTTCAAGTAAAAAGTGATCTTTTATCAACTGCAGATTGTGCTAAGTGGACGGGGCTTTGCTGCAACCGCGCCACTTAGCCCTGCCCACAGCACCACCCTTGGCCCCACCCCTCCATGACATCATAGGCACATAGGCCTCGTCCACCATTGGAACAGGCTGGCCTAAAGGTCTAGGCCCCACTCCTTTTAGGTCGTTCCATACCAATGGGCGTCGAGGGGGCGGGGTCTATGTGCCGATGGCGTCATGGAGGGGAGGGGCCAATGATGGCGCTTTTGTCGCAAAGCCCCGCCCACTTAGCACAATCGGCAGTTGGTAAAAGATCACTTTTTACTTGAACAAGCACCGTGACGTATGATATAAAATAAGGTATGAAAACTGCTAAATTTACCCATTTCACCTGGGTAAAGAAGTCAGAATGCAAAAAGGGGGTGACAGTGTCACTTAAAGGGTATAACTGCAAACTACATGGAGTCAATGCAGAGGATGAAGGTAAGAAACATAGCTTCATCCTTAGCGCCCTGTGCACAGAAGGGCTATATCCAGGGCTGTATTTACCACAAGCTATTACCTACCAATTATCTACCAATCCTGTGGTGAAATATTTGAAAAATGTGAAAAAATGTGATTCAGACAACGTTTCTACATGTAGAGAAATGCATGTGGTGAAACCACGCTCCCATTTCTTCATGATGCTAACTGGTGCTTGAACATGGGGGGGGCGTCAAGTTCAAGTTTAGTGCCTAGGGAAGCAGCAGCTATTAATACGGCCCTGGCTATATCAGTAGATTAGATTAATCTAACCTGCTGATAGTTTCCTTATAAGTTTTACAGATGTTTTATTCTGTTTGGAAGTTAGTCAACTTGTTGGCTTACACTGCGTCAGAATCTTGCTTACAGTGTCGTGTCCAGTTTGCCAATGCAACATCCCTTTTTACCAAAATCCTACACAATTGTTGAATGTAGCTGAAAAGGTGTCTTAAAGGGGTTATCCGAGATTAACAAGAACACAGCTGTTTCCTTGCAAAAACAGCACTTCCCCTGTCCTCAAATTGTGTGCAGTATTAGGCCATGTTCACATGGCGTATAAACCGGCCGTTCTGTGACCTGGCCGAGTCACGAAATGTCTGGTGTTACTGAAGATCACTTCTTCAGTACTTCATTTGTGTTGAATTCGGATGCGGACGCACCTGTGTGTGCCCACATTCACCTCCGCACACTCCATTGTGTAAAAATTGCATGTTCTGTGCGGCCGCTATTCAATGAATAGTGGCCGCACAAAACTGACATGTCAGTTTTTCGTGCGGCCAGATGGAATCCCGCCCGGAGAGTATACTATGTGTATACACTTCGGCCGGGATTCCATTCATTCCAATATAACCTACAGTATGTCAAGTTGGCGCTCTGGAATTAAGGGCGCTTTATAAATAAATAATAATAAGCATACATCATGGCCGTTATTGCAAATTGCAAATGTTGTGTGAACATAGCCTTACAGTACTAGGCTATGTTCACACTATGTATCTGTGCGGCTGTATTTTTTATGCGGCTGGAAATGTGCGGCTGAAACTACGGCCGTGGGAAAAAATAGACATGCATCTGGGTAGGCAGGGAAACAGTTTACATGAATCGCTATTACCGGGGTTTGCGATCCTCTGCAGTAATGCCGATGCCTCTCATGGTTAATATATTTAATTAATAAAACACATTTTCGTTGTAATAAAGTCCCTTTCGTTGTTCAATAATTAAATTTAAACAAATCCATCATTTTGCAATTAAATATACTGTTAAAATATATATATATATATATATATAAATAAATGTATATTTATATATATATATTTATTTTTTGACAGTATATTTAATTGCACAATGATGGATTCGTTTAAATAAAATAATTGAACAACGAAACTGATTTTATTACAACGAAAATGTGTTTTATTAATTAAATATTAATTAGTACAGGAAGCTCCATTAAGCCGTTAATTCATATTGCCGGCAATAGAGCTTTCTGTACTTATCATCACTTTACTTTAATGAAAACATCAAATGTTTCTTCTAATTATGTTATCACAATAGCATTATTAGAAGAAACATTTTGAATTATATGTGCGCTCAGCTGATTGGCTGATCGGCTGAGCGCACATATAAAAAGCCGGTCCGCAGTACAGTGACTTCATTGTGCTGCGGACCAGCGAATAGGACACATCGGGGTGAGTATAAAGCTCTCCCCACCCCCTCCCCAGCACTGCACCCCTCCCAGCAAGGAAGGGGGGGCACTTAACCCCTTTCTTGCTGGTATGGGTGCAGTCTGACATCAGTCTGGCCCCCAAGGGGTTAAGGGTGATGCAATGCATCCTCCCTTAACCCCTTGGGGGCCAGACTGTAAGCAGCGATCTGTAAAGATGCTGCATACTGTAAAGAGCACAACACAGCTCACAATGATGGGGGTTGTGCTCCTGTTTGTGTGTTTTTTGTGTGTTTCTCCCTTTTTGTTTTTCAGATATCGGTATCCTGTGGATTACGGCGGATTCGGTGGACTACGTCAATGACCAGCGGTTGTTTGGTGTTTTTTTTTTTTTATAAAATGGTCAATGAGGGGTGTGGGGGTGTTTTTATTTGAATAAAAAACTAATTTCACTTGTGTGTTGTCTTTATTTCTTTACTTTATAGACTTAGTAGTGGAAGCCATCTAATAGACGGAATCCATTAATAAGTCGGGGCCTAGTGTTAGCCGGTATAAAATGGCTAACACTAACCCCCCATTATTACCTCAGTACCCAATGCCACCAGGGGTACTGGGAAGAGCTGGGTGCCAGTGGTCCCGGAGCGTCAAAATTGGCGCTCCTGGACTGGGCAGCAGCAGGCTGGTAAGATTTAGGCTGGGGAAGGCCTAAAACAATGGCTCTTCCCACCCTCTTGTTACCAGGCTGCTGTCGCTTGGTTTTTAACCCGGCTGGTTATAAAAATAGGGGGGACCCTATGCGTTTTTTTTTTTTTAATAAATAAATAATTACAGTATGCAGCATCTTTACAGATCGCTGCTTATAGTCTGGCCCCCAAGGGGTTAAGGGAGGATGCATTGCATCACCCTTAACCCCTTGGGGGCCAGACTGATGTCAGACTGCACCCATCCCAGAAAGGAAGAGGTTAAGTGACCCCCCTTCCTTGCTGGGAGGGGTGCAGTGCAGGGGAGGGGGTGGGGAGAGCTGTATACTCACCCCAATGTTGTCTCTTCGCTGGTCCGCAGCACAATGAAGTCACTGTACTGCGGACCCGCTCTTTATATGTGCGCTCAGCCGATCAGCCAATCAGCTGAGCGCACACATAATTCAAAATGTTTCTTCTAATAATGCTATTGTGATAACATAATTAGAAGAAACATTTGATGTTTTCATTAAAGTAAAGTGATGATAAGTACAGAAAGCTCTATTGCCGGCAATATGAATTAACGGCTTAATGGAGCTTCCTGTACTAATTAATATTTAATTAATAAAACACATTTTCGTTGTAATAAAATCAGTTTTGTTGTTCAATTATTTTATTTAAACGAATCAATCATTGTGCAATTAAATATACTGTCAAAAAATAAATATATATATAAATATACATTTATTTATATATATATTTATTTTAACAGTATATTTAATTGCACAATGATGGATTCATTAGAATTAAATTATTAAACAACGAAAGGGACTTTATTACAAAGAAAATGTGTTTTATTAATTTAATACATTAACTATTAGAGGCATCGGCATTCGGCATTATTGCCGGCTATTTTTTAAGTACTCCGTACAGACTGCCTGTCAATCCACGGCTGTGAATTTGCACAGTTCTAGCCGCAAACAATGGTGTTGTTCATTTTTTACGGGTCCGTTTACGATCGGGCCGTAGGCTCATACGTAGTGTGCACTGTGCAGCCGTATATTGTATACTTTCCAGCGTACGCATGAACCGGAAAAATCCGGCCGATGATTTACCGCCCGCAATACAGCCGCACAGATACATAGTGTGAACCTAACCTAAAGCTGCAAAACACCACCCAATGTTTTTCTAATCCTGGATAACCCCTTTAAATACATTGAAATTGTCATACATAGCATGTAAGTCATTTTTTCAAGCAAAGCGTGCCAGAATTCTGGCATTTTTTCTATTGTAAATATGGGCCAAAGAATTGTCAGGAAAGTTCCTTTATATGTGTGAAAAACTTTTTCCTATTTAATGTTTTATTGATTTTAGCATAGGGGGTCTGGCTGTGAACGCGTGCTCCAATCTTAGGCCTAAGGCAAAACGCTGCAGTCTATTGTGCATATAAGACGTGCCTTGAATCATCTCCATCAAAGCTACTACTGCAGACTTCACTAATATGTTCATTACAGTATGAGAGAGATTGACGCCTGATAATAGGCACAACTATTGTCTTTAAAGGGACAGTACTGGGCTCAATAATATGATCTACTGTATTGAAACAAACTCTCATAGGCACAAATCCAATGACCAGTGAGTAACTAACATTGGGCCAGACTGACATAGGTTACTTATACTCTAGTATATCCTTAAATGCATTAAGAGTCTAACTACTCATAGGATACTTTCCTATTTCATCCATCTGTGCATTGCTGTTACGTGATACAATTAATTTATTACCAGAATGTATGTGACCGGTACGTTGTTGAATGTCTTGGATACTGGATGTTTCTGTCAACGCCTCAGTTTTTGTTGTCTTTGTTTGGTGGTGGGATTTTGACAATTGGTGGATCTTATATATCATACATTAAAGTGTTGAGTAATTTCCACTTCCTATTTATACGTATTGCCGAGAATTATTTGCTTCTGTATCATTTATTGTAACAGAAGGAGACAGAAAGGGGGTTAGGCCTTATATGTAATTAATCTAACGGATCTTTTCAATTATCATTTTGCAGTTTAACCCCTTCATGACGGAGGTCATTGATGCGCGGATGTCCAGGTCACAATGAAGCACAATGAAGAGCTATAACACTTTTATTTTTCCACCTAAGGGCTAGTTGGGGTGTCATTTTTCGTCCCATGATCTTTAGTTTTTATTTATATCATATTGGTGTAAAGGTAAAATTTTGATCATGTTTTATTATATATACATATAATGTAATTTTTGAAAAGTCTGCAATTCTGTTTTTTCCCCCACTCTTTTTGTTTGCGCTGTTAACCTTGTGGGAACAATAAACTGATCAATGCTATGTCATTGCATAGCATTGATCAGAACTATCGCCAATCTTTTCATAGAGCCTATGAAAAGAGAAGAAGGGTCTAACAGAAGATCACTGATCCAACAGGAAAGAGGTAAGGACAGGTGCTTATACTATCACTGACTTCTTTAATAATGTAATAGCAATAGATTGCAGAGTTTAATGGGGTTAATGACAGGCAGCTGCATGACCGCGGCTGCCTGTCATTACCTATGGCTCCAGGGAAAGTGATGTTATATTAAAAGCCTCTTCATGGCAGGAACATTTATATATGTTTTTACTGCACTGGGCATCTGCTTTAATACAGTATATTGTGGCATGACTGACATGAAGGGGTTAACATTTCTAATATCAACTGTAAGTTGTGATGCTCAAGGTTGTCAGGTCAATTACACTTGCTACTCACAGATGTAAATAGTTAACACGATGGTACAATTAATTAGTACAGTTAAATCCCATCTGGAGCTCATTACCTAGGTTGTGATATGCTCAATGGATATTACAATTGTTCTATGGATTGAAATAATAATAAATTATAAAAGGATTTAGTGAAATATGCTTTATGTGAATTCTGCATGTAACTTCACACTTTGAGTGTAATACGTTACATGACATTGAGAACTAGTAATCAGTTATTTATTATATAATTAGGTTAATAATACTCTCTTCTGATTGATAATATTACCTTTATCATTCCGCCCCCAGCCAGCCAACCTCTTTCTAATGGTTATGAACGGAGCGGGCCGGCCAGGGGCCGGCCAGATCGGCACTGTGGAAACAGGCAGTGTTCCTAATGGGTGCCCCAGTGCCCTTGCGGTCTCACTGGACCATGGAGTAAAAGACTAGCTGCATCGGAATGGCACCGTGGAGGAAGGTAAGACAAATACCTTCCTCAGTGGCATCTTCTGTGCAATAGGGACATATCAGCAGGTTAGATTCGTCTAACATGCTAAAATTTCCCATGTAAAATGAAGTATTTTACAAACCTGTATAACTTTCTTGACTTGATTTTTTTTCTCCAGCGTACCTCTTTAATCATAGTTTGGATGTAAATCTGTAGAAGAGAAATAATAGGGCAGAATTACTATTGTAAATGCACCAGATTGTTTGAACATTTTGATAAAAACAAAAAAAAAGGTATACATGTCTTTTTAGGCTTATCTAAAAAGGGGAATCCCTTTAGTGTGACAGGTATACCTATTTTAGGCTTATCTAAAAAGGGGCATCCCTTTAGTGTGACATTATGAGCAATAAAAACACCAAAATCTGCCTGCCCTGAGTAATGTTATTACATCTGCCCAGACTCTACAGTTTACATCACTAGCTGTTTACTAGGATATTTAGGAAGGGTGGGGTGTGTTTACAGCATGCTGCCCTGCTGATGAATCATGTCACAAGAAGAGAAGCAGACAGGGAATAAATTCAGCAGGTGCAGGAACTTCAATGTCTATGCAGTTATCTGCTGTGAAATGTTCTGCAACAGCTCTGGGTGGGAAATTGGCAGGAGTCCTGTGGGAGGGAAACAGGCCAGTGGGAGAACTGTGATGAACAGCTGAGGAAAAGCAATGCATTCTGTGGACTGTAGTACTGAGCAAATTCTCAATTTAGGAACTTCAGAACTAAGACCTCCAAAACAAATGGATTTTTGGTGGCTTCAAAACTAGGACAGACAGGTAAGAATTGCTATATTTTTTTATACCTGATGTTGGAGTACACCTTTACAATCAAGCTAGGCTTGATCATTAGTGCATTACCATTCATAACAGCTTTGTCGTGCACCTAATGGAATATTTAATGCTATAGCAGGATGCTAAAGATATACAAGCTCTGTGTTTCTGTGTTCTGTGGGGGAGGATCTATACTGCCTCACTTCCTGAAGACTGTTATTATATTAATGATAGTTCTCTGTCTCTTGATTCCCTTTCATTTCAACTGTCATAATGTTCATATGCCCGGCTGTATTGCCTGTAAAGGAACTGCTAGCAGGACTTATTTGCCACCAATATGGCCGCTCTAGAAAAGTGTTTTTTTTTTGTTTGTTTTTTTTTAAAATAATAATAAATAGCTCAAACAGTAAAAAGAAGGACCAAACCCTATATATTCATTCCAAATTAATACAACTAAAATCAAACACATTACATAATCCTTGAAGCTAGAGAGAGGGAGGAGGAGGGGCGTTATATTAATGTATCCAAATATGTGTACGTGGTGAGGGGGAGTACAGAGGACCAACACACTTAAGGCTCTATTACACGAAACAATTATCGACCGTATTCAGCTGATATTGGCTGTTACAGACGATGATCATCTTGTGTAATAGAAGACAACGATAAGCTGACATGAACGATGTCGGCTGATCATTGCAGTCATTTCTCTTTCAATATGCTGAAAGACAAACAACTAATATAGCAGCAATCTGTTGCTGTCTGTCCGCGGCACAGGAGCGGCGGCAGCAGACTGCTGCTATCTGCTATGAGCTGCTTGGACAATCAAGCAATCATCCGGGCGCAACCCCCCCACCCCGCAGCTCCCTGCACCCCCCCCCTGTATTCACCCACTCGCTGCCGTCACGTGTAATAGCGGCGCATACTAGCGATGAACGTGGAGCAAGCAAGCACTGACAGTGCTGGTTTGTTCCTCTTCACCCCCCTGTGTAATAGGGGCTTTAGCATGGTTGTAGAAAGAACATGAGCATTTACAAAAATAATGCAGAGAGGAGGAAAAGACTGGAAATATGCAGGTCGGAAAGGTTATTCTTTTTAATATAAGCTACTTTTGAAGAGACTAAAAGAATGCATCTTTGTAAATGTAATTCTGCTTTCTTCAGACAATGCGGATTAAATTTCCCTTTAATCATTTTAGAGGATATCTTATCTGCATGAAGTTACTGCTCTATATTCATTTTACAGCAATTTTAATAAATAGCCCATATTGTTGATTTATTAGTTGGTCTCCGGTAGTCCTAAAAGGCCAGTATGTTCCCCATTAGTTTAGATTTCCAATGTTGTCATTTTCTCATTATCTTTAAATTTTCTGTTCCATTTCCAAAGCAACTAATGTGACTCGCCATCAGCCGAGCAGCTTGTCGGCAGTGCGGTCAGGTCAAGTGTCCCATTACAGTAGTACGCAGGTTGTTTTTCTTCTGTAGTGTTTCCCATTTTCTCTGTTTGTAGATAAATCAAGCGGCTCCAATATGTTGCATGTTTAGGAGAAAACATCTGGAGCACTCAGGTGGTTCATCTGCTTCATATTTATGCTAAATTCTTTCGCTTATCAGACTTGTCATCGGAAATAGTACCTTGTAGAGTAAACACATGGTAATCAGTTTGAACGAGGTGAAACCTTATGCTCAGCTCCTTGTGGCTTAAATGCATCCCATACAACTAAGACAATGTTATGCAAATGTGGCCTCGGAACCGTTTTGTAATCATGTCTAGGACAATTATCTAAGGAAAGGTTATCATCCAAAATATACATACAGTGATGAAAAAAGTAACTCGAGACTCGGTGACCTTGAGTGACTTTAATGTAGTGTTAGGCTATGTTCACACAACGTATATTTTTGTATAACTATGGCCGCTGTTGCCGATTGCAACAACGAAAATATACATGCCTTTGCCACCTATGAAATCCCGGCCGGAGTGTATACACATAGTATACACTCCAGCCAGGATCCCTGGCAGCGCCGCAAACATACTGTGTATGAATATGGCCTTACATTGCAACTTCATTTGATCCGTTTACACAGAGCGATTATCATTAGAATTTTCACGATTACGATCACATTTGAGCGGTAATCAGCTTGTGTAAACACAGCATACAATAAAGCAACAAGCGAGAAATAGTTCATCGTAATCTTTCAACATGTTCTCAAATTGTCTTTGGCCGTTCGCTAAAAATTCTTTCACAGATTCATCCTAAAGGCCCTATTCCACCAACAGATCTGAAAACAGATTATTTGCCAAAGATTTGAACCCAAACCCAGGAACAGACTATAATCAGAGTGGTGATAAAGGAAAGACTGGATTTCTCCTCTTTTCAAATCCACTCCTGGGTTTGGCTTCAAATCTTTGGCAGATAATCTGTCGTCAGATCTGTTGGTGGAATAGGGCCTTTATGTGTAAGATGGGCTTGAGCGATCTTAAAACGATCACAAAAACAATTTTTTTTAAACGATTTACCTCTTTGTCTTAAGTCTTAGTCTTCGTCTCCAAAATCGATAAACGATCGATTGGGCAAATTATCGCTTGTGTAAATGGACCAATAGTGACATAGACCCAAGACAACTATTAATTGTTTTGCTAAAAAAAAGTATCCAATATTTTGTTCAGCCGTCTATACAATGATGTTATTTTGATGTGGGTTCACATCTCAATTTTCCTCTCCATTTAGCATATATGCTGGGAAAAGCTTTTGTAATACAGTATATGCTAAACAGCTAAAGCCTAACAGTGGCGTCTGTCAACCATAGACTAATATGGGATCCGCTTAACGGATACCTTACAAACTTTTTCATTACATATCCATTAAATGTATGAAATAATAGCCTATGGGTGACAAATGTCACTGTTAGGCATCCATTTATTAGATCCATCACCCACATGCTATAATGATATTCATTTAATGGATATGAAATAAATGCCAGGAAAAAAGACTCATGATATTTCCATTGAATCGATGCCAGTGGCAAATACCGTAATATCATATTCCTCACCCATAGGCTATGGTGTCTGTCTAATGGGTATGTTTCTATAAAGGATCTGTCAGATGGAATGGCATAGTCATAATCCATATTTCTTTTTTTGTGGTACTTAAACAGTTACCAGCCCCGATGGAGGCAAAATACACTCTTTTTACCACCATGAGGTAATGATGTAGACACTTCATTGTGTATAGGCAAAATTGACATTACAGAAGTTGTGACATCAATGTGTAAACTGGGTTGCCACATTTAGGAATATATATATATATATATATATATATATATATATATATATATATATATATATAGAAAATGTACCCGGCGCTGCCCGGGTATAAAGTGTCAGTGTGTTAATTAGATTTGTTCTAAGGTGCCCAGGAGGCCAAGCTAAAGGTGTTGTTTCATCTGAGTTAATATTGGAATTAGTGTATACCTGTAGTGCATAGTTGGAGGGGTTCTGTATACTCACAATGTATAGTTTTTAGGGGTCTCGCATATCTGTAGTGCATAGTTGGGGGGGCTGTATACCTATAGTGTATAGTTGGGGGGGTCCTGTATACCTGCAGTGTGTAGTTGGGGGGGGCTGTATACCTGTAGTGTATAGTTGAGGGAGGTCCTGTATACCTGCAGTGTACAGTTGGTGAAGGTCCTGTATACCTGTACTGTATAGTTCGGGGGTCCTGTATACCTTTAGTATATAGTTGGTGCTGTATACCTGTAATGTATAGTTGGTGGAGGTCTTGTATAACTGTGGTTTATAGTTTGAGGGTCCTGGATACCTGTAGTGTATAATTGGTGGAGGTCTTGTATACCTGTAGTATATAGTCCGGGGGTCCTGTATACCTGTAGTGAATAGTTTCAGGGTCCTGTATAACTATAGTATAGAGTTGGTGAAGGTCCTGTATACCTGTAGTGTATAGTTTGGGGTCCTATATACCTGTAGTATATAGCTGGTGGAGTTCCTGTATACCTGTAGTATATTTGGGGTCCTGTATACTTGTAGTATAGAGTTGGTGAAGGTGCTGTATACCTGTATTATAGAGTTGGTGTAGGTCCTGTATACCTGTAGTGTATAGTTTTGAGGTCCTGTATACCTGTAGTGTATAATTTGAGGTCCTATATACCTGTAGTATATAGTTGGTGGAGTTCCTGTATACCTGTAGTGTATAGTTTTGCGGTCCTGTATACCTGTAGTGTATAGTTTGGGGTCCTGTATACCTGTAGTATATAGTTTTGTGGAGGTCCCGTGCACCTATAGTGTAAAGTTTTGGTGTCCTGTATACCTGTAGTGTCCTGTATACCTGCAGGGTTGTATTTACCCGTATGGCAGTGTTATTCAGTCACAGTGTGTCGGTATTGGTCATGTCTGGTATAGCGGTGTTATCCAGTCAGAGTATGGCAGTATTGGTCAGGTCTGATATGATGGTGTTATCCAGTCACAGTATGGCGGTATTGGTCAGGTCTAGTGTGGCGGTGTTACCCAGTCACAGTTTGCCGGTATTGGTCAGGTCTGGTATGGCAGTGTTATCCAGTCACAGTATGGCGGTATTGGTCAGGTCTGGTATGACAGTGTTATCCAGTCACAGTATGGCGGTATTGGTCAGGTCTGGTATGACAGTGTTATCCAGCACAGTATGGCGGTATTGGTCAGGTCTGGTATGGCAGTGTTATCCAGTCACAGTATGGCGGTATTGGTCAGGTCTGGTATGACAGTATTATCCAGCACAGTATAGCAGTATTGGTCAGGTCTGGTGTGGCGGTGTTATCCATTCACAGTATGGCAGTATTGGTCAGGTCTGGTATGGCGGTGTTATCCAGTCACAGTTTGGCGGTATTGGTCAGGTCTGATATGACAGTGTTATCCAGTCACAGTATGGCGGTATTGGTCAGGTCTGGTATGACAGTGTTATCCAGCACATTATGGCGGTATTGGTCAGGTCTGGTGTGGCAGTGTTACCCAGTCACAGTTTGGTATACCTGTAGTGCCCTGTATATACATGTACTGTATGGATGGAGTAGGGGGCCCTGTATATACATGTCCTGTATAGTTAGAGTAGGGGGTCCTGTATATATATGTCCTGTATAGATGGAGTAGGAGGTCCTGTATATACATGTACTGTATAGTTGGAGTAGGGGGCCCTGTATATATATGTCCTGTATAGATGGAGTAGGAGGTCCTGTATATATATATGTACTGTATAGATGGAGTAGGGGGTCCTGTATATACATATACTGTATAGATGGAGTAGGGGGTCCTGTATATACATGCACTGTATAGATGGAGTAGGGGGTCCTGTATATACATGTACTGTATAGATGGAGTAGGGGGTCCTGTATATACATGTACTGTATAGATGGAGTAGGGGGTCCTGTATATACATGCACTGTATAGATGGAGTAGGGGGTCCTGTATACATGTACTGTATAGATGGAGTAGGGGGCCCTGTATATACATGTACTGTATAGATGGAGTAGGGGGCCCTGTATATACATGTACTGTATAGATGGAGTAGGGGGTCCTGTATATACATGTACTGTATAGATGGAGTAGGGGGTCCTGTATATACATGTACTGTATAGATGGAGTAGGGAGCCCTGTATATACATGTACTGTATAGATCAGGGGTGGGGAACCTTTTCCATGTCGAGGGCCGGTCGGGAATTAATAAAATCATTCGAGGGCCGCATACCGTGCGCGGAAGTTAGTAGCGGGGGTTTGCAGCACCCAGGACAAGGCATAGTATTGTTCCCCTAGTGCCCCTGCTATTGTAGTTAACCCCCAGTGATGCCCCTTGTAGTCTAGTTAACCCCCAAGTCATGTCCCTGGTAGCCTAGTTAACCCCCATCAGGCATGTCCCTGGTAGCCTAGTTATTCCCCCCCCCCCATCAGTCATGTCCCTGGTAGCCTAGTTGTCCCCCCCCCATCAGTCATGTCCCTGGTAGCCTAGTTATTCCCCCCCCATCAGTCATGTCCCTGGTAGCCTAGTTATTCCCCCCCCATCAGTCATGTCTCTGGTAGCCTAGTTGTCTCCCCCATCAGTCATGTCCCTGGTGGCCTAGTTATCCCCCCATCAGTCATGTCCCTGGTAGCCTAGTTGTCCCCCCCATCAGTCATGTCCCTGGTAGCCTAGTTGTCCCCCCATCAGTCATGTCCCTGGTAGCCTAGTTGTCCCCCCCCCCCATCAGTCATGTCCCTGGTAGCCTAGTTGTCCCCCCCCCATCAGGCATGTCCCTGGTAGCCTAGTTGTCCCCCCCCCCATCAGTTATGTCCCTGGTAGCCTAGTTGTCCCCCCCATCAGTCATGTCCCTGGTAGCCTAGTTGTCCCCCCCATCAGTCATGTCCCTGGTAGCCTAGTTGTCCCCCCCCATCAGTCATGTCCCTCGTAGCCTAGTTGTCCCCCCCCCCATCAGTCATGTCCCTGGTAGCCTAGTTGTCCCCCCCATCAGTCATGTCCCTGGTAGCCTAGTTGTCCCCCCCCCATCAGTCATGTCCCTGGTAACCTAGTTGTCCCCCCATCAGTCATGTCCCTGGTAGCCTAGTTGTCCCCCCCCATCAGTCATGTCCCTGGGATCCTAGTTAACCCCCAAATAAAAAAATAAACATCCCACTCACCTTACCTCCGCTCCCACGCTGCCCAGGTCCTCTTCTCTCCCAGGTTCTCTGTGCCGATCTTCTCCTGCAGGCGGCGCGCGATGAAATGACGTCATCGCGCGTGGCCCGCAAGAGACTAAAGACACGCGCCGCTCTGCTGGGGAAGAAGCCGGCACAGACAGCATCCTCCGGTGTCCGCCAGCTGTCACAGACACCGGAGGATGCGGTGTATGCCGGCTTCTTCCCCAGCAGAGCGGCAAGCATCACAGGGGAGCTGCGGGCCGCGGGCCGCATCGGGAGGTCTCAGGGGCCGGATGCGGCCCGCGGGCCGGAGGTTCCCCACCCCTGGTATAGATGGAGTAAGGGGTCTACCAGTTATTACTGTGGATGTTGTGAGGCAGCTTCCCTAGCAACCATTGCTCCCTGTGAAAATGAAAGCAGTAATCCTATTGGTTGCTAAGGCTCCAACTGCCGTGTCTGCTGCAGCTAATTATATCACCTGTGTTTGCAGTGAGGAGATTTTCCCATTCATCTCTATCAGGCGCTCTTCCCCCTCCCCCTTCCCTCCTGTACATCTGGCGAGGACGGGACCTTCGCAATAACCTTCCCGGGCACCCAATGTATCTGTGGGCCAAATTTGGGGTCAAACGGTTCAGGCGTTTGGAAGTCTATAGAGGACAGACAGACAGACAGAAGGACAGACAGACAGACTTTGATTTTTATGATATATATATATATATATATATATATATATATATATATATATATATATATATATATATTATTATTTTGCCCTTATGTGGTGCCAGTACAAAGTATTAAGGTAATAAAATGTTACTATTTATTCGACTGCAACTACCATTATTTTTTAAACAAGGCACTTCTATTTCCTTACCGATCCTATGGTTCCCCTCTACATTTCATATAGATATATATATATATATATATATATATATATATATATATATATATATATATCTATATGAAATGTAGAGGGGAACCATAGGATCGGTAAGGAAATAGAAGTGCCTTGTTTAAAAAATAATGGTAGTTGCAGTCGAATAAATAGTAACATTTTATTACCTTAATACTTTGTACTGGCACCACATAAGGGCAAAATAATAATAGAGCAAACACATGAAGTTGATTTTTTTTTTAATTTGACAGAGAAATACTTAGTTTACAGTTGTTACATGGTCTTTTTTCCCACTGTGGGATATAAAATTAGGTCCAATATGTTTTCCAGAAGCATACTTCAGCCTTTATAAGTAGCATAATTCTCCCATGATCTGTCAACTTTTGACATTTTTAAATTTGTGTGACAATTTTAGGCCATTGCTCCTATTTTGGGTAAGTCAATTCATAACGGTTTTATTACTGGTTCAAAAATCAGCTTGAAAAAAAGTTTTAAGGGCAGTTTTGTGCCTTCCATTGAATATTAAGATCAAGGTCAAGACAAAACACTTGCATTGTAACAGATTTTAGTATTTTACAAATAACCATAACAATACTTCCTTAAAATAAAGACCCTCCCATATTAAAGGATAACTATCAGCAGGTTAGATGAATCTAACCTGCTAATATGTCCCTAGTGCACACAAGGTGAGATATATACCCAAGATGGTATGTCTTTCACCTTCATCCTCACTGGAGTTCCCATGCTGTTTGTTTTTAAATCTTTTGCCCTTTAAATCCATTAGGAACACTGGGGACTACCAGAAGGTCCACTCCATTAATAATCATCAAAAGAGGTGAGTCCTAATGGCCTTATCGGGGAGAGGGTTTCACAACAGACAGCACAGGAACGCCTCTGAGGATGATGGTAAGAGACGTACCTTTATCCTAAGCTCCCCATGCACACTTAGGATCTATCAGCAGGTTTAATTTGTCTATTCTGCTGATCGTTCCCCTTTTAATGCATAAAGACCATAGAGTTTCATACTGATGTCCATGCTGTCTCTGTTAAGTTGTGTTCCTGAAGCCAGGCAGGCTGGGGACATGGATAAAGTCAGGGCCTGCTTTAAGGGTTTTTTCGGTATAAATTGATAAATAATCATGATGCCAGGGCTACAGGGAACATAACAGAGGTGTATATTTACCCATCCTGCTCTGCCACAGCTACCGGTTCCCAGGATGCCTGGTGTCTGCAGCTGTCCTCTTCTTCAAAATTTTTGCTGACATGCCGAGCTGACAGATATCTCTGCTTTCTATGCTGAGCGGTCAACTCCTGTCCACACGGCACATCAGCGGAAGTTCTGAAGAAGAGGATAGTGGAAGACAAAGGGCAGCACCAGCACCAGAACCTTCAGCTGTGGCAGAGTGGGTAAGTATACACCTCTCTATATCAGTGTTTGGTTTTCATATAATCCAAAGCATAGAAAAGAAATGTGGTAGATGAAAATTTCATGCAAAGTGATATCTTTATTTACAGTGTTTCTCATATATACATACACAGTCTGGTGCAATACTGTACCAATACTGTTTCCTGTTAGGAGCATTCATTAGGAGCATATAAGGAGCAGCGTGCATATATGTCTGCATGGCTCTGTTACTGATGAATGCTCCTAGCAAGAAACACATTAGGCAAGGGAGAGCCAGCAGTCCATGAGTAGTAATAAGAGCCGGGGAACATCAGAATCACAGTAATCCTTTGCTTTACCTTTGTACTTTATGGGATCCCTTGGATAGAGACACGGCACTAGGTTCAGCTATACCAAATGAAAGGACCAGATGCTCCCTAATATGGCCAAGTGCTACTACTACTAATACACTAGGACTGATCGTTGCATGATGTTATTGGTACAGTATTGCGCCAGACTGCATATGTATATATGAGAAACACTGTAAATAAAGATACCACTTTGCATGAAGTTTTTTATCTACCACATTTTCTTTCTAAGTATACATCTTCCTTGTAGCCCCGGCAGCATGATAAATTAGCAATTTACACAAGACAACTCTTTTAACTCATTGTGTGCTAAGAGGTGAGTGCAGTGAATCAACTGTGACTGGATGGGAGTTAATTTACCTACCTGGGATTTATACAATAGGCTGGCAACAAAACATTTGCACCATCAGCCAGAGCTTCCTCTTTACAGTCAGAGTTCAGGAAATGGCTTAAATGGGTTTTCCAGTGCTACAAAAACATGGTCACTTTCCCCCTACCGTTGTCTCCAGTTTGGGTGGGGTTTTGAAACTCAGTTCCATTGAAGTAAATGGAGCTTAATTGCAAACCGCACCTGAACTGAAAACAACAGTAGGGGGAAAAGTGGCTATGTTTTCGAAGGATAACCCCTTTAAAAGGGTAGTCCAGCAAAAGCAATCTTTTATTATTGCTTTGCCTCACAAAAGTTATATAAGACTACAATATACACTCTGTACAGCTTCTGGACGCTTAGTGCTCTGATGTCTGCACTTACTGTGATTGAAAGTCTCATAGTCCGTTAGAAAAATCTATTGTCACGTTATGGTCCCTTGCAGCGGGTATCATCTTGGCGCTGAGACTTTTACAGTGTGACATGTTCTGTGGACCTGGCTTAAATTGTAATAGTGTAATAGTCTAGAAGGGCCTCTTTTCCCCGCCCCCACTTCCCGCATTTTGCGAGACTTTGCTATTTAGCAAATTCAGAAGTGGGTCAGGCGCGCAAAGAGTGGCAGAGGAACGATCATCACTGCAAGAGGTAAATTCAGTGTTACAAGACGTCACACTGAATTTGTCCGATGAATCATGGAAGACGTAGGAATTAAAGGGTGTGCCCTCAGAAGCTGGAACTGGAAGTCATCCATGAACAGAGTGGGCCAGAAGGGAGCAGAGAGGGCGTTCTGTGAAGCGATTTCTGGTGCAATATGTTGTGTTGCACCTGGTAAGTATAATTCTAGTTTATTTTTTATTTTTTTATTTTTTTATGTTACCGTATGTCAGGCATACCCTTTTATGGGCTTTACTGACCAGGCAATACTGTTTGACTTCTGTAGCATCTTCATGGACAGCTACTTAGGTGGCACAAGGTATGGTCAGCACAAAGACCCAGTACACCCAATTGGGGAGATTTATCAAAGGGTGTAAAATATACACTGCAACCAATCACAGATCAGCTTTCAGCTCTGTTAAAATGAAAGCTGAGCTGTGATTGGTTGCTGTGGACAGTTTACACCAGTCTATATTTTACACCCTTTGATATATCTGGGCCACCGGCAGTGGCAGAGGGATACTTACTAGGGATGAGCGAACCGGACGAGGTTCAGGTTCTTATGAACTTGAACTATCGGCTTCTGATTCCCGCTGTCTGCCTGCTCCGAGGAGAGGGTGGATATAGCCTGAGGACTGCCTAGAAAACTGGGATACAGCCTTTGACTATGGCTGTATCCCAGTTTTCCAGGTGGTCCTCAAGGTTGTATCCACCCTTTTCACGGAGCAGGCAGACAGCGTGAATCAGAAGCAGATAGTTCAGGTTCATACGAACCCGAACCTCAGCTGGTTCACTCATCCCTAATACTTACAAGGAAAATGGATACCAGACAGACAGAAAGAATACAAGGGCTAGACAGTAAAATAATCCCCACCCTCTCTCTTTCACTGCACCTCATCCCGCTCCTGTACTTGCTGGCTGCCTCATAGACTAATACATTTGAAATAAATTGTGGCAAGCAAAGGACAAAAAATACACTGTACTATTTGTAAAATTATAAAGCATTGGGAACCTTGTGATGGACAGAAGTACAGTATGTACCAAAACAAACACATCACAAGAGATGACATTCTTTGTAGAATTTTGCATGACCTCCATAACCCACATAAAGTGTTAGTAATGGTTACAGTACACAATTTCTACTTACTCTTTTTATCTTATTTTCTAGTTTATAGAAGGAGCAACATATTGGATAAAGTGAAGCTTTAATGTTAAGGTAGCAAAGTATCTTCCCACATACTTCATTTCAGACTCTCTGCAAAGTGTGTTGTCAAGTTTATCTCTTCTACTGATTCCATTAATAACATGAGTACAAGAGCTCAAAATAATCCCATAAAATGAAGATGGCAAATTGTGTAAAACAATATAGAGAAAACTTATTGCACTTTCCATTTCCTCCACATCATTATCTTGCTTGTACTTACCATTATGTAAAATTGTACTGCAAAAGCCTTCCATCAGTTATCAACAGCCTATTTGTTTATAGACATAATAAGACTTTTACTGCACTTATCAGTTCTACGTATAAAAGTGATTGCTTGCAAATTATTCCAAGAAGTGTGGGAAAGGAACAAACAGAACAATAATAATTTTAATGAGCATTAAAAATACCCACAAAATGAGTCCTGACAAAATGAGGTACTGTATCTGTATGTACTGTTGACTGCTAAAAGAATTCTACCTCCTCCCCTTACTGATTTATATTTAGCTAGGGAAACTCTGCTTAAGGGTATATTCACACAGGCGGGCTCGCAGCGAGATTCTCGCTGCGCGCCCGGCAGGTCCTGGAAGTTCCCATACACTACATACTTGCTGCGGTCTAAACGACCGCAGCGAGTATGTAATTATACCGCCCTTAACCCCTTCTGCTCCCCCGCTGTGTATATACTTTACCTGTCCTCGCTGCACGGGTCCGGCGTCCTGCTCTCCTGTCCGGCCAATCAGTGTGTTGCCCAGCCGCAGCCACTGATTGGCCGGGCGGGAGAGCAGGACGCCGGACCCGTGCAGCGAGCACAGGTAAAGTATATACACAGCGGGGGAGCAGAAGGGGTTAAGGGCGGTATAATTACATACTCGCTGCGGTCGTTTAGACCGCAGCAAGTATGTAGTGTATGGGAACTTCCAGGACCTGCCGGGCTCGCAGCGAGAATCTCGCTGCGAGCCCGTCCGTGTGAATATACCCTAAAGGGATTGTCTAGATGTGGCTGTTATCTTTCAGACGGATCAATGTACCTGTCCATTGGTTGTGTTAGTATTGTAAAATCAATTTATTAAACTGAATGAGGCTAAAATAGCACACACGACCTGTGAACAAGTGTGGCACTGTTTTTAAAACAAGACAGACATGCTTTTCTGACCATGGACAATTGCCTAACAGCCAGTGCACACAGAGTGGAAGAGGCGGAATTCCGCGACGGAACTCTCCACCGATGAATCCTGCCTGCCTCCGTGTCATACAGGCTTGTCTATGGGAGGGCTCGCACACCTCGGCTCTCCACACCTCTCTGCTCAAAAAATTGACATGTCAATTCTATGAGCTGAGAGGCGTGGGGAAAGGAGGTACACGAGCCCTCCCATAGAAAGCCTGTATGACACTGAGGAAGGCGGGATTCCGCGGCGGAGAGTTCCGTTGCGGAATTCCGCCTTTTTTACTCCGTGTGAACATACTCTTAAAGGGAATAGGTAATCAGAACCCATTGTTTACATCGTGTTTTTAGGGTATTCATATTTTTTAAAAACTAATTTTGCCACTAAGCCTAATAGTAGGTTGATACTCTCTCTACTCTCTTTATCATAAAAGGTAGGATAACAATATTCAAAGGTAACACCACAAATAGATAAGAGTAGATCAGGTCATTCACAACAGATGATTGTCACAGCATCGCTCCTCCCCTTCTCTGCACACTAACCTCTTTACTGTTCACAAAGCATGCCTAGAAAACTCTCCCATAGAAGTCTGTGGGTCACCTCTAGACCATGGTTTAATGGTCCTTTGGTCCATGTGTGTCACTGTTAAAAGCAGCTAAGGCAAGATGGTGTCCCCATAAACAGGAGCAGAAAATAGAATATGCTTGACTGAGCCTATTGATGCACAGATGTCCGGGTCAAATTATTGCAATGTTCCTCCCCGCCTTCTAAGTGTCATAGCGCTTTTATTTTTCCACCTACAGGGCTGGTTGGGGTGTCAATATTTGTGCCATGATCTCTAGTTTGTATTAATATCATATTGGTGTAACCAAATAATTTTGATTGCTTTTTATTAATTTGTTTCTGATATATAGATTTTTTTTTCTGTTTACCGTTTACGCCGTTCATCGTGCAGGAACAATAATGTTATATTTTAATAGATCGGACAATTCCACACGCTACGATATATAATATGTTTATTTATTGTATTTTTTTTATACATTTTTATTTTTATAATGGGCAAGGGGGTATTTTAAACGTTTATTGAGGGGTGTTTATAATGTTTTTTTCAATACTTTTAAAAACTGTTTTATTACACTTTTTTAACACTTTTTAACTTCAAAACATGCAATCAATAGATGCAATAGATGCAATCAATCAATAGCATAGATCAGTGTCATCGGCCATCTATGTATAGAGCCTGCCTGAGAGCAGACTTTATACATAGATCGCCTATCCGACAGGACGGAGGTAAGTGACTTACCCTCACCTGTCGGTACAAGCAAATGCGGGGCTGCAGGGTTCCCGATCAGTCAGTGAAAGGAGCTTGTCCTGCTACTGACTACCTTAAACGCCGTGATAGCTATAGATCACGGTGTTTAAGGGGTTATAGACAAGCAGCTGCGGGATCAGCTCCCAGGACACTGATGTATGCAGGACTGTTCTCACTGCAGCAGTCCTGCACCCATCTACAGTCCCTCACAGTCAGGAAAGTAGATATACATTCCTACTGCACTGGGTATGTGCAGCAGGAACGTATATTGCTGACGTGAAGGAGTTATATTGTTACCCCCTGGGGAGGAGACGGCTTTGTGGCTCAGTGAGCAACCTCTCTGAGTTCTCCCTCTGTTTGTGTGGGTTTCCTTCATAATATATTCATAGGATAATTTTGGAATTTAGATTGCAAGTCCCAATTGAGACAGTGACCATTGAAAAGATACAGAGGTCTTGACAATATCGTTAAACACAGTTTAGATATTACCATATATTTCATAAGGGATTTGACCCCTCAATGCACATAATACTGCTAAAATACATTGTGGCATAGATAAATAGAAATCAAGAGGAACACATATGTCAATTTTGTTCTACTTTTTAACAAATATAGATACTAACGTGATGGAATCGGTTGGTGGGAATTTACTCCTAACCATCTTTACAAGAATGCCCCAGATAGGCTTAATAACATTCAAGTCTGGTTACTGGGCTGGTCAGGATGGATGCTTATTTTTATGCTCCTTAAACCAATGCACTAGGCAGTAGGGAGCATATTCATCCTGGAAGACTGCATCAAGACATCCAGATACTTTTTTATTGTTTCTTTACCTTCGAGGACCCAAAGAGTGCCATGTTATCACACCCTAAACCATAGAGGAACTTCCACCATGCTTGACACTGGGTTTAGGGCAGTCAACATTTTAGGCTTCATCTAGTGCACAGGTGCCAAACGCAAAGCCCTTTGCAGTGGGCAAGGTTACAGATGATGAGTTACCGTTTGCCTGGCAACAGAAGAGACAGAGATCATACTATGTAAACGTACTTTCTGCGGAGTGGAACACTGCCTCTGCTTCAATGGGATCCCGGCCGGAGCGTATACACATCGTATACACCCTGGCCGGGATCCCGTGGGACGCCGCAAAAAACTGACACACTTGCTTCACTGTGTGCTATGGGAAGCTCTGATGCGGGCGCGCGCTAATGCTCCCGCATCATAGCTCTGCCACCGGAAAGATCATCCTGATGCTACTTAAGTACCGGCCGTGATGATCCAGGCAGAGACCGTCCGTTCCGTGACCCAGCCGGGGTCACGTAACTTCCGGTCTCATACGTAGTGGGAACATAGCCTTAGGATGTGAGTCAGGATGTGCTTCAGACAAACGGCCAAATTCATGCAATGGAAACCTATTATAAACAAGCTTAGATTATAGATTATGGGTCGTGATTGAACAGGGTAAGCCTTTAAGCTTTGGCTTTTGACCACAGACACTTTTTTCTGGAGATTTTTTGCCAGTCTTTATAAATTGAGATGTGATCAAGGAAACAGTAGACCTTGACACACCCATCAACTCAAAAAAAGTTGGGTTACAGATGCTGTACCAGGTGTACACAAACAATCATAACCCTTTGGAACTCTGTAGGATCTGAGCTATCATGCTCCTAAAACAGAAACAAAACTTTAGTACAGCACAAGTATTCTAAGGCTCTGTTAACTGTGCTCATGATTCCAATTTTATTTTCAGGACCAAGGGTGTCGAATACATCCTATTGACTTTAATGGGGTCAGTCAAGGTGCCATCAGGTGCCCATTTTTTGGCGAGAAATTTAGTAGAGCACACTGAACTATTTATGTCTGGCAAATGCTGGAATCTGCAATGCGGGTTCTTAGACTTTGATTATACATTTTGTAATTGGACATGACTAGGTTTTCCACCTTATGCAGGTAAAATGAAATGTCAGAAAATAATGTAAAATTAAAAGTTTGAAGAACAAATACATCTCTGTCAAAAGAGCACAGTACCCAGACATAATGCAGCAGTCAGCATTGTAGAACACATCAGACGCTTCAGCCTTTTTTCTAATTATTATAACAAATTCCAGTCTTATAAACGGCTGTCACATCCTGAGCCCTAAATGAGTTAAAATATCCATCTGGAAATGCTGTAAAAGGGCACCTTGATCTCTGTCAGGCTCTATCATTGCAGCGCAGTTTGCAGATCAAAATATGTTGTGACATTCTCATTAATTAAGCTGACGGAAATTATTGAAATGCAAGCTGTCTCGAGAAATGCACTTTACTATCACTATAAATTAGCGTTCAGAAAGCAAAAATATTTACCGTAAGTGTTCAGCATATCATTAAAAAACATATGCTGGATTCTTTATTGTGAATTGCTTAGAAAGTCTGAATGGAGGGAAAATATTGATATTATTATAATAAAAAAGAGAGTAGAAATTAGATACATTTATGATATACGCATCCTACAGGGCAGGGGGCTAGCTATAAGTAGTGCAAAGGTTAGAGTAGCACCTAGAGTCTAGGTCCTAGACCAATAAATGGCACACAGTAGATGAAGGTGGGGCAATTCCAGATTTTGCACTGGGGCTTTGGATCTTTAAACAGTAAAGGGATCTGTCTTATTGAAAAAGTAAATATGGATCAAAAGAGATGGGTCGGGGGTGTATTATTTTTTAAAGCTTACCTATCATTTTATGCTGGTGGCAGGATACGCTGTAAAATTCCTGCCAATACGCAGTCTGTTTAGGCGCATGCCAGAGATGGAATTCTGACTGTATACACTGTATACAGTATGTAGACACATTCTGCATAGAATGCAGTAAATGGGGCTTCTGCAAGAATTCTATCTCTAGGGCGCACCTAAGCATACAGCATATCATAGCAGAATTTCTACAGCGTATCCTGCCTCTAGCATAAAGTGATAGGTATGCTGTAAAATTAGAGAACAAACAACTAAACAAGAAAGACAACTATTGTGTCAATGGGGTTCATCCTGTGTGGTAGCTTTGGCACATCTTGTCTGGCTAGATAAGTTGGGACTGTTTCCTTATGCCTCCATTATGGTGCGTGCGATTAATAAACCTCCTTTTTTTTTTGCACTCCACTTAGCCATGCCCCTTTTCTAGATTTTTTTCAAAACTATTAATGTGTTGTTAAAATTGTTTAACACAGGTAATAGTTTGGTACACAGCATATACCCCAGATTTTTGGTGCAATTGTAGCCAAACTGTCAGGACATATCTTCCCTAATGTATATACCTTTTAAAACTGACATTAAGTTGTACTGATGTTTCTCAGTCCCTCATCCATCTTTATTTATTCTGCTGCAGCTATGACGTATTATTTTAACTTGGTCCAAGGCAACCAATCAAGTGATGATGTGTCTGATTCACTGATGTCGCTACCATTTTCAGTGATCGATTAGCAGGAAGACCAGCCATATACATGTACATAAAATAGAGTAAAAACACAACTCATTCATAAAGAACATAAAGAAGACCCTGGTGAGGACCAGTGGAAATGTGCCATGATTATAAGGTTTCCAAATTCAAATCGCTGAAGGTTTGACAAGTTGTAGCTTGATTGCGTTCTTGGTTGTACTGTGAACATCTACAAGCCTGTCCTTCAGCCCCTTTAAAAGGAACCAATCAGCCCAATTGGGATGATTTGGTTTTCAGGAGCACAGTATAAAGTCCCTGTGCAGCTCGCGGCACATACTGCCTGCGGCTGGCGGCTGAAGCAGCAGCTTTATATCAGAGTAAATTAAGTTTAATCCCCCAGCATGCGGCAGGGAGAGGTAGGGCGGCTCCCCACCCGTGTCTAATCACTGCTCTTTCCCAGTCAGCGTGCTTGGTGGGGATGATTGACAATGAGAGGAATTAGTAACGGGCCCCTCTGCCTGTCACTAATCCCCGCCGAGCGTGCTGACAGGGAGAGAGTGGTGACTAGATACAGATGGGGAGCTGCCCAGATGACTACCTGCCGCACCTCTACCTGCTGCGTGTGGGGGTATTAAACTTAATTTACTCCGGCATAAAGCTGCTACAGTACGTGCTGCAAGCTGCACAGGAGTAGGGATTGTCCGAACCGAGTTCGGTTCGGGTTCGTACGAACCCGAACCCTCGGTAATGATTCCCGCTGCCTGCCCGCTCCATGCAGCGGGCGGATCTAGCGGGAGGACCGCCTGGAAAACTGGGATACAGCCATAGCCATAGGCTGTATACCAGTTTTCCAGCTGTTCCTCCCGCTTTATCCGCCAGCTCCGCGGAGCGGGCAGACAGCGGGAATCTGATGCCGGGCGTTCGGGTTCATACAAACCCGAACCTCGGCAGATTCGGAACATCCCTACACAGGAGCTTTATACTGGACTGGTTCCCTTTAACTTACAAACTCATGTGAAAAACTTCATTGCCCTTGCTTCAGCCTCCTCCAACATACAGCCCCATGTAAATAGAATTCCTCTCCTCATCCTCCTCCACTATATAGTCTCGTATAAATTGCACTGCACCATCTGATCAACCTTCTCTAAAACTATTCCATAAAGGTTGCATCACTCCCAGAGCATCAGCTGTTCTACTTATCTGAAAAAGATGCTTCTATGTACAGGGACCTCCCAGTCGTTCCACCTAGGCACATAAAATTGGTGTTTGCTGAATCCCTGTGTCATGCACCACCACCTCAGACCACTAGATATAATAAAATGTGTAATTTTTGTTCCTTTATTTAAGGTAAATTAGGCAATAACATCCATATCCATTCCTTTGCAAAGACCCTTTCCATTGGTGTCTATTCATCTTACATTTATTCCATATTTGATTACCTTAAAAGATGCTGAATGCTGGAACATGTTAGTCGATTTGCATTCCAGTCAATTATCTTTTTTAATTTATTCAGCTTTGGCTTTTGTGATCTTTGAACTTATTATTTGTCCAGTAAATTAAAGACAGTCCCAAAGGAACGGATTGAATTTCCACAAGGTCGGTCGAGGACGTTGTCTGTTCACTCACATATATTGTCCCAATCAAAGTTACTTTCCTTGAATATTTATAATGTTTGTGAGATTTACATGTTCCGACTGCTTAAAATATCAAAAACAGGAGGTAATGCTTACATTAGAGCATAATTGTGTCACACTTATAATTGTGTCACACATTACATGCCTGGGGTATAATGTGCCATGTGACTTCACCCAGCCAATCACCTAACAGGCAACTTAAATTGAAATATGAATATCTTTTTACTGGAGTCTTGAGCTCAGCAAGGGTACTTACTCAGAGACAGAACAAGCATACCCATGGGAGGAGTTTTACAATGTACCCCTTCTCCTTGATCCCTGAATTCCAACATGGTAGTTGTTGGACAGACAACTGTTAAGCTTATAAGTTGCATTTTCTTTATCCTCCATAACAACAGTTAATGCATTATTGTATTGCTAAGTTTGCAGCAACAGGCACAACAGCAGCAGATGCAGTGTCCAAGATGTAAATGTGACGGCTCACTCTCTCAGGGAAAAGTAGTACACAGGCTGGCAAGGCCTCAATGGGACCAGAGCTTCACTTTTCACACTGTGTTCACCATGGCTTTCCACACAGTGAACGGGTTCATCCTCAAATGTTGCAGGAAAAAAATACAGGCAAACACTTATCTTCTGATTTCTTAAAAGGAGGAGTGCTCAAGCTGATCATCTAAAGTTGATTGGTGGGAGAATGTTGTCATTGTCTGTGGATTACATATGGACTTAATAAGTAGGCATATTATAATAATAATTTACTACTTTATTTATTTATTTTTTATTTGTGTGCATTTTATGTTTACTGTTGTACTTCATTTTACTGTCCCACCATGGGGACATCCCTATTTGATTGCCTGATTACAGGCTCATTACATTGAAATGAAGATCTGCATTGCATTGTAACATGTCTGTAACAGGCTTGTAATGGGCCTTAGGCTAAGCCTGGTCAGCCACCGTAGTTATAACACAGGAGGCTTAAGGAAAGCCTCCAGGTGTCATAACAACCATCGGGGCTGTTCAATCGCTTCTGCACAGCCCTAATAGGAAAAGAGAGAGATTTTCCCTCTACACTACACTATAGGTGCTGCGATCGGCCTGATCTCACCGCAGTAAAAGGACATACAGTTATGTCCTTAGTCCTAAACGGGATAATAATAATGAAACATTAACCCTTTAGGTGGATTTTGGCCTTAAGGACCACACCAAAGCAACCCCAGACCATCACATTACCTCCACCATGCTAAACAGATGGCGTCAGGCATTCTTCCAGCATCTTTTCATTTGTTCTGCGTCTCACAAACGTTCTTTGTGATCCAAACACCTCAAACTTGGATTCATCCGTCCACAACACTTTTTTCCAGTCTTCCTCTGTCCAATGTCTGTGTTCTTTTGCCCATCTTAATCTTTTTCTTTTATTGGTTAGTCTCAGATATGGCTTTTTCTTTGCCACTCTGCCCTGAAGCCCAAAATCCCGCAGCCGCCTCTTTACTGTAGATGTTGACACTGGTGTTTTGCGGGTACTATTTAACGAAGATGCCAGTTGGGGACCTGTGAGGTGTCTGTTTCTTAAACTAGAGACTCTAATGTGCTTATCTTCTTGCTTAGTTGTGCAACGCGGCCTCCCACTTCTTTTTCTACTCTGGTTAGAGCCTGTTTGTGCTGTCCTCAGAAGGGAGTAGTACACACCGTTGTAGGAAATCCTAGCAATTTCTCGCATGGAATAGCCTTCATTTCTAAGAACAAGAATAGACTGTCGAGTTTCAGATGAAAGTTCTCTTTTTCTGGCCATTTTGAGCGTTTAATTGACCCCATAAATGTGATGCTCCAGAAACACAATCTGCTCAAAGGAAGGTCAGTTTTGTAGCTTCTGTAACGAGCTAGACTGTTTTCAGATGTGTGAACATGATTGCACAAGGGTTTTCTAATCATCAATTAGCCTTCTGAGCCAATGAGCAAACACATTGTACCATTAGAACACTGGAGTGATAGTTGCTGGAAATGGGCCTCTATACACCTACTGTATGTAGATATTGCACCAAAAAACAGACATTTGCAGCTAGAATAGTCATTTACCACATTAGCAGTGTATTTGTTTAAAGTTAGGACTAGTTTAAAGTTATCTTCATTGAAAAGTACAGTGATTTTCCCTAAAAAATAAGGACATTTCAATGTGCCCCCAAACTTTTGAACGGTAAAGTATATTCATGTAGATGGAACGTTTTGATCGCTGTTTATTTATTTATTTTTTCTGATACATAATGTTACAAAAAAATGCGATTCTGGCGCCTTTTTGATTTATGCCGTTTACATTTACAGGAACACTATTGTTATATTTTATTAGATCAGACAATTACACACGCTACAATATATAATACGTTTATTTATTTTTTGTTGGTTTGTATATAAAATGGGAAAGGGGGTCATTTAGATTTTTATTGTGGGAGGGGCTATGACATATTTTTAATTTTTTTAAATTTTACACTTTTTGTCTATGTTCACACAACGTTTTTTCAGCTCCGTTTAAAATGACATCCGCATGTTGAGTCTAAAATAACAGATGTCATTTAGCTGTCTGCCCTTCCCTTAGTGCAATGACGGCTTTTGGCACATTATTCTAGTTTGGTGTTACTAATTGGCCTTTGGGTGTGGCTAAATTGAAAAATGTATTAAATTTAATAGTAACAACGGAGAAAGAACAGTGACAAAAGAAAAACTATGTGTGAACAACTAATAAGAAACGTCCGTTGTTTTCAAAAGACATCCGAAAATAATTGTCATGATCATAATTCATGACCCGTTACTTAATACATTGTGGGCATTGGACGCCTGTCTTTTCATAGACTACAATGCATTACATTGCAGTTAGTTAAATAACTGACATTATTTTTAATTGCAATTTTCCCTGAGAGTTATGTATTCTCTTTTGGTCATTGTCAGACATTTCACCCCTAAATTCTGCATTTTCAATTTTGTACTTCATTGAGTTTGCACTTTATGCAGTAAAAGGCTATGTTCATACGCTGTAAGAGATTGGCCGTTCCATTCCCGGCCGGGTCAAGAAACATCCGGTCTCAGAAAACATCATCTCGGCCGGTACTGCACCTTTAGCACCGCAGAGTTCTGATGCAGGTGCATCCATGGGCGCCCGCATCAGAACTCCCCACTGCACATTGACAGGGTTTTCTGCGGCCACTTTTCAATGACACTTTTCTATGGCGCCGCTAGGGATCCAGGACGGAGTGTATACTATGTGCATACACTGGGGCTGGGATTGCCTCGGCCTGCAGCACAATGTAAGTTCCGTACCAATCACGGCCATTGCCGTGATTGGTACGAAACTTACCTTTTGTGAACAAGGCCTAAGGTTAAGTTCACACAATGTGACACCGGCCGTTCTGTGACACGACTGGGTCACAGAACACTGTGTGAACCAGGCATAAATTTTATCTGCATTTGGAGTGTATGATTAATGTCCTCACGCACGGTCTGGCCTAATTATTGGGAGGCTCAATTGCTTCCTCACTTCTAATGGTTCTCTGTGTCCTCACTGCCATGCTCTGATGTCACACTACGTCTGTGGAGGAGCGGGACTGGTTGCCAGGGGCCCGCGGATCACGCCCCCGCCAACCAGCCAGCTGTTTTTTTTTTGTTTTTTTTTTGTCTAGCCGTGGCTGGGGCCTCACCACCCCCGGTCGAGAGGCATCAGGTGTACCCTTGATGGTGACTGACAGCTGGCCTAGCCAGTTAGCTGTCAGCACCCGGGTTCGTGTCCACTAAATATCCCAGCCCCTGGACTCACTCCAATTTTTGGGTGGGCTTACTTGCTTCCTCACTCACTTTTAATAGTTCTTTGTGTGCTCAATGCCATGCAGTGTCTGGCCTAATTTTTTGGAGGCTCACTAGCTTCCTCACTCACTTTTAATGGTTCTCTGTGTACTCACTGCTACGCTAGGTCTGGTATAATTTTTGGAAGGCTGACTGGCTACCGCTTCTACCTTGTTCACTCTGTCCTCACCGCCATGCTGTGTCAGGCTGAATTTTTGACTGGTTCATGATATGCTACCTCTGTTTTAATGGTTCCCTGTGTTCTCATTGCCATGCTGTGTCAGGCTGAGTTTTTGGGTTGTCCATATGCCTACCTCTGTTTTAACCAGGCTGTTGTACAGAATTAGGCATAATGGTGCCATTAGGCAGCCTCAGAGGCATGCATACATACTGCCCCTGCTGTTTACTGTCCATTTCCGTTGTGTTTCCATCAATTTCTGAGGTTGACAGGTTTTAACACGACCTTCCCTCTTCCGAACTTGAGTCTCCTGCAAAAAAGCTTGAGTCTCCCATTGACTTCAATGCGGTTCGTTACTCGAAACGAGTACTCGAGTATCGGGAAATACTCGTCTCGAGTAATGAGCACCCGAGCATTTTAGTACTTGCTCATCACTAGTCAGGACAATCTATAAAGTCAATAATTAATCCATAGAGGAACAAAGGGCCTTAGCCAAAGTATTCCACTGGTATCTGCTCGGCCTACTCGCGTGATCTTGAGGGGTTAGCTTCACCCAGTAGTCTTCTTATTCAGTTCACTTCTCCTAACCGTGAGTCACACTTGACACTATCCCGGCAGAGTACTGCATTCATTAGGCAAGGTCCCCAAGACAGTCCCTGAACCTTAATCTCAAGTCAAGCTGTATTTCTACCTAAAGCCCAACCTTCACCTGTACCTGAACCTACAAAGCTGTTTCCCCTGTATTGCACTGAAGATATTAAGTAAAGGTGTTCCTTGTTTAAGTGCTGGACTCTATGCTCATTTTTCTCCCGCCACACCTGCACCCACACTTGTGCTACCATTACAAATCCCCATGCCTGTGTGTCCGTAGGTGAATAACACCACTCCTGGCCACCGTGACAAGAGCCCCAGTGAAAACACCAAACCCCCACCTACTGTTGCCACCTCAGCATCCTGGGCCATGGCACTAGAGAGTGCCCCAGATGAGAAGTATCACTTCCTCCCCTTAGCTTCGGATCAACCTATGGAATATGGGAGGCCTGCGGGACCCCTCAAGCCTGTCTCACCGAGACCAGCTATGATACTGCAAGGCCCTACCATAAATTGACATGTTCTTTAAAAAATAAAACAAAGCTGTAATTGTAACATATCTATATACTCTATGGGGGGATTTGTCAAACATGGTGTAAAGTAGAACTGTCTCAGTTGCCCCTAGCAACCAATCAGATTCCACCTTCTATTCCTCAAAGACTCTTTGGAAAATGAAAGGTGGAATCTGATTGGTTGCTAGGGGCAAGTGAAGAGTCCGTGGAGCCTCAGTTACGAGTCTCAAAACACGGGATAGCCAGATATCTCTAGCCTGTTGCCAACGGGGTGCCTCCATGATGGGGAGAGCACCACACCACCCTGATAAATAACCCCTTAAGTCCCACTCGGTTGCAAGTATTGGAACATAGACAGGGAAACAACAGGGTGGCCCCTTTTGTCAATGTCTAACTCAAGGTGCGAGTATTGCGATCATGACAAGGGCTTGCAAAGGCAGGCTTCCACCCACAGACAGCCGTTTCGGGGTTTTTGCCCCTCGTCAGTGTGGGGTAGGATTCTGGCTAGTTGGGGCAATGAAAAATCAACCAACAAAACACAGTAATCACTGAACTCAAGGAGAACAGCGAAAAAAATTCCAATGAAGTACTCAATCAAGAGTCTCCACTGATGCCCCCAAAAATTTAAATATGCAAAACAAGAGTCCGTGGAGCCTCAGTTACGAGTCTCAAAACACGGGATAGCCAGATATCTCTAGCCTGTTGCCAACGGGGTGCCTCCATGATGGGGAGAGCACCACACCACCCTGATAAATAACCCCTTAAGTCCCACTCGGTTGCAAGTATTGGAACATAGACAGGGAAACAACAGGGTGGCCCCTTTTGTCAATGTCTAACTCAAGGTGCGAGTATTGCGATCATGACAAGGGCTTGCAAAGGCAGGCTTCCACCCACAGACAGCCGTTTCGGGGTTTTTGCCCCTCGTCAGTGTGGGGTAGGATTCTGGCTAGTTGGGGCAATGAAAAATCAACCAACAAAACACAGTAATCACTGAACTCAAGGAGAACAGCGAAAAAAATTCCAATGAAGTACTCAATCAAGAGTCTCCACTGATGCCCCCAAAAATTTAAATATGCAAAACAAGAGTCCGTGGAGCTTCAGTTACGAGTCTCAAAACACGGGATAGCCAGATATCTCTAGCCTGTTGCCAACGGGGTGCCTCCATGATGGGGAGAGCACCACACCACCCTGATAAATAACCCCTTAAGTCCCACTCGGTTGCAAGTATTGGAACATAGACAGGGAAACAACAGGGTGGCCCCTTTTGTCAATGTCTAACTCAAGGTGCGAGTATTGCGATCATGACAAGGGCTTGCAAAGGCAGGCTTCCACCCACAGACAGCCGTTTTGGGGTTTTTGCCCCTCGTCAGTGTGGGGTAGGATTCTGGCTAGTTGGGGCAATGAAAAATCAACCAACAAAACACAGTAATCACTGAACTCAAGGAGTATGTTCCAATACTTGCAACCGAGTGGGACTTAAGGGGTTATTTATCAGGGTGGTGTGGTGCTCTCCCCATCATGGAGGCACCCCGTTGGCAACAGGCTAGAGATATCTGGCTATCCCGTGTTTTGAGACTCGTAACTGAGGCTCCACGGACTCTTGTTTTGCATATTTAAATTTTTGGGGGCATCAGTGGAGACTCTTGATTGAGTACTTCATTGGAATTTTTTTCGCTGTTCTCCTTGAGTTCAGTGATTACTGTGTTTTGTTGGTTGATTTTTCATTGCCCCAACTAGCCAGAATCCTACCCCACACTGACGAGGGGCAAAAACCCCGAAACGGCTGTCTGTGGGTGGAAGCCTGCCTTTGCAAGCCCTTGTCATGATCGCAATACTCGCACCTTGAGTTAGACATTGACAAAAGGGGCCACCCTGTTGTTTCCCTGTCTATGTTCCAATACTTGCAACCGAGTGGGACTTAAGGGGTTATTTATCAGGGTGGTGTGGTGCTCTCCCCATCATGGAGGCACCCCGTTGGCAACAGGCTAGAGATATCTGGCTATCCCGTGTTTTGAGACTCGTAACTGAGGCTCCACGGACTCTTGTTTTGCATATTTAAATTTTTGGGGGCATCAGTGGAGACTCTTGATTGAGTACTTTATTGGAATTTTTTTCGCTGTTCTCCTTGAGTTCAGTGATTACTGTGTTTTGTTGGTTGATTTTTCATTGCCCCAACTAGCCAGAATCCTACCCCACACTGACGAGGGGCAAAAACCCCGAAACGGCTGTCTGTGGGTGGAAGCCTGCCTTTGCAAGCCCTTGTCATGATCGCAATACTCGCACCTTGAGTTAGACATTGACAAAAGGGGCCACCCTGTTGTTTCCCTGTCTATGTTCCAATACTTGCAACCGAGTGGGACTTAAGGGGTTATTTATCAGGGTGGTGTGGTGCTCTCCCCATCATGGAGGCACCCCGTTGGCAACAGGCTAGAGATATCTGGCTATCCCGTGTTTTGAGACTCGTAACTGAGGCTCCACGGACTCTTGTTTTGCATATTTAAATTTTTGGGGGCATCAGTGGAGACTCTTGATTGAGTACTTCATTGGAATTTTTTTCGCTGTTCTCCTTGAGTTCAGTGATTACTGTGTTTTGTTGGTTGATTTTTCATTGCCCCAACTAGCCAGAATCCTACCCCACACTGACGAGGGGCAAAAACCCCGAAACGGCTGTCTGTGGGTGGAAGCCTGCCTTTGCAAGCCCTTGTCATGATCGCAATACTCGCACCTTGAGTTAGACATTGACAAAAGGGGCCACCCTGTTGTTTCCCTGTCTATGTTCCAATACTTGCAACCGAGTGGGACTTAAGGGGTTATTTATCAGGGTGGTGTGGTGCTCTCCCCATCATGGAGGCACCCCGTTGGCAACAGGCTAGAGATATCTGGCTATCCCGTGTTTTGAGACTCGTAACTGAGGCTCCACGGACTCTTGTTTTGCATATTTAAATTTTTGGGGGCATCAGTGGAGACTCTTGATTGAGTACTTCATTGGAATTTTTTTCGCTGTTCTCCTTGAGTTCAGTGATTACTGTGTTTTGTTGGTTGATTTTTCATTGCCCCAACTAGCCAGAATCCTACCCCACACTGACGAGGGGCAAAAACCCCGAAACGGCTGTCTGTGGGTGGAAGCCTGCCTTTGCAAGCCCTTGTCATGATCGCAATACTCGCACCTTGAGTTAGACATTGACAAAAGGGGCCACCCTGTTGTTTCCCTGTCTATGTTCCAATACTTGCAACCGAGTGGGACTTAAGGGGTTATTTATCAGGGTGGTGTGGTGCTCTCCCCATCATGGAGGCACCCCGTTGGCAACAGGCTAGAGATATCTGGCTATCCCGTGTTTTGAGACTCGTAACTGAGGCTCCACGGACTCTTGTTTTGCATATTTAAATTTTTGGGGGCATCAGTGGAGACTCTTGATTGAGTACTTCATTGGAATTTTTTTCGCTGTTCTCCTTGAGTTCAGTGATTACTGTGTTTTTTTAGGGGCAAGTGAGCCAGTTTTACTTTACACCAGTTTAATAAATCTCCCCCTATATCTATATCTAAGATATATAAAGATAGATATAGATAGATAGACAGACAGACAGATAGATAGATAGGTAGATAGATAGATAGTTAGTGTTTTCCTGAAACAGAAAAAGCCTTTTAGTGGTAGAAATAAGTACCATAACTGAAAAATATTTCTGCCTTTTAGACCTGGCAGCGATATGTCATGGGGTTTATGGCTGTATGGGATATGGTTGAGTGTCACAGCTGTCACCTGGAGTCTTCATTGAAAATAATCAATATCACGAACAGTTAAAGTGCCCATACAGAATGCAGCCACGGGGCTGTAGTGCGTCATGCGGCCCAGAACAATTTTGAGCAGCGCAGCGTGTTCAGGTGAAGCACATGGATTGAATGTAACAAAGCTACAGGTTTTACATTTTGCAACTGTGTCTGACATTACCTTTACTGCCACCAATACAGGATTCCTTTTAGAAACAACATCCCAGGCTTTCTCCCTAGATATACTCAGAGACTCATCAAATGGTCGGACAGACTGCTGAATTTTTCATCAGGTCCTGATATTAATACTCCAATCAGGAATATATTCAGCATCATTCTCACTCCACTGTCACTTAACTCTTTCAAGATCTGAGCAATGTGTCATTTAAATGACAGGTCGCTCTACAGAATTGTAATGGAGGCACCATTTTCCGGTGACAGCATCTGCGCTGCGCAGAGTCCATTTGATGAACACTTTACAAGGCTATAGCCACTTAAGATAAGTTATTAATATAAATGATGAAAAATTCAAAACACTTGTCCATTCCAAAGTTGACAAGACACCCGAGACTTCTAATATCAGTTGGAAAAGAAGAGAATTGTTGAATATGTTCTTCTTTATTTTCCGCAATGCAAAAGTTTACAGTACAAGGCACCAAAGAGCAAAAAAATGCTGCTTTGTATGCTGGGCATTGCTGTGAAAGGGAAATCAATCCGCCAGATTCACAGTAAATTCATACATTTCTTTTAACTCTCAATAAAATTATTACATTCTGACATGTTTTGGTGCCACTGCTTGCACCTTCATCAGGTTCAAAAGCAAATGGATGACATAGTGCGCAATAATTGGTCAAGACAGTGAAATTAACAAGATCAATAGGTAAAATCACAAGTTCACCCATATGACATAATCAGATTATATACTTACTGTATGTAGATATACATATATAAATGCACAAACATTTATAAAAAGATCTAACATAATACATACAATACCATAGGGAAACATCTATATACCTTCACTTTATCCTCCCCATGAGAGCTTGAACCAGCCACTTGGAACTAAACTATGATATAGATATTGAACCTAACCTTGGTTCCTCTAAATAATAAAACAAAACTGTACATGAAAAGATACCTTGCTTGGATTCCACAAGCTGCACTCTCCATACACAAGAGTACTTTCAGTTTCCATAGTTTTTCACTGCTACTACATAGTGAGCTGTCAATATATTGCAAGTAAACAACAGTGGTAATTTTCTAATATCCAAATTAGCAGGAAGCCCCTGTGTACATGGTAAGTACCTCCTCTTTTCCCATTCTACCTGCTGGTGCAATGGTGAGTAGTAACACCTTGTTTACACTTGTGTTGCTTTACGGCCACCTTCTTCACTGGTGGCGCATGCAGGCCCTTGGGGTTTGGTCCTGTGACAATGGGGTTGCAGGGCCATTCTGCGGCCCCCCCTTCCCTGCTTGCGCACGCTTTGGCGTTCGCTGACCAACACAGTGTCGTTTAGCTGTGTATCAGAAGACCTGTACGTGGTACATGAGGTAATATGGTTTGATCAATTTATATACTAACTTCTGATGTTGGTTTTTAATGTAACTGAACAAGCTTTCATATAAACCATGGGTGTGATGTGCAGCCATTTCTGTCCTCCAGACATAATATCCTAATATTGCTGCATCAAAAAACAGACCAGTCTCTTAAAATAGAGCAGTGAACAGTCTCTAGGGAGAAATGGGTAACAATCTGTTAAAGGGGTACTGTGGAGTTTTCAAAGAAACTGATGTCAGAAATGTAAATTAAATTTGTAAATTATTTTTATTTAAAAAGTCTTCCAGTCTTCCTGCAGGAAGTGGTATATTCTTTCCATCCTAACACAGTGATCTCTGCTGCCACTAACTGTCCATGTAACTTTTTGATACCAGTCGATTAAAAAAAAAATTGGAGCACCTCTTTAGCTTGTACAACATTGCCAGTTTGTCCACTGACAACTAAGCAGAGGCCTGTCAGCAGATAACGGAGTGCACTGGCAGCATGGGTGCACAGAATGTTGTCTGCATACTGTAAAACTTGTGTAATACTCAACTACAACTCACTGCATTACTGTCCCTACTTCCCCTTTGTGTCACATGCCTTATTGACCCTACTGCCCCTCTCATGTCACATTCCTCACCATCCTTACTGTACCTTCCTTGTCACATGCCTCACCATTAGAGATAAGCGAATAAGATTTGAAGACTTTGTCAATGTGCTCTTCACACAGTGCATACTGTTCAATAAGTTTCTTTAACTTATCTCCCAGTTCCACATTCTAAGATTTGCAAGAGGGGGATACGGCTCTGGGATGGTACTGCTCAGGGGCTGCCTGGAAAACATGCATACAACTATGGCTCTATCCATGTTTTAACCCTTTGAGGACCAGGCCCAAAATGACCTAGTGGACCGCGCAAATTTTGATCTTTGCACTTTCGTTTTTCCCTCCTCCCCTTCTAAGAGCTCTAGCACTTTCAGTTTTCTATCTACAAGGCCATGTAATGGCTTGTTTGTTACAGGATTAGTTGTACTTTGTAATGGCGTCTTTCATTTTACCATAACATGTATGACGGATCCCAAATATATTATTTATGAAGATATAAATAGGTGAAATTGTAAAAAAGAATGCAATATAGTAACGTTTGGTGGGTTCCTGTGTCTACATTATGCACTATATGGTAAAAGCGACATGATACTATTATTCTATAGATCAGTCCGAACACAACCATATGCAGGTACACAGGTTCTCTAATGTCAAATATATTTTTTTAATGAAATCCTTTTTTTTAGCAATTAGTTATTAATAAAATGGGCCTATTGTGACGCTTATAACAGTTTTATTTTTTCCCCTATCGGGCTGTATGGAGTGTCCTTTTTTCTGCCATGATCTCTAGTTTTTATTAATACCATATTTGTGAAGATCGGACATTTTGATCACTTATTAACTTTTTTTTATATATAATGTAACATAAAATTGGTAATCCGCGCACTTTTTTCCCTCTTTTCCTCTACGCCGTTCCCCGTTCGCAATGACGCTTGTTATATTTTAATAGATTAGACAACTACGCACGCTACGGTATATTCTATGTTTATTTATTTATTTATTTATTTTTATATGTTTTATTTATATAATGGGAAAGGGGGGTGATTTCAACTTTTATTGGGGGAGGGGTTTTGGGGTAGTGTATTAGTGATTTTTTTTTTATATATATATATTTTAAGTCCTTTTGGGGGACTTGTACATACATAACTTTAATTTTATTCACTGATCATTGCTATGCCATAGGCATAGCATTGATCAGTGTTATCGGCGCTCTGCTCATTGAGCCTGCCTGTGCAGGCTCAGTGACCAGAGCGCCGATCGGACCGCACAGAGGCAGATGAGAGACCTCTGGCGGTCCGTTTTAACATTCGGGACCCTCGCAGTCACACTGCGGGGGTCCCGATCAGTAAGTGACAGGGGACTGCCCCTGTCACTTACACTTAAACGCCATGGCTGCGCCGTGATCGCAGTGTTTAAGGAGTTAATGGCATGCTGCAGCGCTATGAAGCGCACTCCGCTCCGGAGCGCGCTTCATAGCTCAGGACGTACCAGTACATCCAGGGTCGTCTGGGCACAGACTTCCAGAACGTACCAGTACGTCCTAGGTCATCTAGGGGTTAAAGAAATTTTCCAGGCTGTCCCCGGGTGGTATCCTCCCTCTGTGGGCCCTATTACACCAACAGATTATCTGACAGACTTTTTTAAGCCAAAGCCAGGAATAAATTTGAAAAGAGGAGAAATCTGTCAGATAATCTGTTGGTTTAATAGGGCCTTGAATGGAGCCGGCAGACAAAGGGATAAGAGAACAGATCAGTTTTGCTTCGTATGAGGCTCTTCTCTACTCACCGTCCTTCCTGCCTCTCCTCCCATGCAGTGTCGGACTGGGCTACCGGAGGACCGGAGGATCCTCCGGCGGGCCCCTCCCCCGCTCCCACTGACCGTCCAGCCGCTGGGGCACCCAGGCAGCCGTGGAATGATGCTGCCTGTCCCCAGCGGGCACCGCTAGACGCTGCGGCAGCTGTCAGCCCTTCAGATGGAAACCACGTCCCGGGTAGTCGCGGGAAGCTCTGCCCCCGCTGGAAGCTCCGCCCCTGTCAACGTGAACAATGTCACTTATGTCCAGCATGGACAGCAGTGGCTGGGGGACCAGAGGAACCATACAGGTGAGGTGAGTATAGATTTTTTTGTTTTATATACAGATGAAGGGGCAGGAGCACTGGCGGAACTACCGCTACGGGGGCTACGGGGCCCCGCCGCATCAGGGGGCCCGTGATGCGGGTCCCGTGCTCCTCCTGACCCGGCGACTCCTTTCCCCAACCATAGGGAAAAGGAGTCACTGGGCCAGGAGGAGCACGGGACCGACCGACAGCGCTCCTGTCAGTCCCCCGTCTGATGCGCGGCTACCGGGGGTGTCGCGTCCTATCCCCTGCAGCGCGCGTATCATAGAGCTCTCTGTGTACCGGAAGTCGCGGCCGCAGCACAAGCCCACAGAGAGCTCTATGATACGCGCGCTGTCGGGGATAGGACGCGACACCTCCGGCAGCCGCGCATCAGACAGGGGTCTGACAGGAAAAAGGCTCGACGGGGGAGCGCGTTGTAAGGTGAGTTTGTTTGTTTTTTTTAAACCTGCTTTCGGGGGGGGGGGGGGGTGGAAGAAGGGGGCATCTATAAGGGGAATGGGGAGAAGAGGGCATCTATAAGGGGGATGGGGAGAAGAGGGCATCTATAAGGAAGGGGGGGAGAGGGGGGCATCTATAAGGAAGGGGGGGAGAGGAGGGCATCTATAAGGAAGGGGGGGATAGGAGGGCATCTATAAGGAAGGGGGTTAGAGGGGGACATCTATAAGGAAGGGGGGAGAGGGGGACATCTGTAAGGAAGGGGGGAGAGGGGGACATCTATAAGGGAGGGAGAAGGGGGCATCTATAAGGAAGGGGGGAGAGGAAGACATCTATAAGGGAGGGGGGGAGAGGGGGACATCTATAAGGAAGGGGGAGAGGAGGGCATCTATAAGGAAGGGGGGAGAGGAGGGCATCTAGAAGGAAGGGGGGAGAGGGGGACATCTATAAGGGAGGGAGAAGGGGGCATCTATAAGGAAGGGGGGAGAGGGGGACATCTATAAGGGAGGGAGAAGGGGGCATCTATAAGGAAGGGGGGAGAGGGGGACATCTATAAGGAAGGGGGGAGAGGGGGACATCTATAAGGGAGGGAGAAGGGGGCATCTATAAGGAAGGTGGAAGAGGGGGACATCTATAAGGAAGGGGGGAGAGGGGGACATCTATAAGGGAGGGAGAAGGGGGCATCTATAAGGGAGGGGGGAGAGGAGGGCATCTATAAGGGAGGGGGGAGAGAGCCATCTATAAGGGAGGGGGGAGAGAGGGCAATCTATAAGGAAGGGGGGGAGAGGGGGACATCTATAAAGAAGGGGGGAGAGGGACATCTATAAGGGGGGGCAACATAGGGGGAGAGGGGGCCATCTATAAGGGGACAACATAGGGGAGAGGAGCACAACATAGGGGAGAGGGATATTATAAAGGGACAACATTGGGGGAGAGGGGAACATCTATAAAGGGACAATATAGGGGGAGAGGGGGCCATCTATAAGAGGACAACATAGGAGGGGCCATCTATAGGGGGGGCAACATAGGGGACCATCTATTAGGGGACACCATGGGGGGCATCTATAAGGGGGACAGCATGGGGGGCTTCTATAAGGGGGGCAACATAAGGGGGCTATTTATGAGGAGGGCCATATAATAAAATGGGATCACATAGAGTCAGCCTTCCCACTAAATGAGGGTGTAAAGGGGCCAATTCAGATGTGCAGTATAGAGAGATGAGGATGGTGCCAGTGTGAGAAGACTAATATGTTTTTCTGGCAGATTCTGTGGATTTGTGGCTCGGAGAAGGAGATGGAGAAGAAAATGAAAAGGGAAGAACTCCGATCAGAGAAGACGTCCCCTGTAAGTCACCTGATATAACTGTACTGTAATTTATATGGTGTACAGGACCTGTGTAGAGCTGAGTGTGTTGATGGCGTAGTGGTCAATCGAGAGGGGGCGGGCGGGGGGGGGGGGCAATCAAAAGTTTGCTAGGGGGCCCAGCCATTTCTAGTTACGCCCCTGGGCAGGAGAATGATGAAGGAGGTACTAGTATGGTGATGAGGGGCAAAAAGAGGATAAAGGGGTAGTAGTATGATGATAAAGGGGGTAATATTATGATGATGGAGGGGCAGAAGGATGAATGGGTAGTAGTATGATGATGAAGGGGTAGTAAGACATGTAGGGGGTCAGGGGAAGGTTGATGGGTT
Source organism: Dendropsophus ebraccatus (assembly GCF_027789765.1). Classification (NCBI taxonomy): domain Eukaryota; kingdom Metazoa; phylum Chordata; class Amphibia; order Anura; family Hylidae; genus Dendropsophus; species Dendropsophus ebraccatus. The sequence goes on from NC_091457.1 coordinate 126,783,910, forward strand.
GGCCTGGGTGCAGCTTCAGGCCAGGATGAGCTTCCGGCACTGACAGCCTGTATCACACAGGCTGGAAGCTTACAGCTGCCGCCCCGCAGTGCCCGAACTTCTCTCCTGCTTGGCGGCGCCAGTGACGTCTCATGTGCGCCACCGAGCAGGAGAGAAGTTCGGGTACCGCGGAGCTGCAGCTGTGAGCTTCCGGGCCTGTGTAATACAGGCTGTCAGTGCCGGAAGCTCAACCCGGCCTAAAGCTGCATGGGGAGAGACCAGCCCAGCCTGTTTCCCGGCTGCTCCCCCTGCCCCCCAGATTCTCTCTGTCACCCCATCTTCTCCCCCTGCCCCCCCTAGCTGCTCCCCTTTCCCTTGTCAACCCAGCTGCTCCCCCTGCCACCCCCAGCTGCCTCCCTCCCCCTGTCACCCCAGCTGCTCGCCTTGTCACCCCAGCTGCTCGCCCTGTGACACCCAGCTGCCTCCCTTCCCCCAGCTGCCTGCCTGCAGATGAGTTGTGGTCTGAGAAGTCTTCCTGATGGCTAAAGAAAGCAAAAGTGAGCGACGGCAATTGGAGAAGATGTCACCTGTGAGTCTTTAGTAACTGCACTGTAATCACTTCTATAGTGTGCAGAGCCTGTGTACCATTGGTGTCTAAATGGGTCAGTGTATTGTTTGTGGGAGTGTACAGTACTGTCACAGCCCCACGGTCACTACAGTACACTAGCACAAACTTATAAACTAGGACCCAACTACAACAGCTGCAGGCACTACAACTCCCAGCATATCCTGAGGGCTGCAGACTGTCAGTACATGCTGGGATTTGTAGTGCCTGCAGCTGTTGTAGTTGGGTTTAGAGGTGCATTATACACTTATAAGAATACACATATAAGAATACATAGATCTGTGGAGGCTCACTTCCCTACACTGAGCCCCCACAGGACTATGTATTCTTATATGCCACAAAGCATCCAGTGTATAATGCACCTAGGACCCAACTACTACAGCTGCAGGCACTTCAACTCCCAGCATGTACTGACTGTCTGCAGCCCTTAGGATATGCTGGGAGTTGTAGTACAGTAAGGAGATGATCCTCTGATAACTGGTGCTGTAGACAGATGTATTACTGTACCTTCAGGGCTGATGGTTGTCACCCACAGATTGCAGCCACCAGAAGCCTCTGCACACAGTGATTTATTATAGGGTTGTCCTCTCAGAAACTTCAACTCCCAGCATACCCTGAGAGCTTTATAAATGGAGGGTATTCTGAGAGTTTTAGTTTGAGCGGGTCAGCATGTCGTTCTGCATATCGCGTCTCACTGGTTCTATATTGGTGGGCCCCAAGGATCAATTCCTCTGGTGGGCCCCAGGTACCCCAGTCCGACATTGCTCCCGTCACATATCTCACCATCCCCGCTGCCCGTCATACTGTCAGAGGCTTCACTGTTACTATGGCCCCCTTCTGTCACGTGTCTCTCAACCCTATTGAAATAAATCAAGCTTGGAAGGATCAATGATCCACTGCACCTATTCACATTTTATTATCTCCATCCACTTCCATATGCTTAAAATGTATCCTAGAAGGATGAACAGTTTAGATTCATTCTCGGACTGACAGCTGCAAAGAGTTTTTCACTTACATGGACTAGCACGATTTGGGCTTGATTTGATTTTTTTTTTTTTTTTTTTTTTGCTGTACTTTAGGCGTCTGAGCTGAACGACACTGACATCCTTTCTGACATACCAGAGAGCTTCTAAAATATTCTAAAATCTACGGTGTCTACTCCAGCCCTTAGCCAAATGAATAAAACATTCAGCCAGTCAGCAGCTTTGGCAGTGGGGCCCAGCCAGAACTCATCCATCAGTGTCAGGGGCTAAGTTACAGAACAATTTCACATTGCTTAATAATCTGCATTGCATAAATAAATGAAATTATAATAACAAGTTAATTATGAGTTACACACACAGGGGTTGTTCAATAAGTTGTCTATCCCAGTGTGTACTGTCAGTGCAGAGCTTGTCTGTGCAGGTTGAGACATGTCTGGACGTATGCCACATGTTCCGTTCAGCCTGGTGAAGGTGCTGGAGGTGATAGGATAAATTCCATATTAAGGGTGTGTTAACACTACGGAATCCACACGGATAACATCCCATGGATTCTGTCGCTCACCCCCTGCTTGACTCTCTGCCTGTGCCGTAGACATGTCCTGACATGTCAATTCTTTGGGGGGATGGCGGAATCTGCCGGAGCATAGAATGGAGTCTATGGCACAGGTGGAGAGTCAAGCGGGGCCGAGCGAAAGAATCTGCAGGATGTTATCCGTGCGGATTCCGTAGTGTGAACACACCCAAAGAAAGAAAAGAAGCCTAAAGAAATTCATGAAAGCATTATTGCTCTATATGGTGCTAATGCACCTTTTTACTACCCAGTGAAGTTTTGTGTACCTCTGTTTTAATAGATTAGCAAAGAAGTTTTTTTTATGGCATGTCCCACTGTATGCAAGTCTGTGGTACCCATGTAGAGGGTAATAGAATGTTATGGAATATTGTAGTCCTCCTTACCAAGGTGGTAGTGTTGTCAGCATAGCTGGTTGGCAATAGCTGGACCTTGAACCTTCCTAGGAATCTTAACCTTTGTCAATGGGGATCTGCATGTGTGCAACAGTCTTTTTCCCCAAGGAATTCTTGTACTTGTAGTGACTGGATGCAGAAGTGGAATGGCCATGAGGTTGGTGCAAGTAAATGTGACCCAACATGTTTGTGAACTTGAACAATAAATAGTACCTTTGCTGAAGAGTTCTTTGCGAGAAATACAGCTTACAGTCTCATTAAGGCAGTCTCATTTATGAGAAGAGATAAGATTTCCCTTGGAAGTTTAGAAAGTCTCTAAGGACTGCTAAGACTTGATTCACTTCTGTAGCACTTTGGGGGCTTTTTTTTAAAGATATAGCCCAAATAGATATACACTCCTTAAAGTCTTCATAGGTCAGCTCTCTGTTGTCAGCAAGGCCTCCTGCCACTTGTGTTACAGTTATGTGCGCTACAATACCCGATTGCAGGGTATAGAATGGTGAGATATCTGACGTGGAGGTCATAAAGCACTGGCGCCAGAGGGAGGCCCACCTGGAGTCCAGTAGTTGCAGAAGAGCCCTTGTTTAATTTCTTTTTTTTTCTTCTTGTGAACTCAAAGCAGCTAGGGGGTGTATTTAAACTTTGCACAATGCCATGGGAGTCACCATGCATGATCCCAGGCTAGCGATGTTCGTGCAGCCCTTGTTTCAATCTGTCATCAGCCATGCATCACTTATTTCATGGAGAGACATGTGGTCAGCAACTGATGACTTTTTAATATGAAAGACTGCTATCAGTGTTTGTTAATATGTTGACTTATAGCTGTCTCTATTACATGGGGAGATATCTGCCTGATATCTAATAGGGCCGTAAGAAGCTTTGGTCACATGTAGAGATGAGCGAACCTCGAGCCTGCTCGAGTCTATCCGAACCCGAACGTTTGGCATTTGATTAGCTGTGGCTGCTGAAGTTAGATAAAGCTCTAAGGTTGTCTGAAAAACATGGATACAGCCAATAACTATACCCATGTTTAGCACATAGCCTTAGGGCTTTATCCAACTTCAGCAGCCACCGCTAATCAAATGCCGAATGATCGGGTTCGAAAGCACTCGAGCAGGCTCGAGGTTCGCTCATCTCTAGTCCCATGCTTTTCACAACCAATGAGAGCAATCTCTGGTCCAGCCTCTTGTTAACCTAGAAATGGGTAGACCTAACTCAGTCTGCGCCTGGCTTTGACCAAAGCACATTTCCGCTAGACAATCGTGACCTAATTCTAGCCTCTTGGCATTGCCTCTGACCTCAACTTGACAGTAAAAATCCTGGAAAGAGCAAGCCAAAAGGAAAAAAGTTCTCCTCCAAGGCCCCTGAACCTGCCATCCAAGTCAAGTCACTTTTGCCAGTCTACGCTCTACAACCTTCTTCTAGTCCAGTGTTGGATACATTTTGCTCAAAGGTTTCCTGACATTTACTGTTGTATAAGTAGGCTTCTGGTTTGAAACAATGCTTATCAGCTTCAATGTCAGTGATCCCTGTCCTAGATATGTTACATTAGCATTGTCACTAGAGATGAGCAAATTTACTTTAGGAACAAAGTCAAGCACTTCGTTTCTACCGGCATTCTGCTCATCAGTCTGTGGGGCTTTGAAGTGTGCAATGCCATGCCGCTCCTGCCCAGGTGCTGGGAAAAGATCCAGTTACCCAGGACTGGATCCATCTTTTTTCCAGCACCTGGGGAGGAGCGGCATTGAGCAGAGCACACTTCAAAGCCCCACAGACTGACAAGCAGAATGCATATAAGAACGAGGTGCTTTGTTTCGTTCCTACTGTAAATTTGCTCATCCCTAGCTGCCACTCTGCAACGTTACCTATACAACACTCCATTGCTCTCCGCTGGGTCTGTGCAATACTATACAATGTATATTATGATGGATCCCAACAAGGTCCAATGTGCCATTACCTTCAGGATACCGTTTCCTGTGTTGCCATTGGGGTTTCCATTGTTCTTACAGCAAGAAAAGTGTTGTTTGAGTAAACTCTCTTCGGTTAGATCCGGGAGTGGGAACCCTCAGCCCTTCAGCTATTGCAGCTTGAGCTTTGGTTGTCCAGGCATGATGGGAATTGTAGTTTTGCAACAGCTGGAGAGCCATAGGTTCACCAACCCTAATCTCAATGAAGTTTTGGGTTCTAGTATGATTTAGCATAACAGGATTTGAGTACAAAGTCTTTGAGTATTGATAGAGGCACGGACAGAAGACCTGTCATTGTAACTTAGCCGAGAAATATTATAAATATAATAATATAATATAATATAATATTACAACATCCTAATATAATGTGCACATATAATATAAGGTGCAGCAGATAATATTTAAAGAGTCAAATGGCAAGTGTATCCTTGTTACGTATGTGTCACTACACAGCCTATAAATGGTTAACCTAATAGCGGTTTACAGGGTGGCTTTGTTTATGTGTTGCAGCTAACATTAAAGGCCTCGCAAAATTGAATGCAAACTCCAGGGTGCGCGCAGTTCTTTAATCTATCAATGTGTGTGATATACAGTGCTGGCCTTTAAAAAACTGGCCAGCTTCACACACTGTTTGCTTCATATTACCCTGAAGCGTGCAATGCTAAAAAGATGAATCTGCAATGCTACAGTATATAGAGCCCCCAGATATAAACATAGCAGGCAGATAATTACCATATTAAATTACATTAAATTACAATGTATCTCAGCATCTACTGCAGTAAGCTGAAAATTCAGAGCAGCCGAGGACATTTACACTGGCCTCTCGCAAAGCTGCTTAGGAGATCTATGTGCATAGGTGAAAAAACGCTGTTTGGTCAAACTGTGATTAAACAACGCCCCCTACATGTGATACAGAGTATATAAGTAGCAACTATAATAGTGTGAATCCAGACATAATAAAACTTATACAACCCAACCACAAAATAAACCAGTTTATTTACATATTGATTTTGCTCTTTAGACATACAGAAGTAGCAGACCTGAATTTACTATTTACTTTTGATTTTACTGCCTTGGTTAGGCATCATTAGTGCTTTGTAAGTTAAGTAAGGTACTGATGTTGCTTTCCCTTCAGTTCTGTGTAAAATCACAGACAGGAGCACAGCAAAAGACAGCAGAAGATAGCAGAAGGTAGCAGAAGCACAAAGACCCTGGTGCCTGAGGGGGTCCATATTCTAAATAAGAACTCACAAGTATTATAAGGGGCTGTTCACATCATATTTAAAGCAAATGTACCATCGATTACATTTGCTTTAAGTTTTGTGTTGCATATAAAAAGAACGGCTCCGGCGCGAGGAAGAAAGTGCTGTGGTCTTTTTTTTTTAATCAATGTAGCCGCGTCATAGAGGGGATTTCATATCACTGGGGGCAGGCCGGCCCACCTCCAGAGCTTCAGTCCAGGCCAGTACTCGGTAATAGACCGGACAATCGCAGCACCTATAGTGTAGAATAGAGGGAGAATCTTCTCCCTATTCCCATCGGGGCTTTGCAGAAGCAATCGCATGGCCCTAATGGTTGCTATGACACCAGAAAGCTTCCCTGAAGCCCCCTGTGTCATAACTACGGTGGCTGATCAGACTCAGCCCAAGGCTGAGCCTGTTCAGCTTTGCCTGCTTTACAGGCACATTACAATGCAATGCAGATCTGTAATGTGCCTGTAATCAGGCAATCAAATAGTGATGTCCCGATGGTGGGACAGTAAAATAAGGTATAACGGTAAATAAAACACACGCACAAATAAGTAAATAAATAAATAAAGTACACAACACAAAAAATCCTCATAGCCCCCAATGCAATAACAACTTTAAAAAAATAATAAATGAATAATCAAATACACATAACCTAAAGTACAATATGTCACGAGGAAACATTTTCAAAATTGCTAGGATAAGTTATAATATCACAGAGGTATAACCACATATAGTGAGACTGGTCAGATGTCAAAAATGGGCTCTGGTCCTCAAGGAGCTATCTGGACCGGTCCTGAAGGGGTTAAAGAAGAAGTTTACAGCCGGCAGGGGTAACATAAACAACCATTACTTACCTCTTTCATATGTCGGTAAAGCACCACGTCACAGTGTTTGGGAAGCTTGCGGGAAGGCATTTTCCCCGAGTTCCAATGATCTTACAACTTGGCTGATGGAGTGCCCACTCAGTCAATCAGTGGATGCAGCGGTGTCATGCCCCAGTCATTGTCTGGCTGAGCGGGCAGCCCATCAACCAGTTTTTGATGTTGGCTGTGAAGGAGATCCAGGAGTTGTGATTGTTTATTATGTTCCCCTCTGCCCCTGCCAGATGAAAAATTTGTCAAATCTCCAGACCTCTCCTTGAAGACCTCTGTTTACCATGAGGCATACATTTAATAAAGGTATTGGCAGATGCCATACAGTGCCATTTATCACCTAGGACTCATTGTAAAATATATATATACTGCATTGTATACATTTGAAGTTATAATAAACACCTATATTCCTAGGAGACCGCTATTTCTGACCACTGAAATAAATTAGCTCAAATCGCCCTCAAAAGCAATCAGTCTACACCTATTAACCAACTTGAGCCCAAGAATAATAACACATAATACTGATGTATTGGAAAAATATAACAAGGCTTTATTGAATCTACCACAAACAAGACCTGGGAGGTGGGAGACCCCACTACTGGGACGTGAGAAATATAAAGTGCATGTGCAGATAATGAATGGCCGTTCTGTAAACTCATCAGCATAAATGCATATAATAATAGTAAAGTGCAAGTGCCAAGCCTCAAATGCTTTCAGTACGCTGAACAGAGTATGTGCAAAATGCAATCCAGTAAAACACATGCAGTAAAATAAATCTCAAAACTGTAATGTAATGTGTCCAGGCTCGGACTGGCCCACAGGGGAACAGGGGAATTCCCCGTAGGGCCCTACCCCTTGGTGGGCCCCTGAGCAGGAGGTGGGCCTCCCTGTTTAGCAGCTCTAGGACGACATATCCAGCACATATCTTTCACACAGTCACTCATTGCCTCTATGGAGTAACCTGGGGTTTCATAATATTATATAATGGCAGGGAGTGACTAGGGTGACAGGCAGCAGCATGTAGCATGCAGATTTAGCGCAGACCCTCTCCCTTGGGACCCTCCACCACCTCCTCCTCTCAGGCTACCCCCATCTGCTCTATATGCTGCTGCTGGCAGTTGGGACACCAGAGGAGAGGAGGGAGAGGAGCTGCAGCCTGCACAGTGGAGCTGCAAATCTGACAGCATGTGAGCTGTACCTGGTGCTTTCCTGTAACAGAGGTAAATCTGTGTGTGTGGATATGAAGTATGTATATTATGTGAGTCTGTGTGTATGGTGCTTGTGTGTATTATATATATATATATGTAATGTGCATTTGTTTAGATGTGCGTATAGTGCGCGTACTATGTATGCATATAGGTAATGTGCATTTCTTTATCTATGTATGAGGAGTACCACTTTAATACTGTGAACTATTTTACTTTTTAACAACCCCTTATGTACAGTCAGTGTCTCCAGTGATGAACTAATCGGGTGATCACCGATTTCCTATGAAAGCCTGGGAAATGTAGTTTTACATGCCAGCCATACTGCTTGTCTATACTCTCCAGGTAGGGATCCCCTCCTTCCCTATTCATCTCAACAGCTTTATTAATTATACTCTTCGGCAGCCCTTCAAATATACAATTACATCAGATTGTCAGCTGTCTCCTTCATGTTAACAAATCTGCTGTATAAAACCATATACTGGTGGATTCTAAACTAAGTGACAGGAAATGCTGGGAATTGTAGTGTATAGATTTGTCTGTGAACCACAAATGTCTCTCCAAAAAGTTGGGAAATATGGAGGAAGGGCTGACTGCAAAGAATTATGGGGAAGCTTGATGTCATGTGTTTTCAGTCATCATCAACATCATAAGCTTTTCAGCAATGGAGCAGCTTTATCAACCTGCCAGAGATTCGCCTATAGCAACCAAAGCTCACCTTTCATATCTTAACAAGCTCTTATTAAATTAAAGCAGAGCTTTTATTCAGCTTTTATTTTACCAAAGTAATTTGAGAAACAAAAGCTGAGCTGTGATTGGTTGCTATGGGCCATATGAAACCATATTATTTAGTGATCTTAGTGTGGCCTAACCATAAGCTGTTTGCTTGGTTACAAGTGTGTTTAGTGACCTCTGCAGTAAAGCTCATCGCCAGTAATTAATGGGTTAATGCTTCAGATGTGTTTACTGCAGTTACCATGGTAACCGTGCATCGTGATGACAATAAGACTTATGTCATAAGGTTCCATAAAGCAATGCACCGTGCCCTGATCAGTGCCATATTGGATGCACCACAGGACCTTGAGCTTGTATACTTTACTGCCCCCTACCCTTGATGGAATTTGGAGGTTCTAGTAGGGGAAAAGGGGTGGTCTGCTTTAGACTACCCCTTCATCGAGTTGCCACCTTCTTGAGAAGTGGACCTGGATCTGTGAGGGAGAAGAGCTACAGCCACCTAGCCAACAATAAGGTGACATTGCAGCCAGATTTCTCTCACATCCATATTATATTTATAGTATGGTATTACCCTCTAAGCCCAGGGGAGGGGCAGCTCTCCAGCCATGGCTCCCTCGAGGTTTCCCCCACAGGGGTTTTTTCCTCGCCTGAGTGCTGGCGGGTGACTCTTTATGAGTCGGGGGTCTGCCATTTTCGATGTCATGTAATTTTAAATAAAATTGGGACCCATTGCCAACTGATTTCATTGTGTTGTGTCTTTATTTTGCATTCTTTAGTGTAATTTATTATGCTTGGGAGTTGGGCATCCATCCCATTGAGTTATAAAGCCGGACATCTGCCTGCTACACAGATCTATTACCTGCACAATGAGGGCAAGTAGGATGGAGCAGTGGATATTAGAACTCTGCAAGGTTTGTCAAAAGTTTTTTGACAAACCTTGGTCACAACAATCATAGCATATCATAGCAACATGGACACCACCATAAATATACATCATATATACACAACCCGATGGCTCTTGTGTGTGTAGGCATTATCAGGGACAAGGCAGAGTATTGCACCCACACACACACACATGCATCCAGGTGTGGCCTAGGTACCTGCCCCCCCTCCCTAAAATCCACAGGATAGGCGATATCAAGCTGATTGGTTGGGGTACCAGTGGTCACGAAATTGTGGGGAACATGTTCCCCTCAAATAAACAGTGGGGACGGTGCTTCAATAATTCTCTATAGGTCTTGTTATCCCTTATCCTGTGAATAACTTTGGGAGAGAGGTACGTTCTCATGTACTATATGGCCGGGTCAAAAATGCTGTGACCAGATGTTAGTTTATAGTCAGTGGAGAATGGCGAAACGCAATACCCATGGGACATTTTTCTGTTATGTTTTGGGGGGTTTTTGTGAAATCGTAGCAGGATATGTGTTTGGTGTTTTACAAATCAAGCAGGGACATCGACCCGGACCAGGCAGATAAAAGAGGACAGAAGATGAAAGCGGAACCAGCCAAAAATGTAAAATAAAAACACACGTATGCCGCTGAATGTGATTAGGACACAAACATATGCGGCATGAAAATGTATTTAAAAAAAAAAACTATTGCAAACTCTATGGTCTTTTAAACATGAGGAGTAAAAAAACGAAAGCACAAAAATTGTCTCAGTCCTTAAGGGGGTTAAGGAAGCGCTACGAGGGCACGGGCTCGAGTAAGTATACTTTCATTATTATATTCCCAAACATCCCTGCCTGCCTGAGATTTGTTACTTTCATCGGACTTCTCCTGTTCACAGAGTGACTGACAAGTTACTAGCAGTGAACTAGCATTGATGGTCATACACACAATGCAAACTTGTGCAAACTCGCTATAGTAAAGTGAAGGTTTGGCGCTGGTTATATCTGGTATATGAAGGGTGGGCCCCTGGAATTAAATTCCCTGGTGGGCCAAAGGTACCCCTGTCCGACAATGAATGTGTCTCAGTCCGCTGGCCTCCCATCTCACTCCGTCGTTTCGCTTCTGCTTCCTCAGGGAGGTACATTTGAAGTGAGCCTGTCAGCTGCAATTGATGTTCCAAACTGCTGACATTCTTACAAAACTGTAGTGACCAAGGAGTCGGCAGGTGAGGATTTAATGCAGGTCAGCAGTTGTGGTACTGCTGCATCTCTTTTCATGGCGACTGAGTGTTACACTAGCTCTCCCACAGTACCACTCACCACAACAGTGTGTTGGCGATGGACGTCAAGCTCAAAGAGTCTGGGAAAAAGTGTAAGTTTACTGAACAGTCTTTCAAGTACAATACAGTAGAACGCACAATTTTTGTTCACAAGGTGCGTTAACCTTTGAGTTGGTCTGTCTGTTACTTCCCCTTTAAAATAGTAATACCTCTGATATCCACAGGTTAGCTGAATACTCTGGAGAATTGAGGAATAGGAAGACTTGAAGTAGGAAGGTTACTAGGTAAAGGCAGTCTCTCTCAGTTAGGGTGCTACTGTCTCTCAGTTAGGGTGCTAGGGTGTAGCAGAAAGATGGGTGACTACTTAGGTAGGCTATGTCCAACATGAAATATACTCTGCTAGCAAGGACCTTTACAGCTTTGGCTCCGATACAGAAAATGAAAGAGAAAACAATACTCACTGAGAAATCTAACCCTGCTGTCATGCGACATCCTTGAGGCACATGCAGGAGTACTGGCTTGAATTGGCTTGAGACAATGGACCTAGCAGTGGGGACCAAGGCCAAATTGGCATCTAGTAAGGACAGCATGGGAACATGACAGCTCAGCATCTAATGCTGCTCACCAAATGCCCAGGGACATGGTGCGTAGTATCAGCAGTGTATATTAAAATAAATATCAGGGGTAATAGTGTATATTATCTGGGGGGGGGGGGGTATATACTGGGGGGATGGGGGTTAAATGGTGTATTTTATTATTAGGGAGGCAAAGTATGGCGTATAGTTACAGTAGTATTCTGCTAAAACATAACTTTTCATTTTTTGTTGCCCATGATGAGACTTACAATTCATTCCATACTTATTATCTGCTCATTTTCCTTCCCCCAGTTCTGAGCTGCTGCTTTCTGCTGAAGGCACAAAACTCTGTGTGTGAACTTTTCTCTCCATCTCCTCCTCCCCCCTCCCCAACTACAACTTTGTAGCAACTTTGTAATGCGGGGAGATTAATCACAGTGAGTTCATCAGCAACTTGACCTCAGATTAACCCTCCCAGCATTACAAAGATGCTATAAAGTTGCAGATAAAGCCTGCCAGGGACTTACATCATCTGTCTCGAAAGGGAGGGGAGCTTGCTGCTATGTCTACAGACATATGCCAAGTGTGGGGTTGATATATCCCCTCTATGTGGATTATAATTAATATTAGAGGCCACAGTGTGAATTATTATTAGTATTGGGAGGGTTTGATGAGGCACAGGTATATTATAATTAACCCTTTGAGGACCAGGCCCAAAATGACCCAGTGGACCGCGCAAATTTTGATCTTTGCGCTTTCATTTTCCCCTCCTCCCCTTCTAAGAGCTCTAGCACTTTCAGTTTTCTATCTACAAGGCCATGTAATGGCTTGTTTGTTACAGGAATAGTTGTACTTTGTAATGGCGTCTTTCATTTTACCATAACATGTATGATGGAATCCCAAATATATTATTTATGAAGATATAAATAGGTGAAATCGTAAAAAAGAATGCGAAATGGTAACGTTTGGGGGGTTCCTGTGTCTACGTAATGCACTATATGGTAAAAGTGACATGATAACATTATTCTATAGGACAGTCCGAACACAACCATATGCAGGTTTACACAGATTTTCTAATGTTATATATTTTTATTTAATGAAATCCTTTTTTTTTTTTGGCAATTAAATATTAATAAAATGGGCCTATTGTGATGCTTATAACGGTTTTATTTTTTTACCTATGGGGCTGTATGGGGTGTCATTTTTTCTGTCATGATCTCTAGTTTTTAATAATACCATATTTGTGAAGATCGGACGTTTTGATCACTTTTTATTATTATTTTTTTATATATAATGTAACATAAAATCGGTAATCCACACACTTTTTTCCCTCTTTTCGTGTACGCCGCTCGCCGTTCGCAATGACGCTTGTTATAGTTTAATAGATCGGACAAGTACGCACGCTACGGTATATTATATGTTTATTTATTTATTTTTATATGTTTTATTTGTATAATGGGAAATGGGGGTGATTTAGACTTTTATTGGGGGAGGGGTTTGGGGGTTGTGTGTTGGTGTTTTAAACTTTTTTTTTTTACACATTTGAAGTCCCTTTGGGGGACTTGTACATACAGTACTTGGATTTCTACACTGATGATTGCTATGCCATAGGCATAGCATTGATCAGTGTTATCGGCGCTCTGCTCATTGATCCTGCCTGTGCAGGCTTAGTGCAGCAGATCGCCGATCGGACCGCACAGAGGCAGGTGAGAGACCTCCTGCGGTCCGTTTTACCGATCGGGACCCCCGCATTCACACTGAGGGGGTCCTGATCGGTAAGTGACATTTACACTTAAACGCTGCAGCGTTTAAGTGGTTAATGACACGCGGCAGCGCGATCGCTGCAGCGTGTCATTACCGGTGAGGTGCCGGCTGCTGATTGCAGCCGACCCTCACCTGCTATGAAGCGGAGCGCGCTTCATAGCTCAGGACGTACCGGTACGTCCAGGGTCGTCTGGGGACAGACTTCCAGGACGTACCGGTACGTCCTAGGTCGCCTAGGGGTTAATATGGTCTGAGCTATTAAAACATAACATTTTTCCCACACAGTGGATACTATGAGGAAAAAAAAAACAGTGACAGAATTACTGTTTTGTGGTCATCTCACGTCTCATAAGCGTGACTTACAAAGCAATCAAACGGTATATACTCCATGTAAGAACCAATAAAAACTAAAAAGAGCCCAACACATCTATGTAATAAACAATAGTGAAAAACCTAACTTTCATTTTACTGCAGAGTCAAATGCTTCACACACCCCCTAAATAAACTGTCAAGAAGGGAAAAAAAACTGTTTAACAATTGTAACTCTATAGCATATAATTTAATTGGACCCAAATTTTATTGAGGAAAGCAAGGCAGAAAAGGCTTTGTATTTTTAGCATGTTAACACACTGACAAAACATACTCAAGCAGATAGCATTCATTGCTAGACAGAGGAATACTTGAACACATACTATGTAATGGACTGTTATCTCATCCAGATCCAAGTGGATGCTAAATGAGATTTCATGTAAAGACTTAAAAACAGAATAATGCTCTTGATGTATCTTAGTGTAATTCCTCTCATCATACATTATCCATGTCTTCTTATAAACATCTTACTTGTCCCTTAAAAGCTTCTCAGGTTTCCTTCTCTTCCTCTTTGAAGAAGCAACCCGGGTACCTGTTCTGTTCTCATTACTTACAGAATCCAGTTGACTATTATAGCTATTCCATTATGATTCTAGTCATTAGTGCCCCCAGAATGGAGAATCACAAGGCGATAGGATAAATATATGGTTGGCGTATGTTCTTTTAGGTGGTGGTGGTGGGGGGAGGTCAGTGCTGTGTATACTGCTGTATATGTAGATGATTAAAGGTATGGTCTTAAGGCATCTTTTCGGTGGCTGTTAACACAGTATACAGAAGGAAATATATTTATAGAGTACTGACTGATTGGCAAATCTTTCAAGTTAAGTAAAGATACAAGAGGTTGACTCCTCACTGCGCACCTTGTCAGATTTGCTGTTTATGAAAATGTGTAAATGCTGAGTAATAAGTCCTGAAATTGTAACCATCTGCGTTGACAAGATTTTTTTTTTGCTTTTTGTTTTTTTAGCAATGAATAATTTTTTAAATACAAATAGCTACACAAAATGGATGCACCCTTACATCATGGATTGCTGAGAACTATCTGATATACTAAGAGGCATACACCTCTTGGTAAAACTGTCCGGACCTGCCCATGTAGGAGCAGGTGTAGATTTCTGCATGGTTTATGTCCTGCTTGCAGGCATAGGCTATGTCCACACTATGTAAGGGACCGGCCGTTCTGTGACCCCGGCCGGCTCACGGAACGGCCAGTCTCTGCCCGGATCATCTCGGCCGGTACTTAGGTACAGGCCGGATGATCTTTCCGGCCACAGAGCTCTGATGCGGGCGCATCAGCGTGCGCCCGCAGCAGAACATCCCATAGCAAACAGTGAAGCAAGCGGCCGGAGCCGCTCGCTTCACTGTGTGAACTGACAGAGTTTCCTTCGGCCTCAATTCATTGAATTGCGGCCGCAGAAAACTGATATGTCATTTATTTGCGGTGCTGCACGGATCCCGGCCGGAGAGTGTACGATGTGTATACGCTCCGGCAGGGACCCCATTGAAAATAAGGCATTGTTCTACCCCGCAAAAAGTACGGCCGTTGTTGCTGATGGCAACAACAGCCGTACTTTTACGTAGTGTGAACATAGCCATAAACCATAATAAATTAGACACAGGAGGAGGCCATGCACACTCCCCACCTTACCACTTTTGACAAATGTGCTCTGAGGCTGGGTTCACACTACGTATATTTCAATCAGTATTGTGTTCCTCATATTGCAACCAGGAGTGGATTAAAAACACAGAAAGGATCTGTTCACACAATGTTGAAATTGAGTGGATGGCCGCCATACAACAGTAAATAACGGCCATTATTTCAATATAACAGCCGTTGTTTTAAAATAACAGCAAATATTTGCCATTAAATGTCGGCCATCCACTCAATTTCAGCATTGTGTGAACAAATCCTTTCTGTGTTTTCAATCCACTCCTGGTTTTGGTTGCAATATGAGGACCACAATACTGACTGAAATATATGTAGTGTGAACCCAGCCTTATAGAGTACAGATCCCTATCGGTGACATCTTCTTAAATACATATGTCTCAATGACATCTCAGCAGATTTTAATCTCTTTAAATGAATTCCTTTAAAGGGGAAAAAATAATACTTAGCCATACTGCCAGGGCTGCGGGCGACATGATACTGATGTATACTTACCTGTCCCACGCCTCTGCTGCTGCCAGATCCTGGGACGCCCGATTTCTCCACCATTTTTTTAAAACATCTGATGTGCCTTTTCCACTGGCAGCGGAGGGGGGGCAGGACAGAAAAGTATACATCACTGTCATGACTAAGTATACATTTTTCCTGGACAACCCCTTTCAGTATGTTCCACATAGATTGTCAAAATAGCAGATCCTCCCAACCTTTTAAAACTTTTGAGGTAGACTATTAGGGCCTTAGGGGAAAGAGCCTTATTCCTTTTGCTACTAGCTGCTCCAAAAGAATTGCATTGTTAGCTTGCAAGGAGAAGAGACCCAAGAGTCATGGACAGGTGGCAGAGGAAGAAGAAAGCCTTAAGCCTTTCTGTTTAAGGCTGTCCATCTACTCTAATAATGGGAGTCTAATTTTGATCTTTGCTGAGTCTCTCCCTCTTCTATATACCGTATGTTACTGTTTAAAGACCATTTAAACCTATTGAGATTCATGCACATTTGATCATGAGATTCAAGGTTCAAGACATGTTAAGAGGAAACAAAATATTCTTTTTCCTTCATTTGTGACTCTTGAGCTGCAACCATAGCTAACAAAGTAATGATGTTCAAGAAAATCTAGGTAGAGATAACATACCTCCCCTGAGAACGTGTTTAATGGCTGTTCCCCTGACACTCTGCTCTACGGGGACATTTGTATGCTGCTAAAATATCGTGTTCCAAAGAGTAACATCTATTATGTTTAGATAACAATAGATCACAATGAATCACAATGTGTAAAGAAAGATGAGGTTACAGTGGTTATAAGGACGCATCAAATATAGAATCAGGCACTTGGGGTCTCTCTCATATATAAAGCTTAGATGATTACAGAAGATCCCGTGAGAAAACCAGGACAGGTAATTCTTTTATATTTGTTTCCACAGAGAAACTTCTCTGAATAAAATGTTGACACAGAAATGGAAAGTAAACAAGGGATTATACATATAAAAAAAATGTTAGAAATTAATCCGAGCATTTTACTATACCCCAGAAAGTAAGTATTAAAATATCTTCTGGCAAGTAACAGCTTTAGGTGATGAAACTTTTGATGTCTAAACTTAAGAAAGAACTGTGCGGATAGGCATAGTAAGTTCATGTGCTGAATAGAAACCTTCATATGGTACTCTAAGCCCCATGCATGCTCACTAGGCATCATGCCAGGACTCAACTAAATCCACTTGTAGAAGGTAAAATACACTGGGCCCCACTTACTAACAATGTGTCAAATATATATATATATATATATATATATATATATATATATAACTAATATATATATATATATATATATATATATATATATATATATATATATATATATAACTAATACATCACTCCTAATATCCTGAGTCATAAAAACATACAGAAGTTGTCATATATATCTAAGGCACCATATTGTACATACTTGTGGGATAACAATAACAAGAAAAAGTGTGGAAAACACTACAACAATTTTAAGCCGCTCTGCTGTTATTGTGTCTGGGGTTTTTATGTCAAATTTATTAATGTGGCCCATGCACTTAGTAAAGCTGGCAAGTTTGCACAGGACAAAACTAAACCTCACCCATCCCGCCACACTAGAAGTGGCTGTATTTTTAAATAGAAAGCCTAGTTGTGGCAGGTTTTCTAGGAAACACCCATGACATGCCAACTAGGCTGATTTTGGGGCAAAAAATGAAAGGTTTGTTGGGTTTTTGAAAAAAAAAAAAGAATAACGCGACAACAGGTAAAATGGACAAAAATCCAACAATTTGCTGTCGGGAACACATTAGTAAATCATCCCCACTGTATGGGAAAGGATAGCCCTTATTTCACAAGAAAAGTTCAATATTGGACCACCTTAGTTATGCAGAGGCATGGTCGCTGGTGAGAAACTGAAGCCTACCCCCCAAAAAAAACCTTCAACTTGTTTTAAACATGTTTTAGTATATGCCTCTATGCCATTTTTGAATCCCTGAAAGTTTTTCCCATCCACCCATCCTAACTTAATGGTATTTGGTGTTATAGTTGTTGTTGTTTTTGCCTAGTGGCTAGTTTTAATATTTGCCCTTTTTTTTCAATCTGTGTACTCTGTTTTCTAATCAATGGTGGTCAATGGCCAACGTCAGCAGCCACTGCTAAACAAATGCCGTACGCTTGGGCTCGGATGAACCTGAGCATGCTCGAAGTTCGCTGAACTCTAATGAGTAATAAATAATTGAATTATTTTATCATTGGCTGCCGGAGACACGTATAAGTGTAAAGCCATCATATCCTGCCAGATTTTAACTGTAATGTCAGGAATGGTAGCCCCCCACTTACTCCTTTCTGTTCCTTTTCAGATTTTGTACGTATACAGTAGGATTAAATAGCAGGGATAGGTCCCCTTGTGATCTAATAATTCCAATCAGTGGAAATTTTAAAAGAAACATCTCTCTATCAAAGCTGGGAATTGACTATGACAAGCACATCTCAACTGGAGATAACCGTAAAATGCCTCCCTGAGTATATCATGTTTAGTTTGGAGGCGCTGAAAGCAACAAAACCCCTGATTATCATAGACGTCTTTTAAAAAGCTAATGCCATGTTGAACCCAGTGCTGTGGGTCCAAGACGTTAGACAATTCTTTGCGCAGAGAGCTGCTGGAGCGTGAGCCCTCTCATAAATAGGCTATGGCACACTGAGGCTGACCGGATTCCCTGGTGGACAGTTCCACCGCAGAATTCTGTTACATTTACTCAGTGTGAACATACCCTAAGGTATAATAAAATGTGGACATACAAACATTCTATACAGATGGTGGGTGCACCCTCTGGTAGACGAAATCAAGTCCACTGGTACAGATCTATTGTTACAATGATAAAATGCGTGTTTTCTATGACATATCACATAACCTAGCCTGATATTCACTGTAACAAGGTAACTCTTATAAGTAGCATATTTTCTATGGATTCCTAATGGTACCATGCACTACTATAGTTATAAATTGAATTATCCCCAAACATCAAAGGAAATGATTAAATGAAGCAATTTTCTTAAACAGACCCTCTTGGAAACGTACAATAAAAACTCAATTATGTTTACATCTTTTAATATTTAGTTTTAAATTGCATTTAGCTCCACAATGCCTTTAGTCATTCGAGTTATTATCAATTTCAATAGTTTTTTATGCATGAATGTTTTATGCGTCTATGATCTTTTATTTTAATATTTCATATATTCCATGAGATGTATTTCAGGCAACATAAAACAATTACGTGCTCCATCTTTACACTGTGGAACGGACAGTTTGCCAGAGGGAAATAGGTTTAAGATATTCATGCCCGTGTCATTTTAATTGTACTCCTGGAGACAAAATAATGGTCCATGGGAATCTTACTGAGATGCACAGAGCAGAGGTAAGTGAGATGTGCAGATCCCAAGGTAACTGAAATGGGATGTAAATCAGAATGGATAATTCCTTCTTTACATATGTTTCTCAAACTGTAAATGTAAGAGTCTGGGACGCGGCCTAAAAAGTAATTATAAAAAAACGAATAGATAATACAAAGCTAAAACTATAGCATGGATATGGGATCAAGGACCCTGGATTATTTGACTTTCTTCACATTAACTTCCTTCCTTTTCATATAACTTGGATCATAGTAGAATACATTATAGTGTGTGTGTGTGTGTGTGTGTGTGTGTATATATATATAAGAAAAAAGTTCGGCTCACCGCAGTTGCAGCACAATTGACCCCGCCCAGTGCACAGCAGGATACATATAAGATAAACAGACTATATATCTTAATAAAACAGAAATAAAACAGACACATAGCAAAAATTAACATTACCTGTATGAAAAAGAAAATAAGAACATTAATATTGCTCAACAGGATCAAGAGAAATAAAAGTAAATCTCTACATCATGTCAGAGAAACTAGCGCTCCTGGGATGCCATCCACCTCCGCTTTGAATTAGATCTCTTGTTCGAAATGTGTCAGCTGAGTCTCTTCTACATGAAGTCTGTTTTTCTGAAGCTTTGAATGAATGGACTTTTGGACCATTCTTATATATATAGTGAGACACTGAAGGGATTAATCCTGGATGGTCGCTAAGTTGCATCTGGGTTCAGCTATTAGGTTGGGTTCAGACTGAAGAATTCCGTCAGCTGTCCACCTGCACATCTGGGCGCCTTTCCGCCAGCCCCATAGACACCATTCTATGGGCCAGCGTCATAGAATATCATGTCACTTCTTTCAGCAGATCGCGGAATACGCTGGCCCATAGAATGGTGTCTATGGAGCCAGAGGAAAGGCGCGTGCCCGTGCGGGCGGACAGCTGACGGAATTCCGTAGACATTTTCCGCGAGAATTCCTCAGTCTGAACCCACCCTTACACCTACAAGAACTGAGTGAAGTTCATGCCTCACTATCTGAGACATGGAAAAACCAGGGATGTGATGTGATCTCCAGCAAAGGTAGTTGCTGGGGATGTATTGATAAAATGTGTTTGGGCCTGGTTCTTAGGAATGGATGGCAGGCTTGGTAGTGGGGCTGTCCATTCCACTTCCTCCACTCCAGATATTGTTTGGCGTCAGGCGCCACAGGTGCTGAGACTGGATCATCAGCAGCTCCATAAAGTTTTGCAGAGCCATGGACAGAGTGAGGCTGGGTGCAGCTGAGTGAGCTGGAAGGCTGCAGCCTCAGGAGAAGCCATATACCTGACCAAGGTATATACGGGACTGTATACAATATGTTATGTTCGTGCGACTGCAGCTAGTCGTAGCGTATAGACAGGGCCGTCTTCTGTTTAGTTGGTGCTGGACAAGCAGAGTTTATTTTGTGCCATGCCTAAAGCCAAGGCTGTTTATTTGTTTTTCTTGTATTGGATAATTAACTCAGGCAAAGCCTGTACTTGGACTTTACTCGTTTGAGCCTGTTGACTGCTGTTCACACTGCAATCCTGCACTCTACTGAGCAAATCCTCCCACAATATATATATATATATATATATATATATAGTAGAAAAAATGACCGTAGCACTCCAAATGCGGTGAAAAAAAAGTGGGTTTGTTTATTAGCCCACTGTTGGTCCCCGGGGACGTCCGCAGGCACCCGCATCACCATTTACCGTGTGCAGCGGCAACTTGTATTTTTATATATATATATATATATATATATATATATATATATATATATATATATTATTTTTTTTTATTTATTTATTTTTATTTATTTATTTATTTTTTAAACTTTAGGCTATGTTCATACAACGTATATTTTTGTAAAACCACGGCTGTTGTACAACGGCCGGGATTATTACAAAAGTATACGTTATCTTGCCTGTCAGTTTCCTGCAGCCACTATTCACTGAATAGGGGCCGCAGAAAACCATGCCAGTGCACACTATGGAGCAAGTGGAGTTCTAATGCGGGCGCGCACGGATACGCCTGCATTAGACCTCTGCGGCTGCAAAGATACTGCAGTACCGGCTGTGATGATCCTATCAGAGACCAGCCGTTTCGTGATCCGGTGCGCTGGTGCGATCCAGCATAGAGGACATTTCATGAGCACATAAAAGACATAATTATTTAGGACTTTGTCTTCTAATAAATGAAGAACTAGAGATTTTTGGCTTTATCTGACATATCCTTTGGACCCTGGGGTCCTTCCCCACAGCCAGTCACCTGCCTATCAGCGTGGTAACGGACTCTGTGGTTGGCCCCCTGGTTCCCTGAAATTAGACCACACCTTCTAAAACTTCAACATCCGATATGAACCCATAACCAAGTTCTGTACAAGTCTGCTTGAGAAGACTACTGATGTATTCACCCTCTATTAGCCTTCAGGACTAGCAATAATCTTTTATTAATATTCATTATCCATCCTCATTGCTCTTTTTATATACATTGTTCTATTGTGTTTCTATTTCCTTGTTTAAACCAAAATAAGGTGATAAATCTTGTATGAATTTATACTTTTTATCTGTGTTTATTTATTCTCATTTTTATTTTCATCTATATTTACTATTGAGTGTAGTCAAGAATTTTAACATACAAAAGAACTCAGTCCTGGTTTTATGACCTACCTACACAAATTGATGTCAGACCAACCAGAAATCAGGATACTCCTATAAAAACCCTTTACATCCACAGGTAAATTCATACCCTATTGTCCTGTTGAGAAAGGAACCAAGAAGGTTCATAAACACGTCCAGCTGGAATATTACTTCTATGATCCACCTACTGGCATTTGTATAACATCAACCGGATCCACATACCCCCAAGCTACAACTACAACCAGTATTCAAATTTGGCTCCATTTATGCATGAGGTCCCGTGGGCAACATCTGCTATCACGCATGCACGTGGTCCTAATCCCGATATCATAGGGCCAGCGCCAAAGCATCTGTCATCTTTCTGCCCAGAGAGAACTGCAGTGCTCATCTTCTCATCTCAAGCGGCAACTGCCTCCACTAACACCTAATGACAGAGCGCACATCGGACCTTCCACTTACAGCTACATGAGGGGACCGGTGAGCGGTGTATATACACCATATATTACTAACTAACCATTTACAGTTGTGGTGGATCATTTGATACAATTTACATATATTTGCAAGAAACAGAGATCGCTACAGTGTGCTACAGTGCAGGCACACTGATTCGGCAATCTGAATTACGAAAAACTGAGCACATTACTATATTTGCAATGGCTTTGAATTACCCACATTGTGGTGCAGGCAAGGGACCCCCAGCAGCGCCGCAAAAAACTAACATGACAGTTTTCTGCGGCCGCTATTCATTGAATAACGGCCACAGAAAACCTGTCAGTGCATACAATGGAGCATGCGGCCAGAGTGCAGCTGTGAATTCGGATGTGGGATGTAAAGTGTATTGTACTTTGCTTCTAAGACACCACTACATCTTCAGGGTCTAACATTAACTTCAGTTTGGCAAAATACCTCCAAGAATCCAAGAAAACTTACTTATTTGTCAGGAAACCTTGCATGGTCATGAGGAAAACTGCCCCACTTCCCGGATTGTACATACCCCATCCCCATCAGGGCATTGATTGGCCTCCTAGGAACCCTTGGAACAAATTTAATTAACACACTGACACTTTATACCTTGGCAGTGCTATGTACATTTACCAGTTCCGGTGCCCCCATAGTCACAGCACCACTGTCATCTGTATCTTCTGGTTCCTGTGTCGTCATAACACCATCAGAACTACCCCTTCATCTAGTCAGTGACTGCAGAGGTGTCCCGCCTCAATCACTGTGTGACTGAGTGGGATGTCACAGGCCTGGAAGATACAGGAGACAAGTGGCATCGGGACAGGTAAGTATAACTTCATTATTATATTTATCCACCCCCTGCCCTCCCTGTTTTCTTATGTTTGCCTGGTGTACACCTTTACTACTGTGAAATGAATTACTTTAATCTCTTAGTCTATTTTTACCTATAAAATATCATCTAATATCCTTTATGGTTTAATAAAAGTGTCAGATGAAGGAAACATTGGCAATACGCTTAATAATGTATTTACTTGAAGTGAAAGTCATATAATATGTAATTGAGTTCCTTTGCCATCTGGCTCAACATAAAAAGATTGTTTCAGTCAGTACTAGTTGTTTTTACACAAGGAACAGAGAGTCTCCAAACCCAAACTGGCTGAAACCTCCATCTCCTTGGAGAAGCCCTGTATAATACATGAAAAACCTTCGTAAAGCTTGGTTCAGTTGCCAATGACTGGCTACAGCTTTCTCTTTTATGTTAAGCCAGCTAAGAATCATATCTGTATTAATCCCACAAAAACCTAATGATCTGCACATAAACAACAAAATAATGGCTTTCTCGATTAAGCATCGTAAAGAGCAAAAATGGATTATATGCACATTAACGCTTTAATGATCACTAATTGTCTTTTTACGGTTGGCGGGATGAGCTTTGCCTTGGCTTAGAGGTGCTACAAGATTATTGCACCCATCATCCCCTAGGGGTAAAGTCTAACTGGTAAAGACATCCAGAAGCAAACCAATATTTAAGAAAACCTGGACCGGATGCATTTGTTGGGTCACTACTGAAGTTTAGACAATGTTTTTACAGTGAATTTGCAGGCATTAGTTAATGGTATTCTATACGTCACCTACTGTATTTTTCACTTTCTAGATTTCATTCATAGAGGAACCAGAGTACGGATAGCGTAAAGTGTCACTGCCATTATAAGTTTCAAAATCAACAAGGGATGTTATGTAAAGCTTTTTTTTTTCTTTTTTTTTTTTTCAAAAAGTCTAAACACAGGAAGTCCCGTATTTCCTAGGTCATCTGTGCGCTAACAGAGAATCAAGCAGGGACCTCATCGTGGACCAGGCAGATAAAAGAGGACTTCCTCATAAGATAAAAGCACAACCAGCCAAAAATATAAAATAAAAATGCACGTATGCCGCTAAATGTGAGTAGGACATAAATATGCGTAGTATAAAAATGTATTTAATAAAAAATGTGTTTCTGCTCAGTGTTATCTCATAGAGCCTTCATCAAGTTACCTATTTTTATGTGTTTAATTTTATAAAATGGGAAGGGGATACTGATTTAGAATTTTATTGGAGTAGGGCTTTGGGGCATTTTTTTTTAAACATTTATTTATGTATTTACACTTTTTTATTCCCCCCGGGGGACTATTGCACAGGTACAATACAACGTTTCACACTGATCACTGCTATGTCATGTTATCTGCAATCCTCTGATAGAACCTGTCTCTGATAGAGACAGAAGATCAGACTGCATGGAGGTAAGCTGTATACTTCCAGCAGTCAGGCAGTGCAATTGGGACCCCTGCAGACACCGGTCCCAATTGGTAAGTGATAGGAGCTGCTCCTGTCACTTACACTTAAACGCTGCAGAGGGGTTTAAGGGGTTAATGGCAAGCTTCCATTGAGGTTGAGGGACCAGCTGCTGATAGGAGCCAAGTTCAGCTCCTGAGCTCAATTCATAGTGTGGCCCTCTGGCATGTACGCCCGCCCTCTTTAAGGGGTTAAGGCCCTATGACCTGCACGATCTTGGTTGATCATTGTCTTTTAGCATGTTGAATTAAAAAGACAATAATAGTGATAGTCTGCTGGGCCTCGCTCCATGCAACAAGAACGGTGGCAGCAGACTGCAGCTATCTTCTACAAACACCCAGGCAATCTAAAGATAGTCTTGGCAGCCCCTCCAGCAGATTCCCCCAACCACTCACTGTAGGTGCGTGTGATGTGAAATGACAGATCAGTGCTCACATGTTCCTTAATATCAGGCTGTGTAATAGGAAGAGTTGGTCACTAAGGGCCCTAAGTCAACAAGGACAGCTTTAAGAGGAAAGAATGGTCTAGCTATCTAAGTCAATACCTGGAGGGCAAATAGTGGTAGAATCAGCAAACAAAAAGATGGGCAGGGTCTAAGGGTCCAAAGCCAGGAGGTCTTGTAACAGAAGATTTAGCATGCAGCGGGTGGTAGCAAGGGTCCAAAGCCAGGAGGGTTCATAAGTCCAAATTGGAAGGAAGAGGGATACTTAGAAAGAAACTTAGCAGGGGGTAAGATCAGCATGAATACAAAAACTGCTAGTGATGCCAGGAGAGACAATCACGGGCACCTATGAGCACCTGGTGTCTGTTCAAATAGCCTGGGCTGTGCATCCGTCACTGGAACACTGCCAGGTAACAATATTACACTTTATCTTGTATTATGTTAGTCTTAAGCACAGTTTGTTTTTCAACATAACTCCAATATAAGTTTCCAGTAAGTAAGAAGAAAGTTCGCTCTTGAGAGCATCTGTTATGTGTCTGAGGCAATTGTTATAGAAATGACTATAACAATAAGGTACACAATAGCCAGATGATAACACGCCATTGTTGTACTAAAACCTTGAGAAGCGACAACAGTTCACAGCGTCAGAGATTTGCTCATTCTTATCCCATTATGTAACCAAAATAGGAATCCAGGCCTTAACCAAACATTGAAATGGAATGCTTTATATCCTCATTGTGTCAGATCCTGACCAAGAATGAAAGCTATGAGGACCCTGGCGCATTTCATGCTAATTAGTCATTAAATGTCAGGTAGATAGATTATAGATAGATAGAATAGGTTCACATACATCATTAAAAAACAAATAAAAAAGTCTGTTTTTGTTTGCAATTTCTTTTGCAATTACATTTACTATAAAACTTTTTAGGTTGGTACAGGTCCTTTTGTAGCAGTGTTTTTTCCCAAAACTCAGCATGGTCTGGGTAAGGTGTTTTTCTGGGAACATTTTCATAACGTGCTTCTGTATATGCAGACTTCCACAGTACGCAAGTAATAGAAAAGGAAGTAATGGAGATACAAAGAGCATTAACCATGTTTACAGTTTGATTTTTTTTTTTTTAATCGGTGAACACCTTTCTCCTTTATGTACTCCACCATCAACACAGCTTTCTGAACACTAAAGATACAGATGCGTCCACCCTTACGCATTTTAATTGCTCATTATATGACTACAATATTGAGACATGCTAGTAAAACCCTTGACAAGTTACAGCCCATTTTACAACCACTGGGTTGTCAGTTTAATCTAATATTTATCACTTATCAACTTGACAAGTGGTTGGACCCCCACCCTTTTTACATACATCAGCTGACAGTGATCCCAGTGGCTGGACCTATATCAATATAAAAGTTATCACTAGAGATGAACAACGTTTTCAAAAATTCGGTTCACAAATTTTTAGCGTAAAATTTGCAATCTTGCGAACCAAACCTTAACAAATGGCACTTAAAAAGCTAAACAATTGTTCGCTGTTCGCTTGTCAATACTTTCCTGTCCGCGCTCCCCCAGTGTCCTCTTCAACATCTCCGGTGTCTTAAGCCACCCCCAGCCTGCTCAGCCAAATACCAGACAAGAGAGACAACCAATCAGTGACTTACTGAGATGGGACGGCACTGAAACCAGTGATTGGATGATCAGGCTGTTAGGGTGCGTTTACACAGAAAGATTTATCTGACAGATTTTGGAAGCCAAAGCCGGGAATGAATTTCAAAAGAGGATAGATCCCAGTCTTTCCTTTATGACCTGATCCCTGTTTATAGAAGAATACAGTGGCACTCACCAGTTAAGTTGCAAAAATAGAATTCTTTATTACATCACTGGTCACTGGGATGGGTGCAGACGCGAAACGATCATCGCTTGTCTACACCCATCCCAGTGACCAGTGATGTAATAAAGAATTCTATTTTTGCAACTTAACTGATGAGTGCCACTGTATTCTTCTAATCGCTGTGAATACCAATAGACTGTGTTATCAGTTGAGCACCACCAAGTTGCTGCAATAC
This sequence comes from Dendropsophus ebraccatus, assembly GCF_027789765.1. Classification (NCBI taxonomy): domain Eukaryota; kingdom Metazoa; phylum Chordata; class Amphibia; order Anura; family Hylidae; genus Dendropsophus; species Dendropsophus ebraccatus. The sequence goes on from NC_091457.1 coordinate 126,810,881, forward strand.
GAGCCAACCTCACCTTTCCAGAGATCACCTGCAACCGGTGTTAATTGCCACAGCTAGTAGTGCCAAGTCCATCTCCAATTATATGCACCTGTTTATAGTCTGTTCCTAGTTTTGGCTTCAAAGATCTGTCAGATAAATCTGTCTGTGTAAACGCACCATTACTCTGTCTGGAAAATGACAGCCTGCTCTGCCCATCACTGGCCGCAGCGCTGTCCAATCTCAGTCATTAATTGGTTAAGCGAGCTGGAGGTGGTTGAAGACACCGGAGACACAGAGGATGACACTGGGAGAGCACGCACAGGTAAACATATCCCCCCCCCCCCTTTTTTTTTTTTTTTGCACTAAATTTTAAAGCGAAGCTTGCAAAAATTTGATTTGTTAATGCAAACTTAATGCAAACTCATCTTTGCTCATCCCTATTTATGACCTAACAAGAAGACTCCCACCTGTCTAACATTCATCACTTATGAACAGGACAAGGATCTCAGTGACTAGACTCCTACCAATTCCAATTTACCGGATAGCATTTTCCTATAATTTGTCAAAATTTACTTCTCTTAAACTTTTTAAGAATTACCAATTTCAAGTAGAAGCATCCATGCTCTTTCCTGATTCTCTTTTTAATTCTGTTCTTTTTTTTCCCCCTTCCCTGAGAAGCTTTCAAAATAACACCACGCTGTCTCTTTCAGTCTATCAAATACTTTTTGTTGATGTATCAAAGTAATTGCCAAAATAATGATTACAAGTGAAACAGCTGCTGCTGATGAAACCGCTGTCTATATTGTGTACTGACGGCAAAGATAAAAGGAGCGCAGGTATCAAGTGCTCAAGCAGGTATTGTGGAGCACAATTACAATTTAAGCAATTTAACTCCATAGACTGAAAAGGGAAACAAAAACTACTTTAGATCAAATGCATACACAGAGCTCCATCACTGTAACAACCTGTTCAGTACAATAGCTGAATGCGATGACCGTCAAGTCATCTTCTGCTACGAAAATGAACATATTTGATGTAGCGGAATGTAACCTTTGTCGGCTTCAATGTAATGATTCAGTAACTGTGATACTGTGAGCCGATTCATTGTTCAGGCAAATAATAGCTTTATGGTAGGCTGTAAAATAAATGTCGTCCCAATGCACTTCCCCAAACAAAAACAAGGCAATTATCTAAGCCGTCATCCTGAGATCTAAATAGGGGGAAACGAGTGGGAGATTTCAACTCTCAGGGGAACTTTTACACTGATGTTTAATTGTCCAAATCCTACTGTACTGTATCTTAAATGTCAATTCTTTCTGTATTAAAGTCGAAACATTTTTGTCTCATCAATAGAAGATTTAAGGTTTGCCGATAACTAAGAGGTGTTATATAGCAATGAGCAAGCAGTTATTTGGCAAATTCTCTAATGACAAGGATGGAAAATAGTGTTATATGAATTAAATTTTTAGTGTTTTTTTTTCTTTTTTTTATAGAGGGGGTATATATATATATATATATATATATATATATATATATATATATATTATATATAGACAAAAAAGTAGCAATTGTAGACGGCACTGTGCGGCAATAGCTCAGGTGGGTGCACAGCCTCCACGAAGTCAGACCCTGACTCCACCAGATCCAGAATACAATAGAGATAGGGCGGCACTCCAGATTTCAGTGAATAAGTCAGTGAATTTATTCACCCATCATGTGCAATACAACGTTTCAGTTTCCCAATATATATATATATATATATATATATATATATATATATATATATATATATATACTGTATTTTCCGGCATATAAGACGACTGGGTGTATAAGACGACCCCCAACTTTTCCAGTTAAAATATAGAGTTTGGGATATACTCACTGTATAAGACTACCCCTCTTACAACACACACCAAATAAACTTTTATAAAAAAAAACATCAGACAGCAGTGAGATCTGAGAGGCAGAGAAGGAGGTACAGTAATACCGGTAGGATACAAGGGCAAGCCAGATAGATGTAAGAGGTGTGTTTTTCTGGGCACAGCACCACTCTACTGTATCTTTTTTTCCATATCCCGGATGCCTACAGCTTGCTCTGCCATTCATACAGTCTCCGCATACGGCACGGATGTGGCCGTTTTTGAGCCAATCACCCACCACCACCCCCTTCTCCAGTCCAAATTTTTTCAGCACTCACCCTAGACGACCCCTGACTTTTGAGAAGATTTTCTTGGGTTAAAAAGTATTCTTATATGCAGGAAAATACTGTATTTAGTAATAGGTGGAAAATGTATACCATTTATCAGTTAATACCACTTATTTGCCAAATAAATTAACATATCCTAGAGCAGAAGAGGAAGGAGGTATTGCTGAGGCTTTAGAGAGAAAAAAAAAAAAGAATAAAAAAATTATGCTTACCCTGGGTCCCCTGCAGTTTCCACTGTAGCTCCTGTTTAGCTCCTTCCAGTCCCCTGGGAGAAGAGGACTTGCCTGCTTAGCCAATCAGTGGCCAAGATGGTACACTGCTGCGGTCAGTAATGGCCTGAAAAGGAGGTCCTGCTCTGACCTCTTGTCTCGGAAACAGGTAAAAGAGATAAGCATTGGGAGACCGGAGTGATACAAACAGGAGATGCAGTACCTCCGGGACTTCACATGCAAGTATGGCTTTCTTTTTCTTTTCTCTATAGCCCAAGCAAATTATATACATACCAGTTAGGGCCAGAAATATTTGGACAGTGAGACAAGTTTTGTTATTTTAGCTGTTTACAAAAACATGTTCAGAAATACAATTATATATATAATATGGGCTGAAAGTGCACACTCCCAGCTGCAATTTGAGAGTTTCCACATCCAAATCAGAGAAAGGGTTTAGGCATCATAGCTCTGTAATGCATAGCCTCCTCTTTTTCAAGGGACCAAAAGTAATTGGACAATGGACTCTAAGGGCTGCAATTAACTCTGAAGGCGTCTCCCTCGTTAACCTGTAATCAATAAAGTAGGTAAAAGGTCTGGGGTTGATTCCAGGTGTGTGGTTTTGCATTTGGAAGCTGTTGCTGTGACCAGACAACATGCGGTCAAAGGAACTCTCAATTGAGGTGAAGCAGAACATCCTGAGGCTGAAAAAAAAAATAATCCATCAGAGAGATAGCAGACATGCTTGGAGTATCAAAGTCAACAGTCGGGTACATTCTGAGAAAAAAGGAATTGACTGGTGAGCTTGGGAACTCAAAAAGGCCTGGGCGTCCACAGAAGACAACAGGGGTGGATGATCGCCGCATACTTTCTTTGGTGAAGAAGAACCCATTCACAACATCAACTGAAGTCCAGAACACTCTCAGGGAAGTAGGTGTATCTGTCTCTAAGTCAACAGTAAAGAGAAGACTCCATGAAAACAAAATACAAAGGGTTCACATTTAGATGCAAACCATTCATCAATTCCAAAAATAGAGAGGCCAGAGTTAAATTTGCCGAAAAACACCTCAAGAAGCCAGCTCAGTTCTGGAAAAGTATTCTATGGACAGATGAGACAAAGATCAACCTGTACCAGAATGATGGGAAGAAAAAAGTTTGGAGAAGAAAGGGAATGGCACATGATCCAAGGCACACCACATCCTCTGTAAAACATGGTGGAGGCAACGTGATGGCATGGGCATGCATGGCTTTCAATGGCACTGGGTCACTTGTGTTTATTGATGACATAACAGCAGACAAGAGTAGCCGGATGAATTCTGAAGTGTACCGGGATATACTTTCAGCCCAGATTCAGCCAAATGCTGCAAAGTTGATCGGACGGTGCTTCATAGTACAGATGGACAATGACCCCAAGCATACAGCCAAAGCTACCCAGGAGTTCATGAGTGCAAAATGAGACCTGAAGACTGCAGCTGTAAAGGCCTGGCAAAGCATTAAGAAGGAGGAAACCCAGTGTTTGGTGATTTCCATGGGTGCCAGACTTAAGGCACTGATTGCCTCCAAAGGATTCGCAACAAAATATTGAAAAAAAAAAATATTTTGTTTGGGTTATGTTTATTTGTCTAATTACTTTTGAGCTCCTAAAATGTGGAGTGTTTGTAAAGAAATGGGTACAATTCATACATTTTCTATCAGATATTTTTGTTCAACCCTTTAAATTAAACGTTACAATCTGCACTTGAATTCTGTTGTAGAGGTTTCATTTCAAATCCAATACGGTGGCATGCAGAGCCCAACTCGCGAAAATTGTGTCACTGTCCAAATATTTCCCTAACTCTATATATATATATATATATATATATATATATATATATATATATATATAATTTATTTATTTTTTAAGGACACTAGAATACCCATTAACAAGTCGGTAAACACAGCAACAGCCATTTAATTCTCTCATAAATTCTCAGCTCTTGAATCTCAGCATGTATGTGTCACTCCGTATCACACCATGCATACATACTGTACGGTACGATTAAGCCCATATTTCAATCTAATGCTCTCTGTGGCATTTTCCAATTATGCATATAAATCACCATGGAAACCATTGAGATTTAATAGAATTATCAATATGCATGTCAAGAAAACTGAACATATATCATCGGAAATGTTGAATGGTAGAAAGAAACTACATGTAGATGAAATCTAAAATATTACAAGAAATGTCAATCAATAATCTGCACCAACTAGGATGGATAGGTTGTCAGGGAATGAAATCAGAAAGAAAAAAACTATCCTCAAGCAATGCATTACTTATGTAATCACATCTAAGGTGGGTATATAGAACAATCAGAGGAGTCAAATGGGTAGATTATTACTAAAAAATAAAACTTTCCTTAAAGTGTCAATGCCATCATAGAAAACTTTTGACATGTCATTGAGACATATCAAAAGTTTTGATCCGTCCAGGTCTGAGTGTTCAAACACATACCGATCAGGAGAATGAGCCGGGAGAAGACCACATTAAGCACGGTCCTCTGCAGGCTTTATGTCACGTGATCAGTGGGGCTCATATGTACGGAGCCTGTCTGATTTATGTTGACACAGAGCAGGGAGCGGACACGTTGCAGCGCAGTCCTCTCCCAGCTCATTCTGACAATCATTACAGGTCTGAACACTCAGACCTGAACCGATCAAAACTTTTGATATGTCTCTATGTTCCTATGATGAAAGTAACACTTTAAACAGTCCTTATCTGTGAATAAACCTCACCTGCATTAAGGGGTGTAATCATCTTGGACAATTATTGCATATCCTTAAAATTGTTTGATTATTCAATCAAATATCAAATCCCATAAAAGTCTATGGGGAAAAAATGCTTGTGACTTGGTGATCTCCAAGTGAGCAAATTTAGGTTTCCAAGTCCACCATGACACCTCAAAAAATAAACACCTCTGAGATACAACTGGGACAGCAGTCGAAGCATGCCTGGGTGCATCTAACATGCCCAAGTCGCAGTATTACGCCACTATCACAGCCTCTCAACAATACACTAGAAACACAATATATGGTTACAGGTGCCAGATGTTTTACTGCTTTTAATGAGGAGAATGTGGAGTATAATGTATAGTAGTGCATAAACCTGAAAAAACAGCAGCCCCACTGCATAGTTTGGGCTAGAAAAATGTGTCAGAGAAGGTGGGAGGGGAAACAAAATTTTCGGTTGGATGCTCGTTTAAAAATTAGTATTTCAAATAGTGTAGAATTTGTTTGAATAGTTTCTTGATCGAGTACTACTTGCTCATCCCACTACTCTTTAGGTATCACTCAATATCTATGGCTACCAGCCCTGCTAAAAAAAAAAAGGAGCAAAATAGTTGGGCCTGTGATTGTTACTATGGTGCTTGACATGCATTGTTGCTTCTAATTATTGAATATACTGTGTTCTGACCCCTAGTTTCTTGTTCTAACGTTGCCTCCTGGTTTAGCATCAGATTCTGGCATCTGATTCTGGTATACATACTGACTTTGTCCATGAGATTACTTCCTGGCTCTGGCTACTCAGTCTGGTGTTAGAGCAATTTCGAGTGAGGCCTCAAAATGGATCTCCCAGGTTACTTTGTCTGTGAGCTTCAAATTGCGAACTTCCCTGGTACGGGGAAAGGGAAGAATGTCTGGCCAGAATGAGTAGACAATCATACTCCAGTGGTATGCAAATGCCTCCCTTTCTTGGTAGAGTGAGGCCACTTTATTTATATTGAGCTTGACCATTCCTCTGGGCATGCTCCAAAGAGTTGACCAGTAACATTGAACATATACATAGAAAGTGTAAAAGAAGACAAGGTAAGGTAACGCCTAATATGGCAGACAAGGAATTGCACATAGCAATGGGTTTTAGCACATGGCATAGTATATCTTTAGCCTAAGACATATGGTGATCCTAGTGAGTGAGAAAACTGGTGTTGTGTGCATACTGTAACCAAGACCCCCTCCCCATGCTGTCTTATATCAGATGTATTAGTGAAATTATTGGTTAATCATATATAGATGTTACATAGATAAATTACTTTATCATTTGTTTTGATTCTGGTTTCATCACTGATGGGCCTGTTTGTTCTGACTCGGCTTACTGATTTTTCTTCCCTGTTCACCTAGGTAGGAAGAGACCATCACCCAGGTAGATATATAGTAGGTAGGGAAAGGAGCTGCAGGGTGGGATTAGGGCTGCATTTCCCTGTCCTATACCCTTACATAAACTGTGGGAGACATTTATCAAGACTGGTATACTTGTACAAGCGTACTTGTAAGCCCCACCCAGATGCAGTCCACGTGATTTACTAAGGGCCCTATGACCCAGACAGATAATCTGCTGAATCGGGCTGATTTGGCAGATCATTCCATGTAATAAAGACAACAATCATTGGCTAATTGTGTCTTTTGGTTCTGACCTTAAACCATCACCCGCCCATGGATTACGTTTAATAGCGATGCATGCCCGATGGCTGACTGAAGTGACAGGGCGCTTAGCCAATCACTGGCCGAGCCGCAGCCTGTCACTTTAGAGAGAGACCTGCATTGCCACACACTGGATGCAAAAATTTACACCTGCAGTTGGCAATTGTTGATTCCTTTCATGATTAACACCTTTTTCAAGGCATAAACCATAATAAAGCAGACAGGAGAAGGCCATACTGCAAAGGCATGGAATTTTAGGTATTTTGCTGAAAAATCTGCACCTTTTTCCATGGCGAACGCCAGGGAAACAGATGATAAATCTGCCCAATTGTGCTATTTTATTTTCCGACCAAACCTAATGGAGTGTATGCAGCCTACAACTTGGCCACCAAGAAATGGAAAGGCACCTAGTTTTGTGAATATCTGACTGCATTGTATAGGGTTAGAATTTGGTGCACGCAGACTGGTTATAGTGCCTCTGCTGCCAACATCACATACTGTCTGTAGTTATATGATGGAAACCGCTCTCCTGATATTGCTAGAATGCTGATATCTCCTGGGACATTCCTGAGCAGCACAAATCACCCCCAACATATTCTTCTAGTTGTAAAATAAATATCTTGTATGCAGAAACTTAGTACCTAAATCCTGTCATCATGCCATAGCTTTAAGAGTTAGTCGACAATAGGTGGAAATTCATCAATCTTTGCACCATCTTTCTTTAAGGCTGTCTGGCCTAGTTTTAGACACATTTATCATTTTGGTGGAGGGCAGATAATAAATCTGTCCTATTTTCAGCGCACAAGAGTCTGTCCTATTCTTAGTGTGCTAGAAATTTGTCCTATTGTACAAATTGTCTAGACCATTTTCATGGCGTACTTAAGGACAAAAATTTAAGAGGGAATTAAGCATTCACTGGACGATAATATCTTTTTTTTTTCTTTTTTTTAAAGGGTCTTCTGGAAATTCAATATTGATGCTCTAGTCTTAGGATAGGTCATTAATGTCATTAATTGGCTATTGACACACAATAAACCCTTGTCATGTCGCAATACTTGCCACAGAGTTAGACTTTGACGTAAAAGGGGCCACCCTGGTATTTCCCTATTTATGTTCCAATACTCAAAACCAAGTGGGACTTAAGGGGCTACGTATCAGGGTGGTTTGGTGATCTCCCCACTGGGAAGCACCCCCTTGGCAATAGGCTTCCCTCCCCTGGAGGTATATCTGGCTATTCCCGTGTTTTGAGACTCGTAACTGAGACTCCACGGAACCTTCTTTTGCATATTTAAATTTACAGGGGGCAATGCATCAGCTGATAAATGTGGGCCACTGTGTGTATGCCAGAGTTGGGCACTGCACCGCTGAATGGCTGATCGGTGGGATTGCTGAATGTTAGCATACTGTCGACCATACATAAATGGCCTATCCTGAGAATAGCCCATTAATGGAAGCATCCCAGAAACCCCCCTCAAGACACTGAGTTAACCTATCCTATTACAGTAATGCCTCCTGTATCCCCCTCCCTGCTTGTTTAATGCCTGGAAGCTCAGTCCCAAGCAGAGTCAGGTGTGTGTGTGTCAGCTATCTAAGGCTATGTTTCCACTCTGTTTTTTAATCAGAAAAGAATGGACACAGATTGCAATGAATTCAGCGTCACGTCTTTTCTGCAGTGGCGGCATTGCATTGAATTTAATGTAATGTAATGTCTACTTTGTAGTCAATGGTTAACTGAATTGTGGGCACACCCGCAAAAAACCAACACAACTCTTGAATGTTCCTGGAATAGTTTATGTGCCGTATGGATGTACATTACCACTTCCTAAAATTAATCACATGAACTTATATTTACGCTATTTTTGGCAATGCACTACTTGCTAGAAGATAAGTGGAATATGCAAAATGAGTCTTTATTCATCATCACAGTCATGTATAATCCAGGCACCGGTCATTATATAAAATCCAAACCTTTCAGGCAAGTAACATTTCATTAAGGGTTTTAACAAATGTTCATGAGACCTCATGTCTCAGTGATATGTCAAGTCCTTCAGAAAGGGAAGGATAGATTTGTGACAAGGAAGGTGATGAATCCACTTTAATGTGACAGTCTTCTACAAGCCAAGCTGATCTATTACTTGTTTTCACTATTTTCACATCTGTTCTGTTATTCTTTTTCATACCAAAGAAGTTGAAATATTTCTAATCTGACTACAGGTCCCTCCTGCCCACAATCTCATGTCATGTTTTCTATTTTGGGAATCTTTCATGTAAAGAAAAGGAAAAAATACTTCTTCTCTTATCAGATCCAGACAAAATGTTTTTGGAGAAAAAAGTCATTTCTTTACTTAAAATCTGTCCCTGGGCCTGTGTTATATATTATGTTCAGATCAGAAAGGGACAAATGAAATACCTATTTCTTATGAAAGGAACAAAGAGAATTAATCAAAGATAACTGCTGTCTATAGTGCCATATCATTATCTTTAATAAACCCTGTTAAAGAACGACCTGAATAAAAGAGATTACAAGTAAATGCCACTGCCGTTTACTCCTGACATTATTAAGGCGCACGAGTCAGAGGAACATAATAAAGTCACAACAAAGCTAAAGATTGGATTGATCAATGTGGCTGTGTTACCAGTGGTGATAAACAAAGTTTGTTTGCAGGAATGGCACAAACATTTTTATATGTCTTCCACTTCCGTGGAGAGGGTGGAGACAGCCGGAGGACCGCCTGGAAAACTGGGATACAGCCTATGGCTATGGCTGTATCCCAGTTTTACAGGCGGTCCTCCGTTTGTATCCACCCGCTGCACAGAGGTGGAAGACAGCGGGAATCATTACCGAGAGTTCAGGTTCGTACGAACCCGAACCTCGGCAGGTTCGCACCATCCCTAATAGATATATATATATATATATATATATATATATATATATATATATATATAGTGGTGCCTTGCATTACAAGCATCATTTGTTCCAAGACCATGCTTGTTATCCAAATCACTCTTAAACCAAAACATATTTTGTTTGTTTTTATTCTGAATAACAGGTAAAACGAATGAAACAAACATTTAGAAACAGCTGAATATGTCATATTATATGGTAAGCCCAGGGACTTCTGGGGACAGGCACCCAAGGCATAACGGTACGTCCTAGGTCGTCTAGGGGTTCAACTAAAGCAAATTTTCCTATAAGAAATCACTGAAATGCAGACAATTGGTTCCACACCCCAAAAATAATGATTATTTATTCTGAATAACATATAGAATAGATGAAACAAACATTCAGAAACTGCTGAATATGTCATATTATAGGTTACTGTACAGTATAGCAAGCAGCATGTGGAGTATAATGTATAGTAAGTGCATAAACCTAAAAAACAGTAGCAGTTTGTAGATACAGAATGAAACTGCAGATCTCCATAATGCACTAGCGCAGTACAACAGGTGAGAATAGAGAAGCAGGGCTGCTGTCAGAGGCCTGTGTGGTCACATGACAGCAATGGGGAGGGAGTGTGTGTTCACCATGGACCAATCAGGAACTGAGAATCACAGAGCTGTGCAGGATAGAGAAACAAATAAGGGAAGCGCTCATGCAAACAAAAAAAGTACTCACCGGGTGATAGTGGATGGAATAATTCCCCATATCACCAAAAGCCAGGAGCATGTCAATAAACTATTCATCAAATCAATGATATCCCACAGGGAGCGCTGACGATCCAACGGCCCAACAGTCCAACGTAGACAGTGGTCAATAACCAAGGAAATAGTAGGGGAAAAAAGGGGGAATCGCGCCCAGTTAGTAAATCAAAGGTCTATGCAATGCTTCCACATACACAGTTGGTACTCACTCCGTGTGGGGGCTTATAGGACCAGCCAATAAACCCCCCTCCAGGTAGACACACAAACAATCCAGCACCGGGATCCAAGGTGAAAGCAATTTATTTATCCCCTATTTGTATTTTGACTGCTCTCCACAGGTGTTAAGGGTAAATGTTACAGCTTTCATTACTTATTTTATATCACTCCTCATGGTGCTTGTTCTGGTTAAAAGTCGTTTTTATCACCTGTAGATTGGTATATGTGGGCAGGGCCTTGCGGCCTTTGTGCCACATCGCTCCGCCGCTAGCGCCACTTAGCCCCACCACATCCGTGACGTCATTGCCGCATAGGCCTAGCCCCCTCAGCGGCCATTCGTGTGGGACAATCTAGAGGGGTGGGGCCTAGAGCTTTAGGCTGCCCTTTTAATGGCTGCTCAGGGGGCGGGGCCTATGCAACAAGCGTCATGGATGGGGCGGGGCTAAGTGGTGCTAAGGGCGGAGCAAGGTGGCATAAAGCCCGCGAGGCCCTGCCCACATATACCAATCCACAGGTGATAAAAATTACTTTTTACCAGAACAAGCACCATGAGGTGTGATATAAAATAAGTAATGAAAGCTGTAACATTTACCATTTACACCTGTGGAGAGCAGTCAAAATGCAAATAGGGGGTGACAGTGTCACTTTAAGATACAAGGTGGCACGTTTCGGTGACAGCCATGCAACCTTTCTCAAGAACTGTGCAGGAGGACAGTGACAGAAACTTTCCTATACAATGGCGTGAATGGCTGAGTGTGAGTGCAGGCACATTATAGCAGGAATGGAGAGGATGGGAAACACAAGGGATGGCAGAGACTGCAGGAAGGAATCAGCAGGGTATAGGATGAGCACAGTATAGCAGCATTCTCAGTCTAGGGAGAGAGGGGTTACAGCTGTGGCGAGATTACCTCCATAGTCCTGTCCCCTGATGCAGACCGCAGCTTGAAGTAAATCTGTTATTATTTTAAAGGGACACTTCCTGAGTCAGAGTACAATGCTGTAGACCCCGCTATGCAGACCATGCCCCTCCCCTGCTCCCCCTACCACCTAGTACAGGGAGCTCTTAAACCAAAGCAATGCTCTTAAACCAAGTTACAATTGGTTGTCAGATCAGATAGAGGAGCACAGACTATTTTTATATAACCTGTTTGCTTCAGCTCTCTTATTGCCTTATCATTCCAGACTCCTCACAATCAGTATAAATTTCAGATAGGGATGGTCCGAACCCTCCAAGGTTCGGGTTCGTATGAACCCGAATGCTCGGCATCAGATTCCCGCTGTCTGCCCGCTCGGTGGAGCGGGTGGATCCAGTGGGAGGACCGCCTGGAAAATTGGGATACAGCCATAGCCATAGGCTGTATCCCAGTTTTCCAGGCGGTCCTCCCGCTGTATCCACCCGCTCCACCGAGCGGGCAGACAGCGGGAATCTGATGCCGAGCATTCGGGTTCATACGAACCCGAACCTTGGAGGGTTCGGACCATCCCTAATTTCAGATATTAATTACTTAATAATAAACAGAATGTCATCTCGACCCAATTCTTGACATAAAACCTTGTCAAGACGACATTCACGTATGTAAATGGAAGCTCCCTTGACCCTCATGGCCCGATGCATACATTAAATATGCAGGGAGGAGACTATACATATTATTCGAGTACCATAAATCCCTGGATCAACCTGAACCGATGACGCAACAGCAGAACACCGGTGGAGAGTGCAGAGGTATGGATAAGATGCTTTTTATGTTTTATATAAGGGCAGCACTATATCAAACGTTTTAAAGTGTCAGAGTACTCCTTTAGGCCGGGTTCACACTATGTATAACACCGGCCGTTCTGTGACCCAGCCGGGTCACAGAACGGCCGGTGTTACTGCAGATCATCCCAGCGGTTACTGCAGTACCGCCCAGATGATCTTTATTTCTGCTGAATTCGGATGCAGGCGCCTCCGTGTGCGCCCACATCCACATTCACCGCTGCACACAATGGAGTGTGTGGCTGGAGCCGCACACTCCATTTAGTGAACTGACATGTTTATTGAATAGCGGCCGCAGAAAACTGACATGTCAGTTTTTTGCACGGCCGGATGGAATGTCAGCCGGAGCGTATACCATTCATTCACATACAACGTATGTTTTGTATAAATCGCGCCCGTTGTCGCAAATTGCAACAACGACCGTGATTTATGCAAAACATATGTTGTGTGAACATGGCTTTAGTCATCATATCTTAGCAGCTGACAACAATTTCATCTTGAAACAAGTCATTCATCCTGTGATCTGCCAGTGACGACAGACTATGAAACATATTAATATCACATTGGAAATATGGAAAATATTAAGTGAAAATGTGTAATTACTTTATAATATCATACTGATCAAGATAAATAGCATAAACCAATAGCACGAGAGGAAATGGAGCATGTCAATAGAAGGGAAACAGCAGGAAAGATAAATAATTTGGAAAAACGACAAGATCCTTGTAATCACATTGATAATGATGGATGCTGGATGATTCAAGCAAAAGGATGGGAAGAGAGAGATCTCATTATAATTTACCTTACTGGAGTGAACTATAATTATTGTGTGATCACTTTTATGCCTGCTCAGCCAAGTGAAAGTTAGAGACGGCTTCTGTGGTTTTCATAAGGTTGGAGACTATTTTTGAACTTTGACATATGTAATGTCCCTGTCCAGCTTCACCTGAATATTAAACAGCAGGACTGGACAATGCTTGAAGCAATTTATTATAGGAGTTGTAGGAGGCAATAAAATAGCTTTCTCTGGTCTATGGATTATTTGGTATTGTAGCTCAGCCTTAGTCTGGTAAAGTCTCTGTCAGTTAACCCGCTCTGCATCTGCATCTGCATCTGCATCTATCTGCAGCCTGGGACTGCGGTAATTAGTGGGCACTGTCCAATCGCCGTGCCCGGTAATTAGCTTTTTAAATGCAGCTTTCAAACTAGTGGGGGAGATTGCCCACAGACAACTACCCCTCCCCCCCACGTGGTCACGGAGGAGCGATCCCTGCATCTGAGCCAGGTTGGGGTCTGCGCCGTAATGGCGCTGATCCCGGCTCGGCATTCTATTGCCATCGGCTGCAGCAGCCGAAAGCAATAGAACACTGATCTCATTGATCTATGGAGTATAACTATACTGCATAGATCTCTATGAGAGATCAGTGTGGATAGACTAAAAGTCCCTCAGGGGCAATAACCCAAACCCCAGGGGGAATAACCATAACCCCAGGGGGACTTCTAGTATAAGTGTATAAAAAAGGAAAATGTTTTATTATTAATAAATTATCCCCTCCCCTAATAAAAGTTAGAATCACCCCCCTTTCCCCATTTTATAAATAAAAATAAATAAATAAACATTTTTTGTATTGCCGCATGCGTTATCGCCCAAAATATTAATTTATTTCATTCCTGATCTTGCACGGTAAACAGCGTAAGCCCAAAACAATTCCAAAGTGCAAAATTGCGCATTTTTGGTCGCATCAAATCCAGAAAAATTGTAATAAAAAACGATCAAAAAGTTGCATATGCGCAATCAAAGTATCAATAGAAAGAACACATCATGGCACAAAAAATGACACCTCACACAGCCCCATAGACAAAAGCATAAAAGCGCTATAAGCTTGGGAATAGAGCAATTTTAAGGAACATACTGTATATTTTTTAAAAAGGTTTACATTTTTTAAAAGCCTTCAAATAAAATAAAAGTTACACATGTTACATATCATTGTAATCGTACTGCCTTGAGGAACATATATAATAAGACAGTTTTACCCCAGTTTGTTTTTGTTTTGTTTTTTCAATTTCACCACACATTTAAATTTTTTTGTTGGTTTAAAATTTTGTGGGTTTCTAGGTGAAAAAATGCAAGTGCTATGGCCTTTTAAGCACAAGGAGGAAAAAGTGAAAATACACTCAGTATTTTAAGTGTAATAATGTAAGTGCTGCCGGAAGAGAACGAAAAAAAAAGCATACTTAAAGGGGTTGTTTAGGAAGCAGAACATGGTGACGGCCTTCTGCTCCCCGGAGCTGAAATTTTTTTTCTGGGAGAAACTGTGCAGCTATTTGACATTGTATATGGATGTAGCCTTGCTTAGCCCCACACATCCACATATCAGAAGACTTACTTCCTAGATTGGAATCTCAGAAAGTGAGCACTTGGTAACAGAAAGCTTCAGATGTGTTCTGCTCCCAGGACAACGCCTTTAAAGCAAAATTTAAAGGGGTATACCAGAGGCGTTCAAACCTTCCTCCTTTTTGTGGGGGATGTCATGTAGCCCTTTCCCCTCTGACATGATGCTTCCTGCTGCTACCTTTGTCTGCACCAAAAACTGTCCAGACCAAGAACTGTGCAGAGTAGGAGGTTTGTTCTCAATCTTTGCTCCTGCTATAGACAGTTCCCGACACAGACAGATGAGGCAGCAGGGAGCACATGTGAGATTGGAAAGAACTACACAACTTACTTTGGGGCCGGCAGCTGCTAATTAGTACTGGAAAGCTTGAATTATATATTTTTTTAATTAAGTTAATTTACACATTTATATAACTTTTTCTTGCGCCAGCCAATTTGAAATTATGTATATACTTTTTCAACTGACGGGCCCCCTTCAAATGTACCGGTCATTTGGCAAAACTGTTAACATGTAGTAGAAAATGGTGCATGGTGCAAGCATCATGTGCCAGTGAATGTTTTACCTACATAAAAAAGCTGCCTAATGTTGCTGCAATGATACTTTGCCTACATGTGATTCTCTCGACATGCACCCACTCCCCTCTCATCTCAGAAATGGTGTGCCAGGGAGGAGAACAGGTAAGACCTGTTCTGCTTCCTGGTCAACCCCTTTAAAATGGTTATTTGCCGTAACCTTTTGACACATGCTCTATAGGGGAAGATAAGGGACCTAGAAAGGGCCATTGAGCTTTAAGGGACTTTGGCACCTCCAACCCTCCCTTCTTAAAACCCTAAACTAAAGTCATCTGTAAGTAGGATAAATGATGCTGATTCCAAATCTGTAATTTGTAGCTTTCTACTCCTTTGGATTTCCCCATTGTAAGCCTACAAACTGGGCATGGTAATACATAGAAGAGACTACATAGCTCCAGAATATAATGGAGAGGACTACTTAGACTGTTTGGTTTGTGGGCTTATCGGCAAATGAATGCAAGAACATAGAAAGATAAAAATTGCAGATATAGAATCATCATTCTATACTCTACCGATGTATAATCTACTGATAACTTAAGTTTAGCGGGTGCCTTGGAAGTCACAAGGCACCATGTAATCAATAAGTTGTCGCTTTTAATAACACAATAACAGCTGACTCACATCATGACTCAAATCTCTAACAAGTTAAAAAATCTATCACAACACTATCTCTGTTCTTAATACAATTGTACTGTGTATTGATGTGAATTGTCAGGTAACAGCATTCCACGTGGCCTGGCATGGTATTGCAAGTAAAACCATTAATGGTGTCAATGGAAAAGACTTTATTATTGATGGGATGTATGAATAATACAAAGTGACACTGTTCCAAAGCATACCATATCAATTTGATATTTCTGCCATCACTAATTTATGTTTCCATGTGTAATCTGCAGTGATAAATCTGATTTAACAATTTTCATGCTACAGTTTATAAATCATACATTTCCAAAAGCGACATTACAGCTTATGGGCAATTTACATAAGAACATTAAGCATTAATGCTGAATATGAAGCTTACTCTGAAAAACACCTAGTTGCCTCTGATACTTATAACCTGCACTCTTAATACTTAACACCTCTTAGTCAATGCGGACCATTGACTTTCTTATAGAATTGACCTACTAAAGTTATTTTGCAAGATTTTGAACATATAAATTTCTTTTACTTTATGACCCAGAAAAGAGGGAGAAATCAGAGCATATATTGTTATCCGATTTAGACGATTGTACTTTTTTTTTTTTTTTTTGCATTGCTGAAATGATTTCTCACCCCACTGGTTTTGAATAAAATGAATTTCAAGCACCATGCACTGCACATTTCCATTGAATTGTGCTCCGCTCTTTCCTTCAGCTGTTATTTCAGGAAATTTAAAAGTAATGCAAAATACAACTGCTGCAATATGTTTTGACTGGTATGTAAATGAGTATAATAACATTGGCAAATACTCTCAGATGAAATCCATCTCCTGACATGTTCCTAACAGCTAAAATGTCTGGTCATGGAATCCCAAAATGAATCCATCAATAAAAGGGAATATTCACCTTTTAACATCCTATTGTTTTTGGTCCAATATTCTGCCCTGAGTAATTCTGTGATATATCTTCATAGTGTCTGGTGCACTGAAATAGAAATCAAAATCTTTTCCAATCTTAGGATTTAAAGTCGTGGTTGCTGGTAATAACCAACAGAGGGCTCACACTGTTTTATTAAAACGTTCAATGCATAAAAAGTATGCAGTAGGCTTGCTCCATAAACTGGATGCTGCAGGTGGCCGGAATTTTATTTCACATAAAGGGGTTGTCTACCATTCAAACACTTTTTATATATTGATGTCTGTTTGGTAAACATAATAAACATATTGTGCTTACCTCTCTGCGCTCCCCCTCTGTCATCGGTGTCCCCCACTGACTGCAACTCCGCTACTGAGACAAGTTTGCCTTGGGAGTGCTCCTGACGAAGTTGCATAGTGATTGCCCGAGTGGGCGGTTACACCCTTGACAAGTTTGTTTGAAGATAGCGGAGCTACACCGCACCCCATCGGGACACCGGGAGAGTGCAGAGAGGTAAGCATAACATGTTTATTATGTTTATCAATAGGCCAGCAATAAAAACATTTAAACACTAAATAACCCCTTTAAATTGTATTCTTATCTTAAATGGGTGTTCATGGAAAAATTTACTTTTCCCCTATCCACAGAATACTTGGGAGTAGGTAGGGATTTATTGCAATGAGATTAGGGCTCTTCCCAAGTATCGAATGTCTTTTTTATCTTATGGATTTCAGGGTCTTCAATGGTCTCATTGTCTCTATCTTTAGGGCACAGCACGGTAAGAATCTTTTAACTAGATGGAGGAATGGTGGTTTCTGAAGATATTGTTGGTTTACATAATTCCTACTATATTCCTTCTACTCTCACCCTATTGTATAGTTTCCCTTTCCCATTTTTAGTTTTCAGTGAGCACTTAAATCATGGTTTTATATACATTTTCCTTTTTTTTACATATCAGGATTTAAAGTTATGTTTAAATGGGTTATTATGAGATGGTAGTGATTTACAATTGATTGGGCCATGAAGTATTATGTTGCTGTAGGTAATTATGTTGGTGTAGGTGATTATGTTGGTGTAGGTGATTATGTAGCAATGAATCAGCTCCATACAAGAAGTAACTTCTCTGCCATCTGCACAACCCATAAGAGTTATTTTGTGACCAAATAAATGTTGGGGTTGAATAAAAAAAAATTGGTATAGGGTCGAATACAAAGACTGAATCAAATTATTTGTGCACAGCTTCCTAGCATACCCCATTGATAGATATAGTCTACTAAACTCACAGGGTCAAAAAGAGAAGATTGTTTTTTAGATTTACATTTTATTTGAGTGTTTTTTATACTTCCAATCCAACCCCATCAATTTGCATTACTGATGAATTATATATATTTTATTATGGGTTCTTTTTAATATTGTTCCATGTATCAGGGTAGCAATCTGACTGCCATGAAAGGATTTTTATTGAATGAGAGCTACAAGGCCCAAAATGCCCTAGAAGCATGTATCACTAACATCAACATGAAGGTTTATTGAAATAATTATCTTCTACCAAAGGACTTGAAACAGTTCTCGTTTATCCAGTCAACATTATCTCCTCTCCTTGCCAATGCTGGCGTTCTGTCTATTGTTCCGTTCATAGATAAGAGGCCAATTCATTACAGTCATTAAGATAAAACCTAAAGGTCATTTATGAAATTGTGTGGATGTTTCCCTCCCAAGACAAAGCTCTGTTATGAACCTACAACCTTACATGTGAAAAGGGAATTAACATTATAATGGAGATTAACACTGAAGGAACAAATAACTGAAGACACAAACTCTTCAGCGCGTAGTATAAGAAACAAATTCTGGCTAAAACAAAAAAAGTCTTCCATTGGTTCAACTCAAACCTTTTATATCAAGCAGCAAAAAATATTCCTTGATGACTTTTGTTGGACCTCATGGGCTTTGGAGTGACAGAGAGATGGAACTTTCTGGTTCCCATATTGGGGACTTTCTGGTTCCCATATTGGGGACTTTCTGGTCCCCATGTTGGGGACCTATCTAGTCCCCTGGTGGCCATCCTGCCATATTTAATATAACATGGGACTTCATACTCACAGGAATAATAATAATAATAAGTATGGAAAGACCTTATATTCAAACACATATAGCAGCAACTAAATTTTAGTCTTTTTGGACCTTAGCCATCCATTTTCTGAACAAACAAACTATAGTAAAGGTCTGCATAAACTTTAAACTTATGTCAGGCTGTCAGTATAGAGTATGAGGGCTCTCCCGAAACTACATGGACATCATCTGTTTTGGCTGTGGTTAAAAATCTCTTCTAATGTTTGGTTTTAGAGAGATAAGTCACTGCTAGAGCAGTGTGGCTGCTATTTACCTCTCCCCATAGTAAACACAGGATCATTTGGCCTTGCGGACATAAATATGTATGGGCAAGATGGGGGCTTGACCTATACATAATCTGCACAGTAAGCTTCAGATGGAAACATCTTCTTCTGGACCTCATACTGAACCTTATAGACCAGTGGTAGCACAACCCTGAGCCCACCACGGGATTGTCTCATTCTCTAGCAGGCCAGTCCAGCCCTACAATTAGTCCATAAGTGGATGTGTAGCAATTGTTCAGGCAGCAAAATTATATACAGTCCTAAATCCTAAACAGACCCTGTTAGCACATAAAAAATGCCAAGGTCAGTTTTACATTGAGTTGTGTTCTGCCGGACTTCAATGATCACTGTCCTGGGAAAAGCACCTCTGTGATGATTAGCCTAGCCACCCACCAGTGTATGCAGCTGTCTAAATTTAAGACCTAAACATATGGAAGAATTTACCTGAACCTGGCAGCATATGCATCAAAGTCAACTTCAGGTAAAGTAACACTCTGCCAGACTTGCTGCATCATCTCATGCAGAATCCATTTATCATGTCTAAAAATGAACTTAAGGACAGTCAATTTTCAAGAAAAGAGAGACATCTGTGAATAAGAGGGGGGGGGATTTCTGATAAATAGATTGACAAAATTCCACAATCTTAGTGCTCTTTTAATTTACCTCATTCACTAAACTTTTTTGGGGGGAGGGGCTTCTTAATATTTTACAAACTTAAAAAAAACTTCTTGAGTCCCCCTAGGGGACTATTACATGCAATTATTAGATTGAATGCCCTATTTAATGCTATGATCAGTGTTATCCACACTCTGCACTGCACTGTATGACCAGATTGCCATTTGGACTGCATGGAGGTAAGTATTAGACCTCCGGCAGTCAGGGAACACAGCACAGCTCCTGTCACTGATACTTAAATGTTCCAATCAGCTGCATCAAGGCGTTAATGACATGCAGGAGCACTGCAGGAGCACTGCTGCCCATCAATAACGGTGAGGTACTCAATCTTTATGGGTTCTCTCTCTATATGGGTCCTCATCCTTTAAGAAGCAAGCTCAGCTCCAGCAACAGTAGAAAACATAATAAAAATTAACAATAAAATCTGAATGTGACCAATGTTAATCTAAAAAAAACAAAGAATGCTGGAACAATATGCACCAAATTTGTTAAGGTAGTAAATGTATTGTCCATGAATGGTAAAACCATTGTCCTTAAAGCCCTATTTACCTTGTATATAGAGGTGAACACAACATACAGGAAAATGCTGATAATTCATGAACTCGTGAGGCTTGGGCAAACTTTTAAAGCAACTGAGCGCTAACTAGAAGAGTAAAATCTATTACTGCTAAAAAAAAAAAAAAAAGTAAAACCAGTAGTAGCAGTAGCAAATACCCATAGAAAACCTTTGTATGCAAAATATGCCATGCAGCGGTGGCCACATACTCTTATGGCTGATTTGCACCAAGCGCAGACCCTTATAGGATGCCTTTGTGTATTTGACAGTAAAATAATGCAAAAGCTGGTTTGATAACCTAACATAAAGAAAAATAGTGTTATCCCCCCCATGTGCCCAAAGGACCAATATATCCTTATTACTAGGCTGGTAATATGAGTGTAGACCATAATCCTAAATGTGCTCACATCAGAACAAAATAAAAGATTGGAGAAGAATAATTTATTGCACAGAATTCCACAGAATTAAACACCATCTGCCCTGTTATGTTTTATGTCAGGTCCCTAACACTTATTAAGATGATGCCGAAATCCATTGATGAAGCTAGAGCAGCCGAATACAGTGAAACTTTCCTTTCATGCAAGTCTCCAGAACAATTTGTAGGAAATGAGTGAATGGTATTGTATTTACTGAACGGCGCTGGGGAACATTTGCGCTGAGGCACATTAGTAATAAATCAGTATTGTTTGGAATTATTGCCTTACTTCCCGTCTCATTTAGAAATGAAAAAAAAAAAATCTGTGCATTTTTCTTCCAGCGAACATATCTTACAAATGTTCCATTTTGTGGCTGCCTTGGGTCTCGGCAGAACCTCATCAGTGATCTGTAAGTCAGCCACATTCATTCCACTTGCCGGATTAAAGCCCCCTAGAGAGGCTGCACAAATGAGCATGTGGCAGGATGCATTTAAGCAATGATCATCTGTAACTTATTTATTTATGGAGATAGATCCCTTCCCAGCTCAATGTGCCAAACTAGTACTTAGCGATGGCATACAGGACAAAAGCAAACCCTTGTTTCTCTTTCTGTCAACTTGCTCAAAGTCTCCTTTTCAGGCTTCTATTCTTTGATCTTACTGTTATTAAAGTGGAACCATCCAAAAATTACTTTGTTGCATACTGTTGGTATAACGCTCAGGAGAGGACAATGGGAGACAAGGCCAGGCTAACCACTGGTGTCGCATTAGGTATGGAGTCTGAATACATTTTTTATGTTGTATTGTGAAATAACATTGTTTTTTTTGTTTTTTAACCCCTTAAGGACAGGGCCAATTTAGATTTTTGCACTTCCGTTTTTTTCCTCTTTGTGCTTAGAAGGCCATAGCAGTTGCATTTTTTCACCTAGAAACCCACATGAGCCCTAATTTTTTGCACCACTAATTGTACTTTGCAATGACAGGCTAAATTTCATAAAGTACACTGCGAAACCAGAAAAAAATTTAATGTGTGGTGAAATTGAAAAAAAAAACTGCATTCTGTTTATTTGTGGGGTATTTGTTTTTATGCCATTCGCCCTGGGGTAAAATTGACTTGTTATATATGTTCCTCAAGTCGTTTCGATTACAATGATATGCAACATGTATAAATTTTCTTTTATCTGATGGCTTGTAAAAAATTCAAACCATTGTTAACAAATATATGTTCCTTAAAATCGCTCCATTCCCAGGCTTATAGCGCTTTTATCCTTTGGTCTATGGGGCTGTGTCAGGTGTCATTTTTTGCGCCATGATGTGTTCTTTCTATCGGTACCTCGCTTTTTATTACAATTTATCTGGATTTGACGCAATCAAAAAATGCGCAATTTTCAACTTTGGGATTTTTTTACGCTTACGCCGTTTACCGTGCGAGATCAGGAATGTGATAAATTAATAATTCGGGCGATTACGCAGGCGGCGATATCGAACATAATTATATTTTTATTTTTATTTATAACATGGGAAAAGGGGGGTGATTCAAACATTTATTCTAGTATAAGTACACTGATCTCTCATTGAGATCTATGCTGTATAGATCAATGAGATAGGCACCCGATTGCTTCCGGCTGCTGCAGCGGGAAGCGACCGAGTGCCGAGCCGGGATCAGCACTATTACGGCGCACACCCAGGCCGTAGCAGGAAGTGTGGATCGCTCCTCTGGGACAAAGGAGCGATCCACCCCACTAGACACCAGGGAATCGACTGCATAAAGGATTCAGATGCAGCTGTCAACTTTGACAGCTGCATCTGAATCCTTAATTAGTGGGCACGGGGATCAGACCGTGCCCGCTAATAGCCGTGGTCCCGGGCTACAAGCGGCACCCAGGACTGTGGCGTTTCAGAGCGGGGTCGCTGCGTGGCTCCGCCCCGAACTCCCCAAGGCAGCCCAGGGTGTAAATATACGCCTGCGGTTGTTAAGGGGTTAATCTAGCTACCTTGTATATACCGTACATGTCTATCAATGTGTCTTCAGGTAGCATAAAATAATAATATAAATAACCGATGACATTAAAAAAAAAAGCTTTAAATATAGATCGTAATAATAGTAATGAAGAAGCAAAACTCACCTACAAAGCCCCCGGAGCTGCCACTACTTCCTGGTTCTTGGTTACTTGTCCTAGCAGAAAATGCTCAGCCAATCAGTGGGTGCAGTTGTGTTTCGCATCAGTTAGTGATTAGGCTCTTCTTATAGGGGTGACATGCATTTTATTTATTTTTTTTTTTTTACCTCTGGACCGTCGCTTTTAAAACCTATCTACACTGTACAAGATACAACTGGACGTTTCCAGACTTATAACTGCAACTACTGTACATAGAGGAAAGCATATATCCAGTATATATATGAAGTACCAGTGCACCATACAAGTGGTATGCTAGTCTTTGATTGCTCAAGTCGGACTGCTCAACGAAGCTGGATGCAGCCCTAGGGAGTTCTTGAAAACATGAATACAGCCTTTAAAGAGAAGTCATTTACAGATCTGTATCACTTTCCGGCACCAGTTGATTCAAAAACAAAATAAAATAAATAAAAATTCCGAAGTATCCCCATAATAATTCTACTGTTGAAACATGTCTAGTGAGTCACAAAAAAACATCTAAAACACATAATAAATCTTCTGCCATTTGCTTAAATTTAACTTTTTGATTTTGATTTTAAATTGCAGCGTTTAGGCTGGGTTCACACTAGGTTTTTGAAATCCGTTTTTGCAATCAGTTTTTTGCAAAAAATGGATGAAAAAATTATTTTAAAATAAGGAATGCCACTGTGTGCATCCGTTTACATCCGTTTTTCCATTGACTTCCATTATAAAAAAGAATGGATCAAAACATATCCTTTTTTTTTTTATGGACACAAAAACGTGGTCGACCTCTATTTTGTGTTTGTCAGAAAAAAAAACATCCGTTTTGATCCTTTTTTTTTTATAATGGAAGTCAATGGAAAAAGGATCAAAACGGATGCACACAACTGCATCCATTTTTCCATCCGTTTTTTTGTTTTGGTTTGTTTTTTTTTGCAAAAACAGATGAAGCAAAAACAGATTGCAAAAACGTAATGTGAACCCAGCCTTACTCCAGAGCTGGTTTTGTTGACCAGCGAGCTGTAAGAAAACGGCACAGTTACTGCTACAATCTGCATCGGTGTGGAGTGTCATCTTACATCTCTTGTGCTTATGATTCATCATGCAAAAATCAGTCAAATTGTAAATGAAAATACTAATTCCAAATCGACCTACTGCTGACGAATCTCTTAATTTGCAGCTGCTGATGACAGAGCTGACACAAGAACATAGAAAGAACCATAAACTGAGCAAGAAATGTATAGTTAGCAGCCCAAAAACATCTACAATCTACACTGTGCGGCAGTAAATGATAGCATTGATTACAACGTATCATTTAGTGGGTTGTATATTTTGTTTGAGATGGTCTATTGATTGCAATGCTTTCTCGTTTATACATCTCCATGCAAGTCATAATTTTGGTCGTTTATGTACTCAGATAAATAATTACCCCTCGGCTCCAGTTTTCTGTTTGGCTGGTTTTCAAGATTAATGTTATGTTTGATTCTAATACCTTATTATCCAAATGAGGCTGGCAGCTTGACTTCAATGCTTTATTAATACTATTTATTATTATTTTTTCTGCAGAGATACCAGGATTTGGAGAACTCATTTTTTCATATACAGTAAGTAAAGTATTAGCAAATCACTTTCAAGTATTTGATTTCTAAAAAGCAAATTGTTCTCTTGTGAACCTATTATAAAAGTGTAATTCTTTCACATTGAGACACTGTATCACAACTTACTGTAGTATGTATTAAATATAGTGACTCTTTGGTTAGCACTTGTTAGCACTTGTGCAGGGGTCCTGAAGGTTCTGAGGGTTTCATGTAGCTGTAAGTTCTACCTGTGTATGCATCAGTGAAGTGAACAGGAGCCAATGTGCAGTAACTCAGCATGGCCACTATAAAATGTATGGCGCTCTCTGCGCTGTTCAATGTATATGGGGGTGTTGCTGCTGATCGGCAGGGTGCTGATCGTTGGTTCACAAAATTTAAGCATAGCCCATTAATAAAAAAAGTCTTTGAAAAACTCTTTAAGATGTAAAGTGATTGTACATACAGTATACAAAGGAAGAAGATCACAGTCTATGGATTGACTCACCTAACCTCCATACTATAGTTACACACCATGGAAGACAGTGGAATGTAGCTCTCAGGTGAGGAAGACTGCCAGGAATATTTTCTATGGGTAGCTTCACACGTACCATATCGCAGTGTATTTTCTGCTGCGAATCCGCAGCAGAACCGTAGCAGGTTTGATGGTGCAGATTTGATGCTGTGTTCATTCATTTAGTCAAATCTGCTGCGGATCTGCTGCTGATCCCCAGCAGAAAATCCGCTGTGATGCAGTACGTGTGAAGCTACCCTAAAGCAGTTTCCACATAAGGGTGTGTGCACTTTATGGAATTTGCCCTCCTGCCCTCCTGCCCTCCTGCTTGAAGTCCCACAGGTCTCATAGGCATTATTCTATGTGCAGGCAGATTCTGCTGTCTGCCCAAAGAATTGTCATATTAATTCTTTGGGCACATGACAAAATCTGTCTGAGCATAGAATGAATCCTATGAGACCGGTGAAACTTCAAGCAGGAGCGCACACGCAATCCGCTGGAAGTTATCCGTGCAAATTCCATAGTGTGCACACACCCTAAGGCTATGTTCACACTACGTATAAGTACAGCCGTTGTTGCCATCAGGCCGTTGTTGCCATCTGTGAACACTGCCTATTGATCTATGGGATCACATCGTATGTACTCTGGCCGGGGGGCCCGTGCAGCGCCGCAAATAACTGACATGTAGGAAACCCTGTCAGTCCACACACCGAAGTGAGCGGCTCCGGCCGCTTGCTTCTTTGTGTGCTGTGCGAGGTTCTGATGCGCGTGCGTGCTGATGCGCCCGCATCAGAACCTTGTGGCCGGAAAGATCATCCGGTCGGTATTTAAGTACCGGTAAGGATGATCCGGGCAGAGACCAACCTTTCTGTGACCCGGCCGGGGTCACGGAACAGCCGGTCGTTCACAGCGTGTGAACATAGCCTAAAACAGCAAAGCTCACAGAAGTCCCTAAAAATACAGGTACTACCTGATAATTGGGTTTACTAGGCTCAGTAATGTATTGCACAGTGTTGTCTGTAATAAAAGTTTACTTATATATAAGAAATGTGCTACAGAAACATACAGTTGTTATAGATAGAACCAACAAATCTCCAAACCACGTCTGATTGGTATACAGCTGTAAATGGACCTTCACAGAATTCATTGTGGCCCAGCTATATATCTGCTTATAAAGGTGATTAATGTCAGAATATAATCGGGAAATTGCAGTGCTCTAAGAATAGTCCTGTAATGCAGTGCCGCAAGGAGTATCATATAGGGTTTGTAGTACTGTGACATAACAACTGCACATGTCACACAGTGTGCATGAACTTCTTCATAGAACCAGAGTAGGTATGTTTTTAAAGTTTTTATTAGGGTTGACTACTTGTTAAAGCCAAGTTTAAAAGGGTTATCCGGCGCTCGCACATTTTCAAAATGTTGCTGCCATGCTGCTGTTAAAAAAACATAATAAACAAGTTATACTTACCTCTCCACGTTCCCCGGTGCCCTGTTGTGGTGTCACCAGTGTCCCCACTATCTGTAGCTACCATTACTTCCGAGACAAGTGCAGTGTCCCAGAACAGAGGTTTTCTCTAAATTCTCCTGTTCTGGAAACTATATGGCCACTGCAAACTGCTGATATTATGTCAATCCCCCAGTGTTCAAGTCTAGTATTTCTCATGTATATGTATCTGCCTATGGTTTAATGGAGTGATAATGCAACGTGACTTTCCCCGGCTGCCATGGTAACCCCAATAGCCGTCGAGCTTTGGCTGGGGATGTTATGTCACTTCCTGTCTACCTCAGTGTTCCTTGAGGGTACTCAAGGGAGGAGGTTGTGTAGTCCTTTCCTCTACCTTCAAGAGGGAAGGGTGTGTGTGCCTTCTCTCCACCTTCAGGGGAGAAGGAGTTATTCTCTGTTGCTCCAGCGTTACCTCAAAAGTATTCCGGTCCAGTCGGGACTTTTCTCTGATCCTCAGGTTTCTTCTGTTCAGCAAGATCTGGGTGCCGTTCTCAGTCATTACTCTCCTCATCATTCGTCCTCATCAACAGCAAGTATTTCAGTCAGCTTATTCCACCCAGTAATATACCTCCGGCACTACTAATCCCATCATTCAGTTTCTCCTTGCTCAAAGTAACACTATCATCACAGTTTATTGCAGCATCACCCATTTCACAGTTATATTCAAGTGTGCCTCAATCCTGGTTGCATCCAGAGAGACTGTTGCTATTGGTTACCTCTGTTATAATAAACGCACAACTACCGTTGTTTCTGAACCCTGGCATTGGTCTAGTTATTGGTGCCTTGACTAGGGACAACAAGGAATTGCTCGGGCCCCGCATGGTCAGGATCCAGTGGGTTAGTCAGCTCCCCTCATGCCAGTACCGCGACCTAACATCTGGCAACTGGCTACCCGGGTCCTACCCAGTACTACCACCTACTACTACCCTCAGCGGGAGGCCCCAGATCACAAGCTTGTCTCAGAAGTGACAGCCTGCTCAGCCAATCACTGATTGAGAAAGGACATCACCAGGACAGCGGCTACAGTGGGGACACTGGTGACACTGCAACAGGACATTGAGGGAGTGCTTGTTTGTTATGTTTTCTTATATGGCAACAAATGTTAAAAATGTGTTCATGCCAGATAATCCTTTTAATTGTAAGAAACAAAGTCCGGCAGTCAAACATTAAATTGGCCATTGACTTGTTAACTTGTAAATAGTGTTTCGGTTTAAAACCTTGTTTGCGGCTTCCTTTTATATAAGTAAACATTGCATATATAATTTTTTATTCCTACAACAACCCCAGGCCAAAAAAAAAACTGCAGTCAGCTGTTTGTTTCATTCCAGTGCATTTAATAACCATGCTATAAAGATCAGATCCTAGGAGATTGTTATTAAACAAATTTATCTGTAGTCTGACTGCACAAAGAGCCGCATACAGAATTTCACACCAGAGTTTTTTCTTTCCATCTCAGATTGATAAAGGACTAAAGCTTTTCAAATACTTTGTCTGGCTTGAGGCCTAAATACTGACTGAGAGTGAAGAAAACAATGCGTATTTGCTTTACTGCAAATGAGTATTTTTTTTTTTTTTTATGTTTTTAGGAACTATAAGTTTCATTCTATTTTATGAAAATGAAGAAAATATCTGCTTCATTGCTCCTACTCTTTGTTTAAGATTCTGTTATACTTGTTTGACGAGAAAAGTGCCAAAAAAGTCAATATCCAGCTAAAAATGGAAAACTGGCTGCGGATTGACTACTTTAAAGGCATTATCTAGTTTCAAAAAAATAAAAATAGAAGATAAAAACAGTAGCAAACAACGACAGTACTGAAATGAAACTGCAAAACGAGAGAACACAGTCTAAGGAGAAGAGAATAAAGAGAACGATCAGCCAATGAAACGATCATCGGCTGATTGTTTCTTTAGGTCCAGACCTAAAATCATCAGGCGTCGGGCATTCATTGCTACGTGTAATAGTGATACGCACCTAATAGCTAATGATTTTAGTATAAAATAATAAAATAATAATATAAACTCACCTTACCACGGTACCTTGTCTTTGGAGGCCTTCCCCAGTGTCTGCAGCTCTGTCTTCTGCTCCGGTCTCTGTACTGACAGGCTGCAGCTGCCAATCACTGGCTGAGTCAGGCAGCCGGACGCCCAGCCAATTAGTGGCTAAAACAGGCTGCTGGCTGCTTAGCCAAGCACTGGCTGGGTCCCATGTCAGACTCATCCAGTGTTTGGCTAAGCATCTGTGGCCTGTCTGACCAGTGTCTGTCTCGGCCAGTGATTGGCTGAGCTGCTGTGGCCCGTCCATACAGAGACTGGAACAGAAGGCAGAGCTGCTGACAGCAGGGAAGGCCTCAGAGGACACCATGGAACGTGGTAAGGTAAGTAAATATTTCATTATTTTACACTAAAGGCAAGTAAGCGATGTCCGTGCAGCTCTTGCTGCCCGATGGTCGGCCTGTGTAATAGCTCAGTAAACGAGCGCCTATCTAGCAGATCAGTACTCGTTTACAGTTTTTAATTGGCCATCTAATTAGGACCCTTAGGCTGGGTTCATACTGCACTTTTTCTGTCCATGTAACATCAATTTTTAAATGGTTGCTTTTAACGTCCACAAAAACGTGGTCTACTAGGCTTTTGCGTACGCTACAAAAAAAGATCTGTTTCAACCCATTTAGTTTTTTTTATAATGGAAGTCAAAATATAAACTAATGCACATAAATGCATCCATTTTTCATAATTTTTGTCCCATTAAACGGATATGTTAAATGGATTGCAAAAACACAGTGTGAACCCAGCCCTAACGAATTTCCACTATACAAACTAACACCAAACTTTGTGAAAATCACAATTTGTGTGAGTAATAAAACCTTTTCTCATCTGTATGTTTCCTTTGATCTAATGTCTCACAACACTCAGCAGCAGGCAGATCACCCATACTCAGACAACTTTATGCCGTCCATAATATATTATTTTCTATAGCAGTTTGAAGCTTATTTCACTATACAAGAAAGCATCTGTCATCCCGTACAAGTTACTTACTGTGCCATTTTTCAGGTTGAGATTTCATCTTTTTTTATGACTCAAGCCGCCTGACAGGACACTAAAGGTTTGTACAGTTCAATTGGCTTTTTGTATAGAGGACCAGGATAAAACAGTCAGTGATATGCAAAATGTCCAATCAATGTATAAAATGACTGAAGGACAAGAAATGCAAAATAACTAAAAGGACACATGTTAAAATCGGCCTCTATAACAAAGTACGTTTCAGTCCCAGACAGACATTGCAGACATGTCAGTATGACAAGAAGAGATAATTGTGATTTTAATGTAATGGGATGACTTCTTGTAAAGGAAAAACATTGGAACAGTTTTTTTGATGAAAAAAATAAAACTATAAACAAAAATTTACAAAAAAAAATAAGGACAACATGATTGTCACCTCCTCTGGAGTTAGTAAAATCCCATTATCAAAGAGATACTCCAGTTTCATGAAATAAATGTTATTTCTATAGGGGAAATTTGTACAATATTTCAGTTTACTTTCTGTATCAATTCCTCGTGCCTTTTCACATCTTTGCTACAATAAGAACTGCGGAGAGTGAAGCGGAAGTGCGCGGACAAGCAGCAGAATCCGCTGCAAGTTATCCGCGAGAATTCCGCGAAAGTGCCCATGCCCTTCTGCAGATAGATGCCTGTGCTCACATGTCTGGACCCTATGTCTTCCCCATTCTGTGAGAGCAGCAATGTAACACCTGCACAATAAAGTAGTTTAAAAATTTTAGCACTACGATCTCAATCATCTTTTGGAAATTATCAGAAGACCCGCTCAGCGCCGGACACCAGAGGACACCACGTATCCTGCCTGGATAAGTGATCTTTCACACCGATTTCTCCTACCGACTCTGTCGGATCCCTGGTGGGCAGCGGGCGTTCAAAGCATCTAACGGTGTCGGGCTCGTAGCACGACCCGCAAAGGTGAGCAACATCCTACCACTTACCCATACATCAACCTATCCTGCAGAATCACACTATGTGCGCCGTGCGCTGTATTCCCTCTTTTTCTTTCCAGTACATGCCCTTCTGCAGTAATTTTAGGGGACGTAGTTTCGGGTTTTGGCTACAGTTTGACAAAGTTCTCTTCAGTGGGGATTTAATGTACCCTGCACCCTGGGGATTTAATGTACACTGCCACGATCAATCCCTCCCCCTCACCACACACAAACACACACACACAAGCACGCTAACACAGTACCCTAGAGCGATGCATCAGTACGCCTGTGCAGCATTACCCCCTGTGCAGCCTCCCTATAGTAGATAGTCCCCTGTGTAGTTCCCCTATAGAAGATGGCCCCCTGTGTAGTTCCCCTATAGAAGATGACCCCCTGTGTAGTTCCCCTATAGTAGATTGCCTCCTGTGTAGATCCCCCTTTCATATATGCCCCCCATGTCATCCCCCCTTCAGCAGATGGCCCCCTGTGCAGCCAAAGGACATGTAATCAACAACAAAGGGATTATATTTTGTGCTACACCATTGCTTCTGGTCTAATGTAGCTCACCACTGACCGAAGAGCATGAGCTAAAAATGATTTAATGCTTCTCTAAGATACATGAATATATTTTAGTTTCTGCATTACTGGATCACAATGCTTTTCTTTTGGGAAAAGAATCCACTTTTGGGAAAAGAATCCAAAAGAAATATTGTCCTCTCCACAATTTGCCACTAACCTTTCAACTTCTTTTTTTTTTTTCCCAGACTGCAGAGTTTACTAAATGTCCAGTGAATTCTCACATGTGATAAATGTATCCCTGTATTTTCACCTAATCGAGCTGTGATAATCAAGTGACAATTTTAAGGTCAACGATCTGGTGATTTACAAGATGAGACATGTTTTACCAGGAAACGAATCCAACTCTTTTCCTCGCAATAAAAATCTATAAATTGATCTTTAAAGTTGTACAATAAGACTAATTTGTTCCTTAATTCTTACTGTGATTTTCGACTTGAGTTTGTACTGTGGAAAGGGCTTATGTTAAGGTTTGATGACAGGGGGCATCTCTGGTGGGTTCCTGACTACACGTAGTATAAGCTTCAAAATGACAATGTGGAATTGTAAAGACAACTAGGGGTACTAGTCCCCTCATACACCTGTGTTCCCTATTGGTAAAATATAGCTTTTATTTTATAATTAATTAAAAGTATATACAAAAAAACTGAAAAAACACACAATGTGAACAGTGGATTAAAAGGCTACACACTGGCTGCGGAAATTGCTATATCGATTGCACTTTGTCCATATACACATCAACAGAAAAGGAAACAAAGGTCAGGTAGTACCCCCGTCGGGGTCACCATCTAGCATCCGAGGATAAAGATCAAGACACCTCGGTATGAATTAATGCTTTCTATAGGATATGTACTAGAGGGGTAGACACGGTAGATGGGTTGGCCTATCTCAGTCCCCAGGAGCGAATTTGACGCGATAAACTCCGGTGTTTGACCCCGTTTTCCAATTAAAGTTTCACCTTAAGGGTGCCTTCACACCTGGAGAGGTGGTAAGCAGTTCTGAGTAAGTATTCTGAGCCTTTCCAGCTTTGGATGTGTCTGAGAGGTGTGGGGGTGAGAGGGAGTGGAGGAATATTTTATTTATTTTATTTTTATCTTTTTCTCCATATTTCCTTCATTTATTTTTATATTATTTATTAATTCTCCTGGTGTGTCCTTTTTATCAGGGGGTAGAGTAATAAGATAATAGAAAGGAGTTGGCTGCAGCGGATCCCTTCTCAGGCAGGAATGAATGTTTGCTTCTAGAAATATGGAAAAAATTTAATAATATGAATTAAAGACAGTAGAGAGGAAGGGAGAGGAAGGGGAGGGGGGTTAAAGGGAAATATTTTGACCATTTTTATGTAAATGTTTGGTATAAAATGAAAAATAAAAATTTAAACAAAAACGGAATAAAAAAGTAGCCATGACTAGTTGAGGGAGAGACACCACCCGCATGACTAGTTAGTGCTTATTTGCATACAGTGGCAAGGGCAAATGATCAGCTTATGTGGTGAGGAACACTGCAGCATTCTTCATAACCACATTATTTTACCTCACAACAATTAATCTTGGCGATTGGTTCCCTTTAAGGTTAAAAGATGCTCCAGACCAGTCTATGTGCTCTCGACTAATCCATAACGAAGTAAGGAAAGATATATGGCTTTATGCAAACAGAATTACCTGTAGGCAATGAACGATATAAGAAATAAACAACAAGCTATTTTTCTTAGGCATCTAGTAATTGTCCCTAGACAACAAACAAATTCACACACCCCCCGTCTGCAATAAGCAACTTACCCCTTTTATTAATTAACCCGACTGCATAGTATAGTGTATCATGCTATGTTATTGTGGTTATCAAAGGCAAAGGAAACCAAGAAAAAAAAACTAGCTGTACGTGTTCAGAGTCTAGGTTTATAAAACATAAGTAAAATAGAACATTATTATTTGATGGGACAATTCACGCTCATAAATGTTGCACATGTTGCTGTGTGGATTGCAGTGACTTACTCATTTTTCTGGGAAAACATTGCAAAATGTCCTAGCGGTCATAATCATGAACACAGAGACAGTTGCATCTGCCAGACGCTACTTAAGAAATCAATGAAGAAAATTATTTGCTTTAAATCCCTAAAGCAAATAATTATTTCACCAGTCTGGTGTACAGAGCTCATCCTGGTGCTTTTTGGATAAAATATACAAAATATCATAGAAAAAAATAATAGATTTATCTCAAGTTCAATTCTTCGTTTTTGTTTTGTTTCTGTTTTCGATTGGGTTTCCCATACAAGGCTGAAAGCTGGAGGTGCAGACCACTGTTACCCTACCATTAAGGAAAAAGGGGCATGCCTTATTGTGGTGGAGGAGAATCATGGGAGCTCCACTTATGGTCTTCTCTTTGTTTTAGTTTATGGGAGTCATAGAAGCAGCTAATCCCGTTAAGGAGAAAATGGATAAACCTCTAAAGAGATGTGCTTATTAGAGATGAGCGAACCTTGAGCATTTCCAGACAACCTTAGAGCTTTATCCAACTTCAGCAGCCCCAGCTAATCAAATGCCGATCATTCGGGTTCGGATGGACTCGAACCCAGTTCGCTCATCTCTAGTGCTTATGCCAATGTTTGAGGGATGCCAGAATATCTCTTTAAAAGGTGACAGTTGGGGGGGGGGGGCATTTACTAAGACCGACATACTCCAATCTTAGATTACTCTTCACACCCACTCACCCCATTGGAATGGGGATGGGGCCCAATCATTCTGCCTCTTAATGATTCCAGTAGGACCTGCACCTGCTATGATTAACTCTTCCTAGCAGGCTCAAATCATGGTAAATCTGGTGCAGGAGAAGGCCATGCTTCCTCCCTGCCTTGCATTGCCCCCCACAACTACTGATCGGGTGAACAGGAGTAAAGGTTAATCCCCTATTACACGGGGCAATGTTAAGGAGCAAACAAGTGCTGTCAGCGCCCGTTTGCTCCTCGTTCCCCACTCACTGCCAGTACTAGATCATCCGGGCAGCCCATAGCAGATTGGAGCGGTCTGCTGCCACCGCTTCTATTCCATGAAGCGATGGCAGCAGTTTGTTGTTAGACAAACGACAGCAACGATCAGCCGACATCGTTCATGTTGGCTGATCATTGTCTTCTATTACACCAGATGATTATCGTCCATAATGGCCGTTATCGTATACATACGGATAATAATCACTAAGTCTAATAGGGCCTTTAGAATCTGAGCATGCACAGTGGTGTACTCCCGGGGAACAAGCTTCATAAATCTCTTAAAGAGTACCTAGCAGCAGCAATTTTGTCTGTTCATCCAGAAGTTCGGGTCTCCATTAATATGATGACGCAATGAGACTATAATGTAAGTGACCTCCATTCTGGTCCAGTAGGGGTCATTTGCATTATTGCATCTTCAAATGCATAGAGACCTGAACTGACCTGAAGAGAGGAAGTGGCCAGTCTGGCAGGTACATTTTAAGCTCATGTCTGAGGTTTATACTCCTGTGTCATGGTGCAATACTTCAGTGCCAATCTTAGGTGTGTGTGCAAAGAACACCAGCTTTTTATTTTTTTATTTTTTTATTTCAATAAAATTCAAACATGTGATGGCGCTTTTTGGGGGCTTCTTAAATGCTCAACTGTATGTACTGTATGCATATTACATTATAAAGACCGAAAAAATCAATAAGCTGATGTTCTTCTTTAGGCTTCATTTTAGAGCCCGAGCTGAAGAACACTTCTGTTGTTTGGAACCTTAATAAAGGAGCATCTATAAAATCAATAAAGCAGGTAATACCTAATGCAAGAATTAAAAAGATACTAGAGTACCTAAGGATACAAAGAAAAATACCAAAGAGACAATCACTGTGTCATTGTTACATACGTACCTCTCCTCGGTCCAGCTCCTGTATGCCGCCCCATCAGTCACGTACTGCCAAAGCTTGCCCCGGAACTTGGCTTCAGGGATGCTTGCTGGGTGACATCACCGGCCTGTTTCTGACTATTCTCTGGATCTCACATTTGTACCTTTGCTGCCTGGTAATTTTGTGTTGCCACATCCTATAAGTCAGTGACTGTCGCCTAGTTTTCCATAGCTGCCTAGGGCTGACAGTGGGAAGTAGGCAGGGACAGTGGTCGCGTACTAGTGAAGGATCCACTGTCTTTGTCCCCCTTGAGTGTTATCACAAGGTTATAACAGTCATATACCACTTCTTCAGACCCTGCCCTAAAACATTATATTAGTTTTAACCCCAAAAAATTTCAAGTAATAAAATATTTCTCTTCAAATTTCAATGTTAATTGTCTGAGCTTGTAAGAAGGCTATGCTGAACCAGTCAGTGCCCACTGATAGAATGGATAGCACGTTCTTCCTGAAATTCAAATCAAAGGTTAAAATCTCGAGCATCTTTGGCTTCTTAATGCCTATTGTTCCCTTGGGGGGATCCATCACAGCTAAACTTGTTAAAATTCTTAAGTTCCCTGAAGCAAGTACTTCACAAGAATTCTAATAAAAAGCTACATTTCAAGCGAGTATAAAGTGAGTGTGAAATGATTTTCATGCTTTTCACAAGGAGGCTGGAAACTGTGAGAGAAGCATAGGCACTAAGTATATACTTAGATATTTTTTAGCCTCTAATGCTGACAACTTGATCAAACACATGTACATAGACTGTGCTGTGCCTTGCCGCAACTAATAGTTTCAATTAGACATTCATTTTGATATAGCTTCCATAGAGGGAGGGTTAGTCATCAAAGTTCTCAGGTTATAAAGCCCGGGATTCGTTTACGTAATATAAAAATCCTGTTCATCTTACTGTTAATGCCGCTTACCGCATGTCTCGAAGATTTCTAGGTGCCAATTAACAGGAAAGGGAACTAGAAAAATCATGAACTATAATCTTTATTTGCCTTGGTTGTCAAAGGAGGCAGCACGAGTCACAGGACATAACTGAAATCCCATCGTAAAGGTCTTTGTTGACGCAAGTACATAGAGATTTTGCTTTACTTGCTTCTTTTTTTTATTTTTGTTAGCAGATATTTTCATCAATGTGAAATATGTTAGAAAACTGAGAGAACACTAATTATTCAGGTCCATATGGACCTGAGGAAGAAGGAATTAACCCTTAAAATGCGTTACCCTTTATTTTAGCAATAAATTACCGTTAGTCCCTACAAAGCGTGTATTCCTGAAGCCACCTTTTTCTTTTACAGCCAAGTATGCAAAACAAGCCGTGGAGCCTCGTTTGTGAGTCTCAAAACACAGGATATCCAGATATCTCTAGCCTGTTGCCATGGGGTGCCTCCATGATGGGGAAAGCACCACACCACCCTGATAGGTAACCCCCTAAGTCCCACTCGGTTGCGAGTATTGGAAAATAAATAGGGAAACAGGGTGGCCCCTTTTTTGTCAACATCTAACTCAAGGTGCGTGTATTGTGATCATGAGAAGGGCTTGCCAAGGCAGGCATCCATCCACAGGCAGCCGTTTCAAGGTATTTGCCCCTCTTCAGTGTGGAGCAGGATTCTGACTAGTTGGGGCAATGGCAAATCAACCAACAAAACACAGTAATCACTGAACTCAGGGAGATCAGTGAAAAAATTCCAATGAAGTACTAAATCAAGAGTCTTCACTGATGCCCCCAAAAATTTAAATATGCAAAGCAAGAGTCTGTGGAGCCTCGGTTGTGGGTCTCAAAACACGAGAATAGCCAGATATCTCTAGCCTAATGCCACATGGGGGGCCTCCATGATGGGGAGAGCACGCCTCCACCCTTATAGGTAGCCCCTTATGTCCTACTCCGTTGCGAGTATTGGAACATAAATAGGAAAATACCAGGGTGGCCCCTTTTGTGTCAAAGTCTAACTCAAGGTGTGAGCCGAAGAAAGTCTTTTCAAGCCTAAGCAAGTCCTGCATGGCATCTTTCTACTATCTGATGCTAGGAATCAATCCGGACAGGTTAAGGCAGCAACTTGATATATCAACCTGTTAGTGGTGGTACCATGCCCAAAATATGACTGCTCATAGTACATCTTTAGTAACAGAGTAATCCTTCTGGCACCCTAAGGTAAAAAAATAGTAAAGCTATACTATACCTCTCCACACTGCCCGGTGGCGTTCCAGCTTGTTCTGGCTTCTCCTGGGTCACTGCAGCTGCTGCTGAAGCTTCTGAGACTGTCTCTGCAGTGACAGACTGCTCAGCCAATCACTGGCGGCGGCTAAGTCCTGTCTTCATCAGTGATGGGCTGAGTGGCTTATCACTTAGGTGCGGGAACAGCAAGGAAGAGAAGACAAGGCCTCCTGGGCCTAATTTTAGATGGTTTACACCTGGAAACAAGTGAAAACCATGCAGAAATTTATACTTGCTTTGGGGCAGATGTAGATTTTTATGTAAGCCCACCACAGGCGCAGGTCCTGCTGGCTTTACTAATAGGTGTGTGCATCTGAGGGTCTGAGTATTCATATCGGAACTTAGAGGGCAAATGAGGTGGGAGAAGTAGGCACTTAGTGCATTCGCTCCTGGTTCTGTCTTATGTGACCTGGGTGGATAGCCAATGAAAGTCTATGAGACTTTTGGGCTCTAATAGACAGAGTTGGTAGAGGAAAATGTGGCAGCCCAGTTGTCTTCCCTGCTCATTCTACTGAACAGTCAGGGTCTGAAAATTTAGACCCTGAACAACAGAACTTTTTACATGTTCTTAGGACATGCTTTTATTGTTGACAGGTCTACCTTTTACTAGTGACAAATGCCGATCCTTGTAGAACTCCTAGACTAGTTGCCTAGTTCAGTATGGCCCATGATAGTTCACTCATTTCCACACAGGTCTTTAGGCATTTGTTCTATTTATATGTGTTTGGAAACTTCCTTTTCTGTTACTCTTGCCATTTTCCGAAGATCTTTAGTCTACCTTTTCCCACCAGACCCTATGAGTGGGAGACTCTATTCTTCCTGCTAGGCTACAGAAGCTCACACAGCTTACTTTGCCTGGTTTCTCCTACTTCCTTTTATAAGCATGGTAACACTAAATCAGTGACCCTCTGACATCCTCTTCCAACCATATGACAGACAAAGAAGGTACAGTAATATCAGTCATTATAAAGAGGCCAGGGAAGAACATATTAAACCAGCCCTACTTACCTCTCCTAGTGACTCCCTAGTGCTGTCTCACTACTCCAGGACCCACACACAGAAACACACACACACACGGGCTTGGGAATATCCTGCTACAGCTATGTCATTTCTAGGATAATGGATTTGCATTTTCCCCTGAGTTGTGACAACATCGGAACTTGGGGGATCCTGGGGGCTGTGATGTGGTGCTTCGGGGCGCACAGGGAAAGATAAATAGGGCTTGTTTATTTTGTTCCCCCTGCCTTTGTCGGCTTGCAAATTCTTATTTTCTTTGTAAACATAAAAATTAAAAACATACTTAAAAAAAAATCATTATTGCAAGTGTTAGACTTATTTATCTTACCCAGCCTATTCACTTTTACCAGTGAACTTTTATAAACTCAAAATATACAGTATATCTATTTGACCTTGTAAGAATATTTTGTAATCACGTTAACAATTATCAAAATAAGTGGTCAATATCAAAGTGTAAAGCTGTAAATTATCATGAACTCAAATGTTAATTAAAATCTTTTGAGACCAAATAATGCGGCATACATACTAAGCATTACACGACCTTGGTGCACAGAAACTCTCTGTAAATGCTATGTAAAGGAACTGCCCAGAACAGGAGAGGTTTTCTATGGGGATTCCCATAGAAAGCCTCTTCCCTTCTAGAACGTTCATGTCTCGGCCAGAGATGTCAGCAGAGAGCACTGTGTCAGACTGAAAATAAAACCTTTCCTGCATGACATACAGCAGCTAAGTATGGTAAGACTTGAGATTTTTTAATAGAAGTAAATTACAAATCTATATAACTTTTTAACACCAGTTGATTTGAAAGAAAAATGATTTTCGCTGGACAACCCCTTTAACTTCCCCTTTGGCTTTCCAGCTGTTGCAAAACTACAACTCCCATCACAGCCAAAGCTAAAGGTAAAATGGTGTTTGAAGTTAGACATATAAATGCCTTTATTGAGTATTACATGCAATACGTGGGGTGACAACTGAAAACCTGCTGTAAATTTACTTAGAAAAGTTTATTGGAAGCAGAACTTTTATTTCAGCAAATGCAGTAAAAAAAATATAAAGTGTCACCTAGTGGTTAAAGTAGTTAGAGCTTTCAATAAAATTTTTCTTGTATAAAACAAAGTGGTATCAGTATGAAGCCCTGTATCAGATAACAATTGTCGTATCTACAGATGAATGTTGAAACATAAGATATTCCTCGCCACTTAAAGTTTGGTTCTTGTTAACTGAACTGTCCATAATTGGGTATCTCAACCCTTATCCAGTTCTATTCACATTTGATAAAAGAGAACACTATTTATAATATCCTTTTTAATTATCCAGTTTTCCCTTTTTGTGATTCTATCAGGAAATGGAATATAAATAAAAGTGATGGGAAAACATGATTAGAGGCATTGAGTTTATTACAGAGTTCTCTTCTCCTTTCATGATGAAGCATCGCTGGAATATCAGTCTGAATAGTTCATTAGATTCTAAAAAAAAAATAACTGAAGCTACTGAGAGTTGCATCTTTCATGTTGTCATTAGATACCGATTCTTTGGATCAAAATATTGTCATTTATTCTAAGATAAGAAAAAATCTGTCACTTTTAAAATTCATAATTAACCAACGAATAGATTAGAAAGTCTAGACCAACTATATAATATACTATATAATATATTGAGCAAGATGCATGACCTCTCCTGACCTGTCTGATTTCTCTTGAAATAACATGGAGGGTGTTGTTCTAGGGTACGGATATGTCGGAACCCTGTCAAAAATTATTGACAACTAGGGATGAGCTAATTTACAGTACTAGTAAAGCCTTTGCTAGGCTCAGTCATTGAATTGTCACCTGGCTGCCTTTGAACTCTGTGCTGCTCTGCTCTGGGTACCTGAAAAAGCCGGATCCAGTCCTGGGAATCCTAAGACTGGATCCAGTTTTTCCAGGTACCCGAGCAGAGCAGTGCGGAGTGCATAGGCAGCACTCTCTGATATTCTTTATGGAAATATTTATATAAATTGACAAAAAAAAATTATAAGGCATTACAAAAATAAAATAAAAAAATGCTAAAAAAATATGTTGATGCATTGCAGAGATATACTCCTTAATCATAGCAAATAAAGAAATGACTCTAACAAGCATTTGTGTGCACAAGATGTAACACCCTGTTCAGGACACACCCTTGGCCATGCGACCCTGACATAGAAAAAATCACTTTTGTAATTTAATCATTTCAGTAATCTAGTATTTAAATTTAAAATCCAAAATGCTTCCTTCTTAGGCCCCGTTCCCACTGAGCAAAACTAGCGGAACATGTTCATTCTTCAGCGCGGACAGAGCAGGAGCGTGCACCTCCCATAGACTCCCATTATGAGCGGGAGGCTAATGGCATTCCACGGCGGACGATTCCGCCGCGGAATTCCGCTAGTTTTGCTTGGTGGGAACGGGGCCTTACGTAGCAATTGTGACCAATTCTCCCTCTCTTGGGTTTATCTACTCTTTCACACTGATACTTAACCTGCTACTATCTCCCCCATGACATTCACCAAAGTGTTTGGAGAGGCCAGATACCGACCTCTTATGTAGTGAATATGCCGTATGTCTCTAAGATGTTCTCCAATCTGGACTTTAAGCTTCCTAATACTGGATCCTGTGTACTGCAGATTACAAATAGTGCACAGAGCAATGTAAACAGTGTAATTGGTATTGCAGTTAATAAAAGACCTAATCCTAAATTCACAATGTGTACTGCTAGATGTGACGGTAGATTGTTTGTAAGCATCAATCCACACTATATACAATGCGATATCGCAAACTTAAAGAATACAGAAAACGAGAGCCAACTATGTCCTCCCCATTGTCTACCACTCTCACTAATATCACTAGGAGATAGCAAATTGTCTAGTATTTGACTCCTCCATGCAACACGTCCAACATTTTACTCTGTGGGAAATTTTTTGCCTGTTTTTAGGCACAAATTTAGTTTGTCTAGGTACTCTGGTGAAGGTAGAGTGAGTTATCTGCCATCCTACATTGGCCATGCCCCACCAACCTCATCTCTTTAAGCTATCTCCCTTGTGATTATGAATTCATAAATATAAGTAAACCTCTTGATTTCTAGACTGCCTGTTTAGGTTACATTGTTATTCAGCGATTAAACAAAGAAAACCAGTCTGTAAATCCAAGACCACAATTTGTTTCTTAGCTCTGCTACTTCAGGTTAACAGTCTATCGTTCAATTGAATAAACGTCTGTATTGAGTGTATTTGCTTCCTGTTTTACCGATGTGTCTACAAAGCATTGACGTGAATAAATAAGGTGATTTCTTTTTTATAGATTCTGTGTTAATACGGAAATTAGGCTTCTGTTAAGATTAGAATAAAAAATGCTGGTTTGTTATTTTACGATTAATTGTGTTAATTAGAGATTACCTAACTTAGACTGAAGTAGACTGAGTAAGTTTGAGTTCACACAAACCGGATCGCTCTGTATTTGACTGCTGGGGGCTGGAGAAGATGGCTGCAGCCCTAGGCCTTTTCTTCTCTAGTAGAGATGAGCAAATCATTTAAAAATGCGGTTTGCTAACTGAACTTAACAATTCTATACAATCCTGTCGGTGCTCCCCCAGTATCCTCTTCAGCATCTTCAGCCACATGCTCAGGCAATCGCTGACTGAGGGACAGCACAATGGCCAGTGATTGGCTGAGCAGACTGTGACTCTTGAGACACAAGAGTGACAGCCTGTTTAGCCAGTCACTGGCCGCGGTGTCGCGCTCTGCTCAGCCAACCACTGACTCACTGAGAACGGACAGCACTGATTGGCTAACTGGGCTTTCACTCTTGAGTCTTGAGAGTGACAGCCCACTTAGCCAATCACTGACCATGGTGCAGTCCCTCAGCCATAGTTCGGGAGCTGAAGACACAGAAGAGGACACCGGGAACGCAGACGGGTCCTTTGCTTCCTGCTTCCTCTTGAAATCATTGCAAAACAGACAGTGCTACGGAATGAGAATGCCCTATATAGTAAACTTATAATGTCTCGCTTTGTGCTCCACAAAGTCACAGTGCTCCTTTGGTGCCCCTTATACTGTAGGTCTGTGATACTACACATCATGTTTTTCGTTTTATTATGGTCTCTTTTGTTTTGACATTCAAGTGCAAAAATCATAATTTCTCCTTAAAGTCTATCCTGCAGCAGGAATTGTCTTGTTTTAGAAAGAAGATTGTAGCCATTACAGAAATGCAACGATTTATACACCTAATGACACAGAAAAGAGAGAAACAGCTTTTACCACTACAATTTCCCATGGTCATAAATGACCCTGCAGTACTTTCTAAACATGTAATGCCATTTATTGTATAGATCACTATGGTTAAAATCTGCAGGCATTAAAACACAGTAGAGGAAGGAATCAGTGGTAATTTTCAGAGTTGGATGTGTAGAATAAATCATATACCTATATCTGACTAGACAGTAAATGATGAACATTTTACTTACTTAACAAAGTAGATTTATGGTATAGCCAAAATTCTTAACAGATAAAAAGTGAGGTCTCCAGAACTGAACACAGTATTCCAGATGTGGTCTCCACTAGAGCTGTATACAGCAGGATCACAATCTCCCTCTTCCTACTAGTTATACCTCTAGCTATACAGCGGGATTACAATCTCCCTCTTCCTACTGGTTATACCTCTAGCTATACAGCGGGATCACAATCTCCCTCTTCCTACTGGTTATACCTCTCACTATACAGCGGGGTCACAATTTCTCTCTTCCTACTGGTTATACCTCTAGCTATACAGTGGGATCACAATCTCCCTCTTCCTACTGGTTATACCTCTAGCTATACAGCGGGATCACAATCTCCCTCTTCCTACTGGTTATACCTCTAGCTAAACAGCAGGATCACAATCTCCCTCTTCCTACTGGTTATACCTCTAGCTATACAGCGGGATCACAATCTCCCTCTTCTTACTGGTTATACCTCTAGCTATACAGCGGGATCACAAACTCCCTCTTCCTACTGGTTATACCTCTAGCTATACAGCGGGATCACAATCTTCCTCTTCCTACTGGTTATACCTCTAGCTATACAGCGGGATCA
Source organism: Dendropsophus ebraccatus (assembly GCF_027789765.1). Taxonomy (NCBI): domain Eukaryota; kingdom Metazoa; phylum Chordata; class Amphibia; order Anura; family Hylidae; genus Dendropsophus; species Dendropsophus ebraccatus. The sequence goes on from NC_091457.1 coordinate 126,854,410, forward strand.
CAATCTCCCTCTTCCTACTGGTTATACCTCTAGCTATACAGCGGGATCACAATCTCCTTCTTCCTACTGGTTATACCTCTAGCTATACAGCGGGATCACAATCTCCCTCTTCCTACTTGTTATACCTCTAGCTATACAGCGGGATCACAATCTCCCTCTTCCTACTGGTTATACCTCTCGCTATACAGCGGGGTCACAATTTCTCTCTTCCTACTGGTTATACCTCTAGCTATACAGTGGGATCACAATCTCCCTCTTCCTACTGGTTATACCTCTAGCTATACAGCGGGATCACAATCTCCCTCTTCCTACTGGTTATACCTCTAGCTATACAGCGGGATCACAATCTTCCTCTTCCTACTGGTTATACCTCTAGCTATACAGCGGGATCACAATCTCCCTCTTCCTACTGGTTATACCTCTAGCTAAACAGCGGGATCACAATCTTCCTCTTCCTACTGGTTATACCTCTAGCTATACAGCGGGATCACAATCTCCTTCTTCCTACTGGTTATACCTCTAGCTATACAGTGGGATCACAATCTCCCTCTTCCTACTGGTTATACCTCTAGCTATACAGCGGGATCACAATCTCCCTCTTCCTACTGGTTATACCTCTAGCTAAACAGCAGGATCACAATCTCCCTCTTCCTACTGGTTATACCTCTAGCTATACAGTGGGATCACAATCTCCCTCTTCTTACTGGTTATACCTCTAGCTATACAGCAGGATCACAATCTCCTTCCTACTGGTTATACCTCAAGCTATACAGCGGGATCACAATCTTCCTCTTCCTACTGGTTATACCTCTAGCTATACAGCGGGATTACAATCTCCCTCTTCCTACTGGTTATACCTCTAGCTATACAGCGGGATCACAATCTCCCTCTTCCTACTGGTTATACCTCTAGCTATACAGCGGGATCACAATCTCCCTCTTCCTACTGGTTATACCTCTAGCTAAACAGCGGGATCACAATCTCCCTCTTCCTACTGGTTATACCTCTAGCTATACAGTGGGATCACAATCTCCCTCTTCTTACTGGTTATACCTCTAGCTATACAGCAGGATCACAATCTCCTTCCTACTGGTTATACCTCTAGCTATACAGCGGGATCACAATCTTCCTCTTCCTACTGGTTATACCTCTAGCTATACAGCGGGATTACAATCTCCCTCTTCCTACTGGTTATACCTCTAGCTATACAGCGGGATCACAATCTCCCTCTTCCTACTGGTTATACCTCTAGCTAAACAGCGGGATCACAATCTTCCTCTTCCTACTGGTTATACCTCTAGCTATACAGCGGGATCACAATCTCCCTCTTCCTACTGGTTATACCTCTAGCTATACAGCGGGATCACAATCTCCTTCTTCCTACTGGTTATACCTCTAGCTATACAGCGGGATCACAATCTCCCTGTTCCTACTTCTTATACCTCTAGCTATACAGCGGGATCACAATCTCCCTCTTCCTACTGGTTATACCTCTCGCTATACAGCGGGGTCACAATTTCTCTCTTCCTACTGGTTATACCTCTAGCTATACAGTGGGATCACAATCTCCCTCTTCCTACTGGTTATACCTCTAGCTATACAGCGGGATCACAATCTCCCTCTTCCTACTGGTTATACCTCTAGCTAAACAGCGGGATCACAATCTTCCTCTTCCTACTGGTTATACCTCTAGCTATACAGCGGGATCACAATCTCCCTCTTCCTACTGGTTATACCTCTAGCTATACAGCGGGATCACAATCTCTCTCTTCCTACTGGTTATACCTCTAGCTATACAGCGGGATCACAATCTCTCTCTTCCTACTGGTTATACCTCTAGCTATACAGCGGGATCACAATCTCCTTCTTCCTACTGGTTATACCTCTCGCTATACAGCGGGGTCACAATTTCTCTCTTCCTACTGGTTATACCTCTAGCTATACAGTGGGATCACAATCTCCCTCTTCCTACTGGTTATACCTCTAGCTATACAGCTGGATCACAATCTCCCTCTTCCTACTGGTTATACCTCTAGCTATACAGCGGGATCACAATCTCCCTCTTCCTACTGGTTATACCTCTCGCTATACAGCGGGGTCACAATTTCTCTCTTCCTACTGGTTATACCTCTAGCTATACAGTGGGATCACAATCTCCCTCTTCCTACTGGTTATACCACTCGCTATACAGCGGGATCACAATCTCCCTCTTCCTACTGGTTATACCTCTAGCTAAACAGCGGGATCACAATCTTCTTCTTCCTACTGGTTATACCTCTAGCTATACAGCGGGATCACAATCTCCCTCTTCCTACTGGTTATACCTCTAGCTATACAGCGGGATCACAATCTCCCTCTTCCTACTGGTTATACCTCTCGCTATACAGCGGGGTCACAATTTCTCTCTTCCTACTGGTTATACCTCTAGCTATACAGCGGGATCACAATCTCCCTCTTCCTACTGGTGATACCTCTAGCTATACAGCGGGGTCACAATCTCCCTTTTCCTACTGGTTATACCTCTAGCTATACAGCGGGGTCACAATTTCCCTTTTCCTACTGGTTATACCTCTAGCTATACAGCCCAGCATACGATTTGCTTTCCCTACAGCCTTGTTGCACTGTTGATTCATTTTAAGGCTGTTAGAAATTACCACCCCTAAATTCTTCTCTTCTGGAGTCTTTGCCAACATAGAACTGCCAATATGATACTCAGATTCCACTTAGAGCAGTTTCCATTGTTTAGACCACATATCAAGCCTAACAGCAGACTATACATGCAGGAGTAGCTAAAGGAAGTGTCAAAAGGTCATTTGCACCCAAACCCTCTTGTATAAGGTGGCCCAAGAGCCTCTCTGCCTCATATGGAACTGTATTAACCCCTTAAGGACCGGGCCTAAAATGGCCTTAAGGACCGGAACAAATTTTATGAATATGACCTGTGTCACTTTATTCATTAATAACTTCGGGATGCTTTTACCTATCCGGCTGATTCTGAGATTGTTTTCTCGTGACATATTGTACTTCACATTTCTTGTAAATTGGAGTGGATACTTATAACGAATCTTTATGAAAAAAAACAAAATAACGTGAAAAATTGTAAAAAAAATGCATTTTTCCAACTTTAAACCTTTTCTGCTTATACAGAAAATGGTTATGCCACATAAATTATATATTAAATAGCATTAGCAACATGTCTACTTTATGTTGGCAGCATTTATTAAACTATATTTCATTTTTTTTAGACAATAGAAAGCGTAAAACATTAGCAGCAAATTTCCAAATTTTCAGTAAAATTTCAAAATCAGATATTTTTAGGGACCTGTTCAGGTTTAAGCTGGGTTCACACTACGTATATTTCAGTCAGTACTGTGGTCCTCATATTGCAACCAAAACCAGGAGTGGATTAAAAACACAGAAAGGATCTGTTCACACAATGCTGAAATTGAGTGGATGGCCGCCATATAACAGTAAATAACTGCCATTATTTCAATATAACAGCCGTTGTTTTAAAATAACAGCAAATATTTGCCATTAAATGACGGCCATCCACTCAATTTCAACATTGTGTGAACAGATCCTTTCTGTGTTTTTAATCCACTCCTGGTTTTGTTTGCAATATGAGGACCACAATACTGACTGAAATATACGTAGTGTGAACCCAGCATTAAAGTGTATTTGAGGGGCCTGTATGTTAGAAAGCCCCACAAAGCACCCCATTTCAGAAACTGCACCCCCCAAACTCTGCAAAAGCAGATCCAGAAAGTTTTTTTAACCCTTTAGGGGAGTCACAGAAATAAAAGCTAAGTGTGTAAGAAATTTGAAAATTTTAATTTTCTGTGCAGAGATTTTATTGTAATCCAATATTTTTCATAATTATAAACTTATTACCAGAGAAATGCACCCCAATATTTATTGACCCGTTTCTGCAGTTTATAGAAATACCCCATATGTGACCCTATTGCGCTATTTGACGCAACCACAAGCCTCAGATATAAGGGAGCGCCTAGTGCATTTCAATGGCTCCGTTATATTTGGTCATTTCTGACTGTATCACTTCAGCTTGGCAGAGGCTCTGGGGTGCCAAAACCTAAAAAACACCACTAAAGGGACACCATTCAGAAAACTACACCCCTCAAGGAATGTAACAAGGGGTGCGGTGAGCATCTGAACCCCACAGGTGCTTCACAGATTTTCCCAACAATATGGCGTGAAAATAGACAAAAGTATTTTTTACACTAAAACGTTGTTCTAGACTTCAATTTTTCATTTTCACAAAGGGATAAAAGGAAAAAAAAAACACAAAACATGTAGCGCAGTCTCTCCCGAGTACGTAAATACCCCACATGTGGACATATAGTGCCAAGCGGGCGCAGGACGAGCCTCCAAAGGGAAGAAGCGCCAATTGGCTTTTGGAAGCTGAATTTCACTGGAATGGATTTCAAGGGCCACGTCGCATTTACAGAGCCCTCGTGCTGCCAAAACACTGGAAACCCCCCACAAGTGACCCCATTCTGGAAACTACACCCCCCAAGGAATCTAACAAGGGGTGCAGTGAGCATATGGACCCCACTGGTGACGGGCACAAATGTGGAACAATGTGACGTGAAAATAAAAAATACAATTTTTTTCATTTTCACGTCCCAAATGTGGCCGTCACCAGAGGGCCATATCCCCGCTGCCCCCCTTGTTAGATTCCTTATGGGGTGTAGTTTCCAGAATGGGGTCACTTGTGGGGGGTTTCTACTGCCCTGGCCGCACAGAGGCTCTGTAATTGCATCATGGCATCCTCTAATGGGAATGGCGGCCATACCTATTTAGCTGGGGAAAAAGGGACAATTCTAATTAATTTGGGGTATTAGGCCAATTATTAGTTTATAAGGTTGAAAATGACAGGTGTCCATCAAATTCAACCGGTGTTGATCCAGAGGAAGGCAAAAAACCCTCGTAAGGCAGACGACAGTAGCCTCATCACTGGGAAAAAATTCCTTCCCGACTCCATAATGGCGATCAGAATAATCCCTGGATCAACGTGACCCCTGAAATAGGAATAAGGGACAGAATTTAGATAATGTAGAACACCAATGACAAGTGGTGCGCCTTGAAGCTATCCAGTATGCAGAGGCCGGGGTGATCAGGACAGGCGTCACACTGGAAAATGGCGTCCTTCCTGATCCCCCTGTTACGCCACACTCTGCACTTCTTCTGGGGTCTCCTGTTTTCCAGTGTGGGGGACGTCACCTGGAAAATGTTGTCCTGGTGCGATATGGGGTCCTTCATATCCAGAAGCGCTGGGTCCGCTCCATGGCTGCTAAATATTAGGGCGCTATTACTACTTCTGACATGTTCGGATCGTGCCGCAAGCTACAGGGCAGCGAGGGACCGGAAGAGGGGGTGCTGGTATAAAAGTTATCCCCGTACAGGTGGTGACCTTTATCCAGCAGTGGGAAGATCAGTTCCCGGACGATCTCCCCACTAACTTAGAGGATGGGGGGGGGGGGCATCTGGGGGCTGGATTTGGGTGTCCCTTCCTTCATACACTCTAAGTGCACGTGCACACTGCGGAATGGCGAAGGATAACCCTTTGTGCATTCCGCAGCTGGCACCCACCGTCAGACTGATGCGGGCGCGCGTCTCCGTCCGTGTCATAGACTCCATTCTATGCACGGGCGGATTCCGCTCTCCATCAAATGTGTTGATTCTTTGGACGGACGATGGAATCCGCCCAAGCATAACATGGAGTCTATGACACGGGTGGAGAGGCGCGCCTGCATCAGTCCGCCGGCGGGTGCCAGCTGCGGAATGCACAAAGGGTTATCCTTCGCCATTCCGCAGTGTGCACGTACTCTAAATCTGTAAGTGTACCCTGAGGTACTCTCACAGAGTTTGTAGAATTTCACGCCATACCGTGATCTCTTATTGGGACGGTACTGGCGGAAAAGACGTGTCTGGGGGGCAGCATACGCTACGCTACCCCCAGATACGTCATTGGATGATGAGGATGAGGATGAATGGAGGAACAAAGGACCCCCCCATTCATCCTCACTGGCTGTTTCGGTGTCGGAGGCAATAATAGCGTATGCGTCCGACACCGAAAACACCCTGGGGGTCATCTTTATACGGGGATTGGTATATGGGGTATGTAGTGGTGTAGTGTAAAACTTTATTCCGTGTAGTGTAATGGTGTTTTTTACATGTTTTTTTAACATTAAGTATAATTATGTGCGGCACTTATAAGCAGACCGTGGCTGTAGGATATAGGAAAAAAACACTCTACGCCAAAAAGGAGGAGTTGCTGATCAGCGGCGCACTTACGTGCGATGCTGATCAGCACTCAGCGGCGATAGGGTGGGGAAAATAGAAAAAAAAAAAATTGGGAAAAAAAAAATAAATAAAAAATCTTTCTTCAACCCTATAGCTACTGATATGTGTATTATATACACTTATCAGCCGCTAGGGGGCAGTAGAACGCCAATTCCGGAAAAAGCCGAAGTTTGACGACGCTGGAGCCGATGATTACCGATGGGGACCGTCGGAAAAAGACGAAGACGCAGACGAAGACGATGACGCGTTCGGAACCCGGAAGTTGCGTTCGGAACCCGGAAGACGCGATCGGGACGCTGGATCCGGTGAGTATGGGTCATTACCTGCTCTGGACACCTCAGCTACCTAGCTGAGGTGTCCACAGCAGGTATTTAACCCTTTCATGGGGCACCGCGGCCACCGTTACTTTTAACAGTAATTGCGGTCGGTGTCGTCCTCGGACAGCACCGACCGCCATTGCTTTCCGGGCCATCGGGTCACCGGTGACCCGGAAAGCTGCAGATCGCCGCCATATGCTGATCTGAATTGATCAGCCAATAGCGGCGATCGTCAGCACGGGAGGGGTTAATCACCCCCCGTGCCGACAAGCAGGGATGGCCTGCTATACATTATAGCAGGCCATCTTCCTCGATCGCTGCGTGTGTACACGCAGCGATCGGGGAAACCGCGGGCATAAATGTACGCCCGTTTGCGTTAAGGCACGGGTTTTGGGGGCGTACACTTACGCCCGCGGTCGTTAAGGGGTTAACCTCTATTTTAGGCAACGCAGGCTTGTATCTACAATAAGAAATAAGGGAGAACTACTGGGTGTATTGGTCTGAAACTTATATGTATTATACATCTATATAGTCAGTTTTCCACCAATGAGGGAAGTATAAAGTCAGACAAACATTATTCTCACATTAAATTGCCGTTATGGGGGCATTTAATTTAATGGTGTCGCTGTGTCTGTCTGGATAGCAGTCTCCTTTCTGAAGACATGGTTCAGCTTATTCCTACAGAGACCAAGTGGTGCTTTCCAGTCAGGTTACTAAAATAACCCATCATGGCAATGGGCAAGAGTTAAAAAATGTTATCTAATGTTTAATGATTGGTAGAGTGTTCCACTTCTTTGGCCTTCATGTAGGTTCCCTTTTCCACATTATTCTGCAGGTCCCACAGAAAGGCCTATGGCAGCTGTCTCTGTGATATGTAAATATGTATTGCACTAAAAAACAACTGGCCCACATTACTTTCACCACATTTTTAGTCTAAAGGTCCCTATACAACTTTTGTTGGCTGTATCTTCTTCGCTGTGGGTCTCTCCAGACCACTGACAGATGATGTTGGTGGAAATAGGGGACAGGAGATTATAGAAAATCATTGCCCGACACCTTGGTTCTCTAAGCTCTGTAGCTGCAGCTTAAGCCTCCCCATAAAAAACACAGAATGGCCGTGCCAAACATTCCTGTGTATGGGAAGGAGATAACTGATGGCTAAACAATTGTTCATCCGCCAGTTATTGAAGGTTTATGTCCACCTTAAGGCTGGGTTCACACGCTGTAACTGTGCGGCTGTATTTTTTATGCGGCTGTAAATGTGCGGGTGAAACTCCGGCCGTGGGAAAAAATAGACATGCGGCTCAAAACATACGGTCATTTACTTTGAAATCTGGTTCAACTAAAAATAACAAATAAAATGTTAAGAAAGTGATGCAAACACCTCTGGATGCATCTGGGAAAGCAGGGAAACAGTTTACATGAATCGCTATTACCGGGGTTTGCGATCCTCTGCACTATAGCCGATGTCTCTCATGGTTAATATATTGAATTAATAAAACACATTTTCTGTCTAATAAAGTCCCTTTTATTGTTCAATAATTAAATGTAAACGATTCCATCATTTTGCAATTAAATATACTGTTAAAATAAATATATATATAAATAAATGTATATTTATATATATATTTATTTTTTGACAGTATATTGAATTGCACAATGATGGATTCGTTAGAATTAAATTATTGAACAAAGAAACTGTATTTATTTAAACGAAAATGTGTTTTCTTAATTAAATATTAATTAGTACAGGAAGCTCTATAAGCCGGTAATTCATATTCCCGGCAATAGAGCATTCTGTACTAATCATCACTTTACTTTACTCAAAACATCAAATGTTTCTTCTAATTATGTTGTGACAATAACATTATTAGAAGAAACATTTAGAATTATATGTGCGCTCAGCTGATTGGCTGTTCGGCTGAGCGCACATATAATGAGCCGGTCCGCAGTACAGTGACTTCATTGTGCTGCGGACCAGCGAAGAGGACACATCGGGGTGAGTATAGAGCTCTCCCCACCCCCTCCCCAGCACTGCACCCCTCCCAGCAAGGAAGGGGGGTCAGTTAACCCCTTCCTTGCTGGGATGGGTGCAGTCTGACATCAGTCTGGCCCCCCGGGGGTTAAGGGGGATGCAATACATCCTCCCTTAACCCCTTGGGGGTCAGACTGTAAGCAGCGATCTGTAAAGATGCTGCATACTGTAAGGAGCACAACACCGCTCACAATGATGGGTGTTGTGCTCCTGTTTGTGTGTTTTTTGTGTGTTTCTCCCTTTTTGTTTTTCAGATATCGGTATCCTGGGGATTACGTCGGATTCCATGGACTACGTCGATGACCAGCGGTTGTTCTTTGAATTTTTTAAATAAAATGGTCAATGAGGGGTGTGGGGGTGTTTTTATTTGAATAAAAAAAAATTTAAACTTGTGTCTTGTCTTTATTTCTTTACTTTTTAGACTTAGTAGTGGAAGCCGTCTAATAGACGGAATCCATTACTAAGTTGGGGCCTAGTGTTAGCCGGTATAAAATGGCTAACACTAACCCCCCATTATTACCCCAGTACCCAATGCCACCAGGGGTACTGGGAAGAGCCGGGTGCCAGTGGTCCCGGAGCGTCAAAATTGGCGCTCCTGGACCGGGCAGCAGCAGGCTGGTAAGATTTAGGCTGGGGAGGGCCTAAACCAATGGCTCTTCCCACCCTGGTGTTACCAGGCTTTTTTTTAAAAAAAAACCGCATAGGGTCCCCCCTATTTTTATAACCAGCCGGGTTAAAAACCAAACGACAGCAGCCTGGTAACACCAGGGTGGGAAGAGCCATTGGTTTAGGCCCTCCCCAGCCTAAATCTTACCAGCCTGCTGCCGCCCGGTCCAGGAGCGCCAATTTTGACGCTCCGGGACCACTGGCACCCGGCTCTTCCCAGTACCCCTGGTGGCATTGGGTACTGGGGTAATAATGGGGGGTTAGTGTTAGCCATTTTATACCGGCTAACACTAGGCCCCAACTTAGTAATGGATTCCGTCTATTAGACGGCTTCCACTACTAAGTCTAAAAAGTAAAGAAATAAAGACAAGACACAAGTTTAAAAATTTTTTTATTCAAATAAAAACACCCCCACACCCCTCATTGACCATTTTATTTAAAAAATTCAAAGAACAACCGCTGGTCATCGACGTAGTCCATGGAATCCGACGTAATCCCCAGGATACCGATATCTGAAAAACAAAAAGGGAGAAACACACAAAAAAAACACAAACAGGAGCACAACACCCATCATTGTGAGCGGTGTTGTGCTCCTTACAGTATGCAGCATCTTTACAGATCGCTGCTTACAGTCTGACCCCCAAGGGGTTAAGGGAGGATGTATTGCATCCCCCTTAACCCCCGGGGGGCCAGACTGATGTCAGACTGCACCCATCCCAGCAAGGAAGGGGTTAACTGACCCCCCCTTATTTGCTGGGAGGGGTGCAGTGCTGGGGAGGGGGTGGGGAGAGCTCTATACTCACCCCGATGTGTCCTCTTCGCTGGTCCGCAGCACAATGAAGTCACTGTGCTGCGGACCGGCTTATTATATGTGCGCTCAGCCGAACAGCCAATCAGCTGAGCGCACATATAATTCTAAATGTTTCTTCTAATAATGTTATTGTCATAACATAATTAGAAGAAACATTTGATGTTTTAATTAAAGTAAAGTGATGATTAGTACAGAATGCTCTATTGCCAGCATATGAATTCACGGCTTATAGAGCTTCCTGTACTAATTAATATTTAATGAATAAAACACATTTTCTTGGAAATAAATTCAGTTTCGTTGGTCAATAATTTAATTCTAACGAATCCATCATTGTGCAATTCAATATACTGTCAAAAAATAAATATATAGATAAATATACATTTATTTATATATCTATTTTTTTTAACAGTATATTTAATTGCAAAATGATGGATTCGTTAGAAATAAATTATTGATCAACGAAAGTGTCTTGATTACAAATAAAATGTCTTTGATTAATTTAATATATTAACTATTAGAGGCATCGGCATTCGGCATCATTGCCGGCTATTTTTGAAGTACTCCGTACGGACCGCCTGTCAATCCACGGCCGCATGTCCAGCCGCAAACAATGGTCTTGTTCATTTTTTACGGGTCCGTTTACGATAGGGCCGTAGATTCAGAGATAGTGTGCACTGTGCAGCCGCATATCCTATACTTCCCAGCATACACACGAACCATCAAAAATACCGCCGCACAATTACAGCCGCACATACAGCCGCACTCTTACAACGTGTGAACCGAGCCTTAAGATGCACCAAATATTTCGAACAGATTGAGCCATCGTGATAAATCCGGTGCATCCTTAGACTTGCTAGTCTTAGTTTACACCATCTAAGAATTAGACCGTATTTTATTATATCCCTACTATGTGTGTGTCTGTGTCTTACTAGCTTTCAGCTAAAAATAAATGGTGGCCCAGCACTGAAAGAACATTCACATTTGCCATTGTGATCCAAAGGTACAAGGTGACTTTCTGCAGGAAAAAGAGACTTTGAAGATTCTTTAAAACATTGTTCTAAACCTTTCAGCAGATGCTTTTAATTTTCTTTCTTTCCAAGCGTCACTGTTCATCACTGCTCGGTCACAATGCTTTCTCTTTTCCCCTTCTCTTGTTCTCAAAACACGGAAGGAGCCCACGAAACATTAGTTTGTGAAATGAAAGATTAGAAATTTCTGAAGGAGCAGAGAAGGTCAGGATGCAATGGTCTAGTTCTTATTTTATAATATTAATAATGATACAGGGATTCGAGAGTTGCTGTGCATAACTCACAGACTAGAAGATCTGACGGGGAGGGAAGTCTATTTAGTTATTATTGCTTCATTATTTCTACCAGAAAAAGGCAGCTGTGAATTAGCAGGCAGAATAATAGATAAGCTTGCTTTTCTGCTCCAACTCTACTTAGTTGTTAAGAACGGCTGCATATATTGAGGATCGGGGACCTACCACAACTTGGTGTTAGGACTCGGGCCGGGCGTTCGGCTCGGCGTCCATAGCAGCCATATGTTTTTCACTAACTCTGCTCTGCTGTTCTGTGTTGTAGCAGAGGCCAGGGTTTCACTCCCCTGGCTGATCAGCTTAGGTGTTGTGTGTGTTCACTAATTATTGACTGACAGCTGACTCACCAGTTAGATGTCTGTATCTGGGCAGGACCTGGAGCCTCAGCCCCAATCAAGTCTGGGGCTGGGACTCCAGGCTCCATAAGTATCAGCCCTGAGCTCTCATTCCTCGCCTGCGATAATACCTGGTTCACCCTAGAGTTACTTGACCTAGCCTTTAGTCTGTATTTGATTCCTGTTTACCTGACTTCTGCTATTAACCCTTTGACTACCCCTTTGGACACAATTTTGTACTGTGCTGCCCGTTTGGTATTTGACTTGGACTTCTGACTTCTCCTTATTGTGTTTTGTCTGTCTTGTATTGTTCTGTGTTTCACTCAGCCAGCCTAGGGACTGCCGTCTAGTTGTCCATTTGCTATTTTAGAGCATCTGAGGCAAGAAGGTAGGGACAGCGGGGTGGGTGCCAGCTTCAGGGCTCACCTGTCCTTGTGTCTCCCTGTCCCAATCCTAACATTATCGCAGGCCCAATAATCCACGCCAGCGATCACGACAGCTCACCATGTCTGCTGAGCCGTCAGTCGCTGACCATTTAAAAGAACTTGTGAACCGGATAAGCGGTATTGCAGGTGTGGTAACTCAACTGGCAGACCGAGTGGATTCTCTCACTCAGGCCACCACCCAGTCAACTGCGACACCTGCCGAAGTTGCAGTACTGGTTCAGACCACTAGACTTAAAATGCTCATGCCTGACCGTTTTGACGGTAATCCTGAGAAATTCAGAACATTTAAAGAATCATGTAACCTTTATTTCCGGTTTAATTCATTCTCTGGAGAAGCAGAGAGGGTGGCCATGATTGTGTCCCTTCTCCAGGGGCCTCCCCAGGATTGGGCCTTGTCATTACCAGTTGAAGCTACAGAATGGAGTTCAGTCCAGTCCTTTTTTTCCTCCCTAGGACAGATCTATGATGACCCTAATCATGCTGCCCTGGCCGAGGCTCACTTGTTGTCCATCCAGCAAGGTAACCGCACCGCTGAGGACTACTCGGCTGAGTTTAGGCAGTGGAGTGTGGTGACTGGGTGGGCTGACGCACCTTTAAAAACCTTTTACCGTCAGGGATTGTCTGATAATATTAAAGATGCTATGGTCAGTCATCCCTTTCCTGACTCTCTAAGTGACATGATGACCTTAGCCATCTCCATTGACAGATGACTTAGAGAGAGAAAGTGGGAGAAGCAAGGGGTGACATCTAGTGGTCCTTGTCAGGGTCACTTGGTTGGTAGCAAGGTAACCTCCCCTAGATTTGTTACAGTTCCTTCTCCTACCTCGTTATCAGAGGAACCTATGGTATTGGGGTCAACCTCTGCTGCCACCCGCAGGAAACATCGATTGGACAATTTGCTGTGTCTGTACTGTGGAAAACCTGGTCACTACGTCCGAGAGTGCCCGTCAAGGCCTAATCAACATCTGGGAAAACGGCAGTGCCTGGGTGATGATCTGGAGGGTCACCCAGGCACACAGGTACCTCCAAAAATCTATGATAAGCTTTTACTGCCCCTTAAATTGTTTTCTGGTGATGTTATTTTTTCCTGTCAGGCCATGGTGGACTCAGGCGCAGCCCTGAGTCTTATTCGTATGTCTGTTGCTGTGTCCTTAGGGTTAAAGTTGATTCCGCTTTGTTACCCATTCTCTGTTTCAGGTGCCAACTCTGCCCCTTTAAGTGAGGGTAACATCAGGTTCCGTACCCCTGAGGTGTCTATGGGGGTTGGCTGTCTCCACCATGAACAAATTTCCTTTTTTGTTATGGACAAACTAGCCGCAGATGTAATTCTTGGGTTACCATGGTTACGACTCCACAATCCTGTCTTTAGTTGGAGAACCTCAGAATTGATCAAGTGGGGTAATTCTTGTGAGTCGCATTTGACTCAAATTTATCCGTCCTTGTGTTCAGCTTCTGATATGTTGGCTCTTCCTGAGTTCATTGAGGACTTTTGTGATGTTTTTGATGAGGCGGTTGCTGACGCCTTGCCTCCTCACCGTCCGTATGATTGTGCCATCGATCTTGTGTCCGGGGCCAGGTTTCCTAAGGGTCGGATTTTTAAGCTGTCTGCCCCGGAACGAGAGTCGATGCGGCAATACATACAGGATAGTTTGAGGAAGGGTCACATCCGCCCATCAGTGTCTCCTATGGGTGCTGGCTTCTTCTTTGTGGAGAAGAAGGATGGAGGGTTACGTCCTTGTATAGATTACAGAGAACTTAATAAAATAACCGTTAAGGACCAGCATCCCCTTCCCCTAATCCCGGATCTTTTAAACCAAGTTGTAGGTGCCCGTTGGTTCTCCAAAATTGACCTTCGGGGGGCATATAACTTGATTCGGATCCGGGAAGGCGATGAATGGAAAACAGCTTTTAACACTCCCGAGGGTCACTTTGAATATCTAGTGATGCCCTTTGGGCTCAGTAATGCTCCTGCTGTGTTCTAAAGGTTCGTAAATGACATATTTCGTGATCTGTTTGGTCAATTCGTCGTGATATACCTGGATGACATCCTCATTTACTCACCAGACTGGCCGTCCCACCAGAGACATGTACGTGAGGTGTTATCCAGGCTTAGGAAAAATTCTTTGTGTGCTAAGTTCTCCAAATGTCTTTTTGGAGTAAAAGAGGTTGGGTTCCTTGGGTACATTCTTACCCCTTATTCAGTACAAATGGATCCCAAAAAGGTGTCCTCAGTACGGGAGTGGGCAAAACCTACTACCTTGAAAGAGGTCCAAAGGTTTCTAGGCTTCGCAAATTTCTATAGAAAATTTATTCGCAATTTCTCATTAGTTGTCAAACCATTGACTGAACTTACGAAAAAATGGGCGGACCCTGTTATACCTGGATAAAGCTAAAAGGTTAAATCCGCGTCAAGCCCGTTGGGCATTGTTTTTTACCCGTTTCAATTTTATTGTTACGTACCGTCCGGGATCCAAGAATATTAAGGCAGACACCTTATCCAGGAGCTTTGGTGTTGATAATATGCCTGAGGTAGAGCCTGAAAACATCCTACCCCCAGGCATTGTGTTGGCCAGTATGTCAGTTAACTTAAAAAACGAGATTTTGAGATCTCAAAATAACGTGCCAGCTGATGTACCTCCTGATAAGCTGTTCGTTCCTGTAAACCTTAGATTAGCAGTGTTGAAAGAGGTTCATGCGTCGACACTGGCTGGTCATCCTGGCATAGCTGGGACAGGTTATCTGTTGTCTCGTTCATGCTGGTGGCCTTCATGGCAGAGAGACGTAAGGGAATACGTAAAGTCATGTGAGACATGTGCATGAGCCAAAACCCCACGGTCTTTGCCTGAAGGTCTGCTGCAGCCCCTTCCGTTGCCTTGTCGTCCATGGTCCCATCTTTCGATGGACTTTGTCACGGACCTTCCTCCCTCACGGGGAAAGACCATAATCTGGGTGGTAGTAGACCGATTTAGCAAGATGTGTCACCTGATAGCCTTTAAAAAACTTCCCACCGCCAAATCCCTGACAAAACTGTTTGTACGTCACATCCTCCGTCTGCACGGAATCCCTACCAATATTGTTTCAGACTGAGGGGTGCAATTTGTATCAAAATTCTGGAGGGCATTTTGTGAGTTGTTGAATATATCATTGTCATTTTCTTCTGCATTCCATCCAGAAACCAATGGACAAACAGAACGTACTAATCAGTCTCTTAAACAGTACTTAAGGTGTTACATATCTGATAATCAAAATGCATGGTTTGAGTATTTACCTATGGCAGAATTTGCTTTGAACAACCACGTTAATACGTCCACACAACTAACACCCTTCTATTGTAACTATGGTTATCATCCCCGGTTTTCAGCAGTTCCTAATCAAGAGTTTCAATTCACTTCAGTCTTGCGACTCTAACCGTATCCCAACAGAAACATATCCAATATGCCAACCGTAGACGCCGTCCTGGTCCCCAGTATGTGGTGGGTGAGAAAGTATGGTTGTCCTCCAAGAACCTCCGACTTCGTGTGCCTTCAGCTAAATTTGCACCCCGGTATATTAGTCCATTCCCCATTGCTGAAATTATTAACCCTGTGTCATTTAAGTTGCAGTTACCTCGATCATTAAAAATTCATCCTGTATTCCACAAGAGCCTCCTTAAGAAGTACACTCCTCCAGCAGTTGCTTGTCCTCCTCCCCTTCCAGTTGTGGTCCAAGGTGAATTGGAGTACGAGATTGAAAGGATTCTCGACTCAAGAAGAATTCGTAGGACCATACAGTATCTGGTACATTGGAAGGGGTATGGCCCGGAGGAGCGTACATGGGTAACATCACGAGATCTTCATGCCCCTGATTTAATAAAAAGTTTTCATCTTTCGTATCCTGAAAAGCCTGGAGGTCTTCGTGAGGGTCCGGAGGCCCCTCCTCAGTGGGGGGGGGGGGTTCTGTTAGGACTCGGGCCGGGCGTTCGGCTCGGCGTCCATAGCAGCCATATGTTTTTCACTAACTCTGCTCTGCTGTTCTGTGTTGTAGCAGAGGCCAGGGTTTCACTCCCCTGGCTGATCAGCTTAGGTGTTGTGTGTGTTCACTAATTATTGACTGACAGCTGACTCACCAGTTAGATGTCTGTATCTGGGCAGGACCTGGAGCCTCAGCCCCAATCAAGTCTGGGGCTGGGACTCCAGGCTCCATAAGTATCAGCCCTGAGCTCTCATTCCTCGCCTGCGACAGTACCTGGTTCACCCTAGAGTTACTTGACCTAGCCTTTAGTCTGTATTTGATTCCTGGTTACCTGACTTCTGCTATTAACCCTTTGACTACCCCTTTGGACACAATTTTGTACTGTGCTGCCCGTTTGGTATTTGACTTGGACTTCTGACTTCTCCTTATTGTGTTTTGTCTGTCTTGTATTGTTCTGTGTTTCACTCAGCCAGCCTAGGGGCTGCCGTCCAGTTGTCCGTTTGCTATTTTAGAGCATCTGAGGCAAGAAGGTAGGGACAGCGGGGTGGGTGCCAGCTTCAGGGCTCACCTGTCTTTGTGTCTCCCTGTCCCAATCCTAACACTTGGGGCCCCTTTCTAGTGCTGTAATTTTTTTTATACTTTGCTGTATGTTTCTTCTTACAAGTTCTTTCCATGACTTTTGGGCAAGTTCTCCATCTCCTACCAATGCAATTTCTTTCTAGAGGGGCTCCTACTGCAAGTAGCAGAAAATATGCCCTGTCCTTTCTCTAGTGGCCCCACAGCCAGCTTTTTTTTACCATTACCTTGATGGCGCAGGTGTGGAGATCCTGGTGGCTTGGTCAATTTTTAAAAATGCTGCCTGGCTCAAATGCTCGCAACAGTTTATTCATGCACTGAAGGTGGGCCCGGCGGCCCTCAGTGTAGTAATATCCTCTCCCCTCAGTTTTGTGCATCCATTAGGATCAACCTGGCCACATCACGAGGGGAGGGAATCTTGTTACACTGGATCCGCCTCCAGTGCATACATGAAGAACCCGTCACTGAGCGTGGGAGCCTGATGGTGTTTTAAAAAAATTGTCCAAGTCACCAGGATCCCTACGCCAACGGCAACAAGGTAATGGGAAAAAAATCAATTGCAAGATGGTATATTCACTTTAAAGAGACTCTAGCACTAACCTTGCACATACAATTTTTTTAGTATGACCAGATGGTTGCTGCTGCGCTGAATATAGTGAAGTGACACTCCGAGGTCCAATTGTTTAGATATTCCTGAGAAAGAGTCCTCAGTAGCTGATACCTTTTAGTAAGTGTGTGTTCCCTACGGGTTCACACTATGCGGCACTGCACTGCAGGTACCTGGCCACTATGCTGCTGTATAGATCTAGAGGGTTCCGAGTCCTCTATAGTGGTGTGAAACAATTAAAGCAAATATTGGTGATCTATAGCGCTGTAGCTGGTACAGGGATATTCTATTACAAAGCAAAAAATATATGTATCATATAAAAGAAGAAATTGTGATGTAAAGACTAACAAAAACAGGTGGATATTTGGTGTATAGCTGTGTTGTTATCTCGATAACGATATACTGGTACTCCACGTATTAATGCCCAAGTGTTCTAGTGGATTTAGTATTGTAGCGGTGTCCTACCTGTGTTTCACAATGGATTCTTCCTATGATGATCTTGCTGTAAAGTCCATCTTGTGAAGTGTAAAGAGGAAAGTCCTTGCTGTCGGGGTTGGGAGCGAGCCCCGGCCGGCGGCTCTGCTGCTACCTAACGCCCGGCACGGTGGAGTGAGTACAAAGGAGTCCACGTTTAAGTGACGTCACTATAGTGGTATACGGAGGCCGATGTATGGCAAAAAGACATCTAACGCGTTTCAGCGAACTTGCGGTCGCCCTCGTCAGAGATGATGCAGGCTCCTATACTTCCTCCTTATATGGACTACTCCACCTCAGTCTGGCAGTTAGAGAGCGCGAGTGGTGCCAGCACACAACTTAGGTAGTTGTCCAGCAGTGAAGCAGTTAACAGGCCACTGTTTTTTCTGCTCTCTCATTACACTGTCTTGTTAACCATAAAGTTTGTAGAGCAACATTTATAGAATGTATAGCAATGTCAAAAGGGTGTAACAATAAGCGGTGCAGAATTAGCAGTAACAGTCCAGATCTAATACTAATGGGTCAGCACTGCGATGAGAGGCAACACATATGGCCACAGGATGTCCTGTAGGTATTACTGATCTGTTAGTGTTCCTCGTATCACTACTATGTGGCTCCTCAGATCATCAAATGAGTAGTTGGGGCAATGTGTTACTCTACATAAGGAAGGATTGAAGCTCTCAACACGGGGTCTTCTTACTCAAACCTGACTGTCACCAAATCTCAAACACAACTTGGATTTGTCAATATGGTTTTAGTCTTTAGCAGTCCATGGTTCTCTTTGATCACTGCCTCCCATGCCTTCTATCATCTTTATATGAATGCCCTAGATAGCAGGAAATGCATTGAAAGGACCATCTGGCTTCTCTCAGTGTAATGAAGTGCCCACTCTCAAATTCTTTCAAGTGCATCATAGAGACACATCTATGAGGCAACGATCCCTCACCAACAGGTGCTTTACTCTGTTGTGACAAGACCCAGTGCCTCATCATACTGTACCACACATCATCAGTTACATACTTGCCTGAAGCATAACTGCATGCTGAGTGTATATGTGTGTGTGTGTGTGTTTGTATGTGTGTACAGTGTCGGACTGGAGAGCCTTGGCCCACCAGGGGAAATCATTCTTGGGGCCCACCCTTCTGCCACCGCACTTATCTATGGTAACATTAATAAGGGTCCATTAACACGGCGTGATATGGGGCAGCATAGGGCTGCAAATGATTGCTAATCAGCAGGGCAGGTGATGTGCAGCCGACAGCAATGATCTTAGCCGCACAAAAGATCAAATCAGTCGACTATGGGACATTTGCTTGCATGTCAGCAGATCTCTGGCACTTTTACATGGGCCGATCATCGGCTGAATAGACTTCCTAGGAGCACTTGTTACCGATTATTGGCCGGTGTAATTGGGCTATAAGACAATTTTTTTGTATGATAACGCTGTATACTTAGATACAAGTCATACAGCTACCAATAACACCAGTATACAAAGAGCAAATATCCCCACACATATTACCGCTATATAGTAACTGACCAAATCCTGTCTATCAAGACCGATATTACCAATAAACCAGTATACAGGAGGGAAATAGTATCACCATACATATTACCGCTATACTGTTACTGACCAAATCCTGTATACTGAGACCAATATTACCAGTATACAAGGGGGAAATATTACCGCAACACCACAACCATTGCTACTATATTGTTACTGACCAAATCTGGTATACTAAGACCAATGAACACCACACCAGATTACAAGTAACAAATAATACCCCGACATACTGACTAACACCACCACATACTGACTAACACCACCAAATACTGACTAACACCACCGCTGCTACTGAATAAAATCCTCTGAACAAAAGATCAATATCCCCTCATACAGTCATATAGAGGTAGCCCCAGCTCTACACTATATAAGTTACAGTGCACATAGATTTAGTGACTCACAGGGGACGTCTTCTCTGATCGGAGTTCTTCCCTTTTCATCTTCTTCTCCATCTGCCCTGGGCCCTTATGAGAACTTCTCCGAGCCACGAATCCACAGAATCTGCCAGAGAAATATATTAGGCTCCTCACTCTGGCACCATCCTCATCTCTCTACACACTGCACATCTGTACTGGCCCCTTTACACCTTCTCTCAGTGATTAGCCCTGACTATTTGTAGCGCGTGTGTGTGTGTATGTATGTGTATATATATATATATATATATATATATATATATATATATATATATATATATATATATACACATATATATATATATATATATATAGTGTACACACCTTGTAGATGGCCCCTTGTTCAGTTCTCCATATAGATGGCCCCTTGTCTCCATATAGATGGCCCTGTGTGCCTCTACTATAGTAGAGATCCCCCTCTGTGTAATCCCCTTACAGTAGATGACAACCTCTGTGCATTCCCTATATCAGGGGTAGGGAACTTCTCCAGCTGTTGCAAAACTACAACTCCCATCATGCCTGGACAGCCACAGCTAAAGCTGTAGTTTTGCAACAGCTGAAGAGCCAAGGTTCCCTATTCCTGCCCTATAGTATATGGCCCCCTCTGTGTAGTCCCCTTATAGATGACCCCTCTGTGTAGTCCACTAAAGTAGATGCCCCTCTCTGTGCATGCCCTATTGTATACACACCGCACCCAGTATAGTTACCCTTATACATTGTTGTCCCCCTCTGTGTAGTGCCCTTTATAGATGCCTCCTCAGTGTTGTCCTCCTTATAAATTGCCCCCAACCAGTGTCCCTTATAGATGGCTCCCTGTGTTATCCCCCTTATAAATGGCCCGCTTGTGTTATCCATCCCCCCATATAGATAGCCCCCTTATGTTGGCCATCCCTACCCCCCATATAGCTCCTTATGTTGTCTATTCCCCCGTATAGCCCCCTTATGTTGTCCTTTCCTGTATACAGCCCCCCTTATATTGTCCTTTCCTGTATATAGCCCCTTATGTTTTCCTTCCCCTGTATATAGCCCCCTTATGTTGTCCTTCCCCTGTATATACCCCCCTTATGTTGTCCTTCCCCTGTATACAGCCCCCCTTATGTTGTCCTCCCCCTGTATATAGCCCCCCTTCTGTTGTCCTCCCCCTGTATACAGACCCCCTTCTGTTGTCCTCCCCTGTATACAGCCCCCTTCTGTTGTCCTCCCCCTGTATACAGACCCCCTTCTGTTGTCCTCCCCCTGTATACAGACCCCCTTCTGTTGTCCTCCCCCTGTATACAGACCCCCTTCTGTTGTCCTCCCCCTGTATATAGCCCCCCTTATGTTGTCCTCCCCCTGTATACAGCCCCCCCTTATGTTGTCCTCCCCCTGTATACAGACCCCCTTATGTTGTCCTCCCCCTGTATATAGCCCCCCTATGTTGTCCTCCCCCTGTATACAGCCCCCCTTATGTTGTCCTCCCCTGTATACAGCCCCCCTTATGTTGTCCTCCCCTGTATACAGCCCCCCTTATGTTGTCCTCCACCCTGTATACAGCCCCCCCTTATCTTTTCCTTCCCCTGTATATACCCCCTTATGTTGTCCTCCCCTGTATACAGCCCCCCTTATGTTGTCCTCCCCCTGTATATAGCCCCCCTATGTTGTCCTCCCCCTGTATACAGCCCCCCTTATGTTGTCCTCCCCTGTATACAGCCCCCCTTATGTTGTCCTCCACCCTGTATACAGCCCCCCTTATGTTGTCCTCCCCTGTATACAGCCCCCCTTATGTTGTCCTCCCCCTGTATACAGCCCCCCTTATGTTGTCCTCCCCTGTATATAGCCCCCCTTCTGTTGTCCTCCCCCTGTATATAGCCCCCCTTATGTTGTCCTCCCCCTGTATACAGCCCCTTATGTTGTCCTCCCCTGTATATAGCCCCCCTTCTGTTGTCCCCCCCTGTATATAGCCCCCCTTCTGTTGTCCTCCCCCTGTATATAGCCCCCCTTATGTTGTCCTCCCCCTGTATACAGCCCCTTATGTTGTCCTCCCCTGTATACAGCCCCTTATGTTGTCCTCCCCTGTATATAGCCCCCCTTCTGTTGTCCTCCCCCTGTATATACCCCCCCTATGTTGTCCTCCCCCTGTATATAGCCCCCCTTCTGTTGTCCTCCCCCTGTATATACCCCCCCTATGTTGTCCTCCCCCTGTATATAGCCCCCCTTCTGTTGTCCCCCCCTGTATATAGCCCCCCTTATGTTGTCCTCCCCTGTATATAGCCCCCCTTCTGTTGTCCTCCCCTGTATATAGCCCCCCTTCTGTTGTCCCCCCCTGTATATAGCCCCCCTTATGTTGTCCTCCCCTGTATATAGCCCCCCTTCTGTTGTCCTCCCCTGTATATAGCCCCCCTTCTGTTGTCCTCCCCCTGTATATAGCCCCCCTTATGTTGTCCTCCCCTGTATATAGCCCCCCTTCTGTTGTCCTCCCCCTGTATATAGCCCCTTATGTTGTCCCCCCTGTATACAGCCCCCCTAATGTTGTCCTCCCCCTGTATATACCCCCCCTATGTTGTCCTCCCCCTGTATACAGCCCCCCCCTTATCTTACCCCCTCTGATAAAAAAAACAAACAAAAAAAAAACACAAGACTACTCACCTAACCACACCTCCCCCGTCGGACGCCGGCCTCCTCTTCTCTCTTCTCCTGACAGGTGAGCAGCTCCGTTGCGAAGTCCCACCGGCGCCATCACTGACCTCAGTGTGCGCCGCGGTGGCTGGGACTTCCGGTATTCGCTCCATGAACCGGAAGTCCTAGCCGCCGCGGCGCACACTGAGGTCAGTGATGACGCTGGCGGCACTTCGCAACGGAGCTTGCGACACTCTTGTGATCGCAAGCAAATCTCTGCTTGCGGTCACAAGAGTGATTGACAGGGCGGGAAGCCTACGGCTTCCCGCTTTGTCAATCAGAACACTTCCTAACATTTAACTGGAAGCGATTGTTGCGATCGCTTCCAGTTAAAAAGGGAGGAGCGGGGGGGCCCACTCCAGCTCGGGGCCCACCGGGGGTTTCCCCGGCCCCCCGGTGGCCCAGTCCGAGCCTGTGTGTGTATATATATATATATATATATATATATATATATATATATCGTAGTTCTATTAATATGTAGAGAGTTTTTCTTATTTGTGGTTGTGTGGCTGCTTAGCTGAGACGTCTTTGTGATCCTTAGCAGCTGTTATGACCCCGTTAGATATCTTCTAATGATCACACCAGAATCCCCAGAGGCTCGAGTCCAAGTCAAAAGCTATACAATCCAGTGGTAAAAGCTGAAACTAACTTTTCAATATTAATATATTAATATGGCAGTATGATACAGTATGTTGTGTAAATGTAATTGCCCAGCTATAAATATATATGGTACACTTACATATCTCTCTCTTTCCCTTTATAGGTGGGGGTCCCAGGGGTAGTCCTGCACCTTGTATGTGTGGTATATGACTATGAATGAGCAACAATTTACCACTTAAGTATATGAAAGTATAAAACCCAACCTTTGAACCCTTAACCCAACTGACTAACCTCATGTGTCTGGTGAAGAAAATATGCTTTACCTGCCTTCTCAGTCATGATCTCACAGTCTTTTAAAGGAGAATTCTGGCAAAAAAAATATTAAACTATTGTATTGCCCCCCAAAAGTTATACAAATAACCAATATTACACTTATTACGGGAAATGTTTATAAAGTGCTTTTTCCCTGCACTTACCACTGCATCAAGGCTTCATTTCCTGGATAAAATGGCGATGTCAGAACCTGACTCCCAGAGCTGTGCGGGCTGTGGCTGCTGGAGAGGATGATGGCAGGGGGACACTAAGGGACACAGGGCACTGGAGGGACACTAAGCATCCCTCTGCCATCATCCTCTCCAGCAGCCACAGGCCTCACAGCTCTGGGAGTCGGGTCGTGACATCACCATTTTATCCAGGAAGTGAAGCCTTGATGCATTAGTAAGTGCAGGGAAAAAAGCACTTTATAAGTATTTCACGTAATAAGCGTATATTGGGATTTGTATAACTTTTGGGGGGTATTACAATACTTTAATAAAAATTTTCAATGGACATCTCCTTCAAACCCAACTGACTAACTTCATGTGTCTGGGGAAGACAAATATGCTGTACCTGCCTTTTCGCAGTCACAGCTTGCCATCTGTCGAAAATCCATTCATGATGTCACAGTCTTTTAACTTTGAAAATTCACTTAAGATTAGAGATGAGCTAAACCAACTTCACAAAACTAGATTCGTTACAAACATTGCAAAGTTCACCATACTACAGAACTGAACTTTTAGCAAAATTCATAACGAGTTTGAAAAGATGGCAGCCACAACATTTTAATACACATAGAAAAAAAAAAAGAGCCTATGAGGACCTGTCTATTTTCTCCCGTTGTCCTCCAGAGTCCCCCAATAATCGCAGCCCATTTGGCCAATCACTGAACAGTGCCGCAGCCATTGATTGGCTGAGCGGGCTGTCACTCCTGAGATGAGAGTAAAAGCCTGCTCAGCCAATCACTGGCCATGGAGCTGTCTCAGTCAGTGATTGGCTGAGCAGTGATAGCCCATTTAACCAATCACTGACTGACTTAGATGGGACAGAGCCATTATTTGCTGAGCAGGCTGTCATTCTCCTCTCAGAAAGTGGAGGCGACTGTGGTCATCGAGAGACACCAGGGAGCGGAAACAAGTATTGATGAGTGAACTTGTTAAACCAAATTAAAACAGCAAAACATCTGCATTTGTTTAGCTGTTTTAGTGCGGTTTGTTTAAAGGTTGTTTCGGACTAACTCAAAATTCGGCAGACCTACTGAACCGGAAGTCCTCTCATCTCTACTTTTGATGTCACATACCGTTGTTTACCTTAACCCCTAGACGACCCAGGGCGTATAGTTACGCCATGGAAGTCTGTCCCCAGACGACCTAGGGCGTAACTGTACGCCCTGGGTGTTTCTCCCGCTATGAAGCGTGCTCCGGAGCGGAGCGGGCTTCATAGCAGGTGGGGGCCGGCTGCAATCAGCAGCCGGGACCTCACCGGTAATGACACGCTGCAGCGATAGCGCTGCCGCGTGTCATCAACCCCTTAAACGCCGCGATCCGCGGCGCGACCGCGGCGTTTAAGTGTAAGTGACAGGGGGAGTCGCCTGTCACTTACCGATCGGAACCTGCGGGGGTCACACTGCGGGGGTCCCGATTGGTAAAATGGGCCGCCAGAGGTCTCTCACCTGCCTCCGTGCGGTCCGATCGGCGATCTGCTACACTGAGCCTGCACAGGCAGGCTCAATGAGCAGATCGCCGATAACACTGATCAATGCTATGCCTATGGCATAGCACTCATCAGTGTAGAAATCCAAGTACTGGATGTAAAAGTCCCCCAAAGGGACTTCAAATATGTAAAAAAAAAAAAAGTTAAAAACACTAACACACAACCCCAAAACCCCTCCCCCAATAAAAGTTGAAATCACCCCCCTTTCCCATTATATAAATAAAACATATAAAAATAAATAAACAAATAAACATATAAAATACCGTAGCGTGCGTAATTGTCCGATCTATTAAAATATAACAAGCGTCATTGCGAACGGTAAACGGCGTGCACGAAAAGAGGGAAAAAAGTGCGCGGATTACCGATTTTATGTTACATTATATATAAAAAAAATGTTATAAAAAGTGATCAAAACGTTTGATCTTCACAAATATGGTATTAATAAAAACTAGAGATCATGGCGGAAAAAATGACACCCCATACAGCCTCATAGCTGAAAAAATAAAACCGTTATAAGCGTCACAATAGTCCCATTTTATTTATAATTAATTGCCAAAAAAAAGGATTTCATTTAAAAAAAATATATAACATTAGAGAATCTGTGTAACCTGCATATGGTTGTGTTCGGACTGACCTATAGAGTAATAGTATCATGTCGCTTTTACCATATAGTGCATTACGTAGACACAGGAACCCCCCAAACGTTACCATATTGCATTCTTTTTTGCGATTTCACCAATTTATATCTTCATAAATAATATATTTGGAATTCCATCATACATGTTATGGTAAAATGAATGATGCCATTACAAAGTACAACTATTCCTGTAACAAATAAGCCATTACATGGCCTTGTAGATAAAAAACTGAAAGTGCTAGAGCTCTTAGAAGGGGAGGAGGGAAAAACGGAAACACTAAGATCAAAAATTGCGCGGTCCACTGGGTCATTTTGGGCCTGGTCCTCAAAGGGTTAAATCTACTTGTGATGTCACAGGAGGTTATCAAACTGAAACACACTAATTTTTAACAGCCTAAAATCTATATGTGATGACACTACTGCTTACCTTACTGAACTGCAATGATGATGTCACAGTAGCTAAGCTGGCTGTTAGCCACTTGTGATGTCACAGGAGGTTACCTGAGTGAAACACACTTGTGATGTCAGAGTACCTTGCCTTATGTAAACAGACTTGTTACAGTACAGAGGTTTACCTGATTGAGTCCCACTTGTCAGGTAAACCTAGGTGACCAAGTCATATATGTATACTTTTTGCCTGGCCTATTGCCTTGCTGATTGTAATATGTGTCCCTTTGATGGCCTCGAGAGTGGCATTTATAGCCACATGATATGTCAGGCTGATCACTACTGTATTAAACCATCTAAAAAGCACTAAAAAGTGAAAAGCATCTGGTCATGAAATGGTTATGTCAAGCTCTGAAGGGTAAACTTGTGTAGGGTTTAGGAATAATAGCGATAGAGGGGGATGAGTTACTAAGACCAAGTCTGTAATCCTGTTTAATGTCACTATAAACCTATTCCTGAACTGCTTCAAGTAAAGTATCTGAGGTATCACTTTAGAACTAAGACCTTTAGTCAGACATATTTCTTACCAGTAAATGATAAGACATTGATTGTTTCTGAAGCTCCCTTTGTGATTGGCTGAATTACAGATTACTGTATTGATCCAAAGCACCCGGCCTTTCTATAGCTGTCATGTAACAGAGACTAATGCAGATTATTGCTTTAAGCACATTATTTTTCCTGATGGACAGGAGAAGGTGTTTTTATTTTTTACTTAAAAGTTTTATCATTCCAACGCAGGAATCAATAAGACGTATTGGTAGAACACAGGTGGAAATAGAGATCTTACTGAACAGTCAAGTATAATGAAGATGATAGGGATATAGTTGTAGGGGGTGTGGAGGTAGCCTCAGCGTCCCCTGTCCCCATATGGGGACCCCAGTGTTATCAATTGCACATGGAGAGGTGAGGTCAATTGAATGGTTGTGGTGCACTGCAGCACTGTGAAAAGTGGCCTGCTGTAGCTGGAAACAGGTGTGATAGAAGGGAACTACAGAGAACAGCTAGCCCTGGGAGGAGCTTGGCCCTGCCTAAGAGCTAAGTGTGGGGTGATCCTAATACACTGTACCGGCATGTGGAAGAGAGAAAAGATAAGAGCGTGTAGGTGATTCGAGGGAGGTGTCAAATTAAGTACTATTGCCTGAAAGTCTTATATAGCAGAGTGCCCAATTATCTGAAAGATTGACCTTGTGTTTTTGCAATAGAGGCCAAAGGGCTGAAGTCTGTAAAGCGTGAAGGCTGGGAGACACAATGTTGGTCTGTGGAGAGCTGGAAAAGAAGAAGAGATTATTGGAAATGGTAGATAAAAAAAGAGAGTACCATGAGGCAAATGGTAAGATAACAAGGTAGTCACTAGTAATCGGGGGCTTAGAGAATCTGGCCATGGAGATGTGAAGTTCGCAATGACATTGTATTGGCCGACTGGCAGATAGCAAATAATATAACACGACATGGAGAGAAAGGAACGGCTGCACATCCCATCTATGGCTGATACTAATGCCGCTAGGCCTATTTTTCAAAATTCAACACCAGGGTGTCTGTATACAATTTGATCAAACCTTTCTCTCCATGTCGTAGCAAATAATATAACTGCAACAGTACAATTCACCTATCATCAGACAGTCACTGAAACATGATAGATTGTTGGTGGTAGTTAGCTCTGAGAAGTCTTCGAAGTTGAGCAGTGGTTTACTCAAACCTGGAGGAAGGCTGTGGTAAGGCCCTGTCTAAGGCTAAAGAGAATCCTAGCGCTATATGGCCTATTGGTCCAAGAAAGGTTCAAGCTACAGGGCCATCTAGAACAAAAGTGACTATTTAGCTTTTGTGCCTCATCTGTGAACTATAAGCATCAGAATTATTGTATCACTGAATGTGTAGTGTTAAAGGGAACCAGTCAGGTGAATCGACCCCAGTACCATAAAGCTGCTGTGCACAGCTTTCCGATGCTGTGCCTGACAGGCTTCGGTTGGAAGGAAGTTTCAAAATATCACTCTTCAATTGCCATTTTTTGGCACCCAGTAACTAGGCATTAGGGCGAACCAGCAGTAGTTGCCTTGCCCCAGCCACTTACACTTGATTGGCAGCCTGAGAGCAGGTCTTTGCATTAAAGTGACTCTGTACCCACAAATTGCCCCCCCCCAAAAAAAAAAAAAAAAAAAAAAACGTTTGTACCTTTGGATATTTGCTTTTAATCCAAGATTTGTCCTGGGGTCGGTTCAGCAGGTGATGCAGTTATTGTTCTAAAAAAAAAACATTTTTATACGTGGAGCCCAGTGCAAAATTGGCGTGGCCTAGAGTGTCTGTGCCCTAGGACTGTGACGCTCTTCCGTCCCTCCTCCCCGTCCTCCTCACCACTAGGAAAGCCCCCGGGCAGGATATTTCCTATTCATCATTTGAACACTGCGCAGGTACCTTAATGATCCAGCTTATGAGCAGTGTTCACACAGGTGATGAATAGCAGAAATTGTTCTAGGGGCATTCCTAATGATAAGGAGGGCAGGGAGGAGGGATAGAGAGGCGGTGCAAGGTTAGGGCATAGATACTCTAGGCCACGCCAATTTGACACAGGGCTGCAAGTTTAAAAGTTGTTTTTTAGGACAATCACTGCATCACCTGCTGAATGGACCCCAGGACAGATCTTGGATTAAAAGCAGCTAGGGTCAGATTGTGGGTACAGAGTCTCTTTAAAGGGGTTGTCCAACGAAAAACTTTTTCCTCCAAATTTTTCCACATCGCTCCGTGTAATAGCATGAGTGGCCAATTGTTAATGAGAGCAAGGACTGCACAGACATCGCTAACAATGTTCATGCAGCCCTGCCCGCATGATTATCAAGCCATGTTATAAGGCAGGGGTGGGGAACCTTTTCCATGTCGAGGGCCGGTCGGGCATTAATAAAATCATTCGAGGGCCGCATACCGTGCGCGGCAGTTAGTAGCGGGGGTTTGCAGCACCCAGGACAAGGCATAGTATTGTTCCCCTAGTGCCCCTGCTATTGTAGTTAACCCCCAGTGATGCCCCTTGTAGTCTAGTTAACCCCCAAGTCATGTCCCTGGTAGCCTAGTTAACCCCCATCAGGCATGTCCCTGGTAGCCTAGTTATTCCCCCCCCCATCAGTCATGTCTCTGGTAGCCTAGTTGTCCCCCCCATCAGTCATGTCCCTGGTAGCCTAGTTATTCCCCCCCATCAGTCATGTCCCTGGTAGCCTAGTTGTCCCCCCCCATCAGTCATGTCCCTGGTAGCCTAGTTATTCCCCCCCCCCATCAGGCATGTCCCTGGTAGACTAGTTATTCCCCCCCCCCCATCAGTCATGTCCCTGGTAGCCTAGTTGTCCCCCCCCCATCAGTCATGTCCCTGGTAGCCTAGTTGTCCCCCCCATCAGTCATGTCCCTGGTAGCCTAGTTGTCCCCCCCCCATCAGTCATGTCCCTGGTAGCCTAGTTGTCCCCCCCCTCAGTCATGTCCCTGGTAGCCTAGTTGTCCCCCCCCCCCATCAGTCATGTCCCTGGTAGCCTAGTTGTCCCCCCCATCAGTCATGTCCCTGGTAGCCTAGTTGTCCCCCCCCCATCAGTCATGTCCCTGGTAGCCTAGTTGTCCCCCCCATCAGTCATGTCCCTGGTAGCCTAGTTGTCCCCCCCCCCCATCAGTCATGTCCCTGGTAGCCTAGTTGTCCCCCCCATCAGTCATGTCCCTGGTAGCCTAGTTATTCCCCCCCCATCAGTCATGTCCCTGGTAGCCTAGTTGTCCCCCCCATCAGTCATGTCCCTGGTAGCCTAGTTATTCCCCCCCCATCAGTCATGTCCCTGGTAGCCTAGTTGTCCCCCCCCCATCAGTCATGTCCCTGGTAGCCTAGTTATTCCCCCCCCATCAGGCATGTCCCTGGTAGCCTAGTTAACCCCCATCAGGCATGTCCCTGGTAGCCTAGTTATTCCCCCCCCCATCAGTCATGCCCCTGGTAGCCTAGTTGTCCCCCCCATCAGTCATGTCCCTGGTAGCCTAGTTGTCCCCCCCCCCATCAGTCATGTCCCTGGTAGCCTAGTTAACCCCCATCAGGCATGTCCCTGGTAGCCTAGTTATTCCCCCCCCCCCCATCAGTCATGTCTCTGGTAGCCTAGTTGTCCCCCCCATCAGTCATGTCCCTGGTAGCCTAGTTATTCCCCCCCCCCCATCAGTCATGTCCCTGGTAGCCTAGTTGTCCCCCCCCCATCAGTCATGTCCCTGGTAGCCTAGTTATTCCCCCCCCCCCATCAGGCATGTCCCTGGTAGCCTAGTTATCCCCCCCCCATCAGTCATGTCCCTGGTAGCCTAGTTGTCCCCCCCATCAGTCATGTCCCTGGTAGCCTAGTTGTCCCCCCCCCCATCAGTCATGTCTCTGGTAGCCTAGTTATTCCCCCCCCCATCAGGCATGTCCCTGGTAGCCTAGTTGTCCCCCCCCATCAGTCATGTCCCTGGTAGCCTAGTTGTCCCCCCCCATCAGTCATGTCCCTGGTAGCCTAGTTATTCCCCCCCCCCCCATCAGTCATGTCCCTGGTAGCCTAGTTATTCCCCCCCCCCATCAGTCATGTCCCTGGTAGCCTAGTTGTCCCCCCCATTAATCATGTCCCTGGTAGCCTAGTTGTCCCCCCCCCCCCCCATCAGTCATGTCCCTGGTAGCCTAGTTGTCCCCCCCCATCAGTCATGTCCCTGGTAGCCTAGTTGTCCCCCCCCCATCAGTCATGTCCCTGGTAGCCTAGTTGTCCCCCCCCCCATCAGTCATGTCCCTGGTAGCCTAGTTGTCCCCCCCATCAGTCATGTCCCTGGTAGCCTAGTTGTCCCCCCCCATCAGTCATGTCCCTGGTAGCCTAGTTGTCCCCCCATCAGTCATGTCCCTGGTAGCCTAGTTGTCCCCCCATCAGTCATGTCCCTGGTAGCCTAGTTGTCTCCCCCATCAGTCATGTCCCTGGTAGCCTAGTTGTCCCCCCCCATCAGTCATGTCCCTGGTAGCCTAGTTGTCCCCCCCCCCCCCCCATCTGGCATGTCCCTGGGATCCTAGTTAACCCCCAAATAAAAAAATAAACATCCCACTCACCTTACCTCCGCTCCCACGCAGTCCAGGTCCTCTTCTCTCCCAGGTCCTCTGTGCCGGTCTTCTCCTGCAGGCGGCGCGCGATGAAATGACGTCATCGCGCGCGGCCCGCAAGAGAGTAAAGACACGCGCCGCTCTGCTGGGGAAGAAGCCGGCACAGACAGCATCCTCCGGTGTCCGCCAGCTGTCACAGACACCGGAGGATGCGGTGTATGCCGGCTTCTTCCCCAGCAGAGCGGCGAGCATCACAGGGGAGCCGCGGGCCGCATCGGGAGGTCTCAGGGGCCGGATGCGGCCCGCGGGCCGGAGGTTCCCCACCCCTGTTATAAGGTCTTTAGGATTACCAGACAAGGACAAATATGTTGTTTCTTCCGGCTAAAGAACTGCAAGCCATCACTTGTTACATCCCAATAAAAGAGCATCCTGTTTAAGAGTCACCCGAAGTCACTGCAGAAGTGGAGACCGAAATATATAACCTCCATTAATGTAAATACATTGCTTTAATTTATAGGTGTCCTCATTTGAATTGTATTTCCATATACAGCATTTTATGAAGATCACTTACATTTTGCCAACAGATAACAGAAATCATATTTTAATCAATAACGCAGCAAATAAATAAGACATGCATAATATGTTGATGTAAGTTCCTGAGTAAAAAGCATTTTTATCTTAAATGCCTCCTTTATCTTACTGCAGCCGTGCCAAGGCGAGCCAGAGTTATGACACGGTAATTATTATGATGGATGTGGAGGCAGTGCATTATATTGGAGAGTCTGCCTGTAAAAGAAGAAATCTTGCAGATTGTATCCTTCGCTAGTCATCACACCTATGCTTTTAATGGCTCATATAGATTAACAGCATTATGCTGAGGGCGGGATAATTATTCTTCGAATTTTCTTTCAATTCCTTGATGATGAATACGAGTGAGAAAACAGAAACAATCTGTTTAAGTCTAAGTCGTACTTTAGATCATCCACTATGCGAGTAACCAAAAAATAGTAATCATTATTTTGCATTGTACATCATAGTCAAGTCAAGTGATATAAATCACAAAACAGTGTCAAATCTTAAAGGGATTGTCTGGGAGGATTAAAGGCACAGACTGGTTTAAAAAAAAAAAAAAAAAAAAAAGTATTACTCACCTCACTGATCCACCTCTGCTGCCTGGTCACTGGGAAATACCCAATCACCCACTGACTGGCTAGTAGGTCTCAACTGTGGTGTGTATTTGGCGAGCAATCCGCATTTGGTGGCTATATCAAGTGCCAAGAAGAGACCATGAAGTGAAATAAAGTAACACTAGTTTGGTTTGCTTGTTTTTGTTTTTTTTGGTTTTGCTTTTTTAAGCCACACAATGGTTTTTATCCTCAGGCAACCTCTTTCACTCACTGACATGAGGTCAATGTTAACAACAAAATGTTACATCATAAGGCCCATCTACATGGGCCAACAGTCTCATAATAACAAGCCCTGATCTCATCTAGTCAGTTGTGGGTGTAAAGTATTTCCATTGTGCTGGCTTGACAGGCACTGTGTTCAGCTTCAGGAAATCTGTCATGCACCAAATAACCATAGAAAAGTTGGATGTGTGAGTAATTCAGTGAATAGCGGCCACAGGGCACACTGTGGAGCGAGCGAGCTTTATAGTGTGCTGTGAGGAGTTCTGATGCAGGGGCGCTCAGATGTGCCTGCATCAGAACTTTGCGGCGTGAAAGATCATCCAGCCGGTACTGCAGTACCAGCCAGGATAATTTTTTCAGAGACCGGCCGTTCCGTGACCTGGCCGGTTCACGGAACGGCCAGTCTCTTACGACGTGTGAACATGGCCTAAGTGAAATGTATTTATTTCAGTGCTACTTTCTTTGCTACAGAACCAGATTTATCCTTTGCATCCTTTCCCAAAGTCAGAGCTACATTCCCAAAGGTGGTAAGAGGTAAATAGCAATATAAAGGCTGACCTCTAGATATCTCACAGTGAATATTATATATATATATATATATATATATATATATATATATATATATATATATATATATATAGTGACATGGTGGGACTGTAAGAGGCAGTTCTATGCCTCTGGAGTGGGAATTGGAGTTCAGGTGGAGCTCCTGGTCCAGATACTCCACTCCAGCCCTAGAGCTAATGAGGCTCTGAAACCACCTGGTGGAGCTCTATTAGAGACTCCAGAGCTTCCCAGGTGATGACTCCCAGGTGAAGACTCCCAGGGTGGGAGAACACAGGCAGTGCTAGGCCTGTGGGAGCTGCAGACAAGTCTGGGTGAGACCAGTGGAGCTGGTGATATTGAGCATTAGGCTCATAAGTGACAGCTAGGAAAGCTGCAATGTGTAGTCAGTGGCTAGATGGCCTAGGTTTTATTTTATTGGCAGTGTTGCCTATGTCTTGTGTTATTTGAACGGATAAATAAAGCTGACTGTGGTCAGTATAAAGCATACAGCACTGACTGGACTGCAATTTGTGATGTGCCAACTGTCTCAGGCCCAGGAGATGGCGATCCCAGCAAGTGAGTAACCCCCAGATTGTCACTATATATATATATATATATATATATATATATATATATATATATATATATATATATATTTGTGCTAAAATAATATTTACATTTTTTTATGGTTAGGGGTGGTGTAACATCCCAGTCCTGGGCAGCTCCTAGTCCGACGACATCTCTACTAATTATGACTGGGTCTTCCTGTTTGCAAGATGGGCTGCTTCAGCAGAAACTGGACGCTTAGCCATTTATTGACTGAAGCAAAGCATTGTTGTGGCCAAAGATTCCCAGTATTTGGCAAGCAAGAAGAATCTGTGAAGGGCAGGAAAAGAATGTCAGACTGGGAACTGCAGGGATTTGGAATGCGGGAGTAAAGGTCCTATTACATAGGCCGATCTGGAGGAGCCAGTGTGTCCTGACTTATTCCCGCTTGCGGTCGGCGCAATAACACAGGTAAGAGTGTGGGGAGGGGGGGGGGGGGGAGGGGGAGGTGCCGGAGAGGCTCCCTGGACAATCTTTAGATCTTAAGCAGACCGTCGCTATCGTTCTAGTTTTTTTGTGGATGTCAGCTGATCATTGCCTTTAAACAGGAGCTGTTATACCACTTGATTATCGGGCATAACAAACGATAATCGGCTGAAGTACGGCTAATAATCGCCTGGTGTAATAGGGCCTTAAGGCTTAATTTTTATATTTACACCACTCCATCCATATATTAAAAAAATGATGTCTTTTATATCATCCTATAGGAAATATTCTGAATTAATATCAAGTAGTGCCTTATTCCATACCTCCATCAGTTATCTACAGTGAAGAATGACTGAAGATTTATTAAAATGTAGCACTGCCATAGTGAATGTATCTAAGTAAAAAGTCGCTGAAAAAGTCTCAAGAAAGCACAAATTGCGCAAGCATTATCATCTGGTACTGACAAGGCGTAGGCCTGTACCATTTTGTGACTTTTTAAAAAGTTGGGCTGGATTATGTGAACTTTTGAGTGTATACTCAAAACAGGCAGATTAAAAAAAAGTTGCATCTAACAAATATTCACCCGTTGAATGCTGGTTCATAAACAGACCAGAACAGACCAAAAATGGGTAAAAAAATACAATTATTCACCTAAAAATAGGCACAAAGCCTTGATAAATTCCCCCCGTGTCTTTCTACCTTTGGAGGACCCGACTCAATGCAATGTCTTTGCATTACACGGATTCTCCTTTGATTTCAGTGCAGTGCTTAGTTTCCACTGTAGTGGCGCTTTTGGGAAAGTGAAAAAGTGCTGCAGGTTTCCCTCCAGATTGCAGCTGAACTTACTTTTAGGGAATACTTCTCACATAAAGGGATACATTATCAAGGTGAATTTGGTAAGCTAACAATATTTTGTGAGTATGATGCTTGGCTCATCATTTCATCGTCTTGTATGCAAGAATTTATAGAGTGGCCATAGCCACTTCGGGGAACAAGTACATCTCTTGCCCTAATTCTGTGTTTAATCAATGCCTTGATGTATAGCCTGTGTCTGCTGGACATGGATTTATGTGTCCCTATCAGGTCAGAGTTCAATTGCCGCAACTTATATTTAATTGGGTACATAATTGTAGGAGATAATTCCTGAGACGTAGTCTGTGTGTAGGACTGTTTACTGGATACAGCAGAGCACCATGAGAGGTCATGCTATCTTATACAAGTGTCTGCAACAGGAAGCTTGCCGACAAGGGCTAGGCTGGACTATGAGCCGAGTTATAATCTCTGGATTATTCAAGATATAATGTTTAATAAACTGATTATCCTGGAATTTGGAAGCATTAGTTTAACCTGTTAAGGACATATGACGTACCCGTACGTCATATGTCCTCATTAGCACTTCAAAGCGGGGCCGCGCGGCGCGGTGCCACGTGTAGCCCGGGACCGCCGCTATTAGCGGGCACGGTCTGATCGCCGTGCCCGCTAATTAGCTAATTGGAGGCAGCTGTCAAAGTTGACAGCTGCCTCCGATTAACCGGAGGCAACCTTTCCCTGGTGTCTAGTGGGGGAGATCGCCCCTCCGGGACATTGTCCAGGAGGAGCGATCTCCCTGTCTGATGATGGCCGGGGACTCATCCAAGATGGCGCCGTCCCCGCCTCGGCACTCGTTTGTTTCCGGCTGCAGCAGCTGGAAGCAAACGAGTGCCTATCTCATTGATCTTTGCTGTATATCTATACAGCAAAGATCTCAATGAGAGATCAAAGTATATATACTAGAAGTCCCCTAGGGGGGCTTCTAGTATATGTGTAAAAAAAAAAAAAGTGTTTATAGTAAAAAAGCCCCCTCCCCTAATAAAAGTCTGAATCACCCCCCTTTTCTCAGGTTTTAAATAAAGGTAAACAAATAAATAAACATGTTTAATATCGCCGCGTGCGTAATCGCCCGAACTATTAATTAATCACATTCCTGATCTTGCACGGTAAACGGCGTCAGTGCCAAAAAATCCTAAAGTGCAAAATTGCGCATTTTTGGTCGCATCAAATCCAGAAAAAATTTAATAAAAAGCGATCAAAAAGTTGTATATGCGCAATCAAGGTACCGATAGAAAGAACACATCATGGCGCAAAAAATGACACCTGACACAGCCCCATAGACCAAAGGATAAAAGCGCTATAAGCCTGGGTATGGAGTGATTTTAAGGAACGTATATTTGTTAACAATGGTTTGAATTTTTTACAGGCCATCAGATACAATATAAGTTATACATGTTATATATCATTTTAATTGTAACGACTTGAGGAACATGCATAACAAGTCAGTTTTACCCCAGGGCGAATGGCGTAAAAACACAGTTCCCCCAAATAAAAGAAATGCGTTTTTTTTTTTTCAATTTCACCACACATTTAATTTTTTTTCTGGTTTCGTAGTGTACCAAATGCAAAAATTCTGCCTGTCATTGCAAAGTACAATTAGTGACGCAAAAAATAAGGGCTCATGTGGGTTTCTAGGTGGAAAAATGCAAGTGCTATGGCCTTTTAAAAACAAGGAGGAAAAAACGAAAACGCAAAAACGAAAATGGGCCCCGTCCTTAAAGGGTTAAAGTAAAGTGATGTTTAGGGAGCCATCACTTTACAGTACGGTCTTAATCATATTACCTTTAATGGTAAACATCCCCATGTCTCATATAGGAAAAAAACTTAACGGGCCTCTTAGCTATCATGCTTAGAGCTGCAGACATAGACAGATACCTGATAAAACAAATTATACCTGTCTCTTAGCTGAAAGATGTTTGCAAAGTTATAACATCATGTTTTCCTACTAAGCTCAAGACACGTACAGGTCATGCTGAGCTATAGCATGCATGCCTCCCACCACCACCACCTCTCCCATGACTGATGTACAGGGTTTAGCTTTAAGCATTAAGCTATGTACATCACAGGGTGTTGTGGGGGAGCAGCTAAAAAAAAGGTATTTTTTTCCATATATACTATTTTCATGTCCATAGCTCTGAGCATGATATAGATGAGAGTCCCTTTAAGGGGATAGACTTTGCATAGTATCATTTTCATTACCTCTCCTTCCAAAAGTGTAATGGTCATTTGAAGTCACATTGACAAATTGACACTAACATGATGCATTGTTATTCTTACCTTTGCTATATTTCAGAAGTCCAATAACCCCTACCTGACTCCTCCATATTTAGTGTTTACTAGAATGTATGCCTCCAGTGTTAAAGTATTATAAAGTGAATAACCAAGTAACTAAGGAGAACCTCTGCTTGATCCTTCCTGACAGCTGAATGTGACAGTATGATCCCCTGTACCGTGGACAGTTCACATAACAGCCCCAGGGATTGTTGACCAGGAATGTGTTAGTTAACTGCTTTAAGACTGGACCATTTTCCCATGTTTATGACCAGACACATTTTTGTTTCTTTGCTTTAAAAGCAGTTTTTTTTTCCATAGTACATAATGGTTTATTTTTATGTTAGTATTTTTTGTTAGTATCTCAAAAATCCAAACATCTTTTTTTCATGTATCCTCTTTTCTAAGGGTAGCTTCACACGTAGCGACTCGCAGCGTTAATAACGCTGCGAGTCGGCTAGGTCCTGGCAGATCACTTTCACTACTTACGACCGCTGCGTGTATGTAATTCTGCCGGCCCCTTAACCCCTTCAGCTGCCGCCCGGCTCCCGCTCTGTATAAATTACCTCTCTTTGCTGCACGGGGTCCCGGCGTACTGCTCTCCCACCCGGCCAATCAGTGGCTGCGGCAAGGCAACACACTGATTGGCCGGGCGGAAGAGCGGTACGCCGGGACCCCGTGCAGCGAGGACAGGTAGGAGCAATGCCTAGTAGAGCCATACAGAAAAGAGATTACTGATCTCAGGGAGACCAGCAATACTATAACACTGCTGACTTCTAGTTAAAGCGCTCAATACAGTGAAATCCTAGGTGCATTGCTCCCTAGGAAACATGAATATGCAAAAAAGAGCCTGTGGAGCTTCATTTAAGAGCCTGAAAACACAGGACTGGCCTCTGAGGGATATCTGGCTAGTCCTGTGTTTTAAGACTCTTAAATGAGGATCTACAGACTCTTTTTCTGCATATTTCTCGAGGAGTGACTTCAACATTCAGAAACATCCTTTTAGATGTGGATCTGACAGACAGTTTAGCTTGTCTGGTCAGATAACCTCTTAGGGTGGTATTACACGGGCCAAGCAGGGCCCGATAATACCTGTAAACGAGCAGCGATCTCCTAGATCGCAGCTCGTTTACTGGGCCTATTACACGGCCCGATAATCGTTAAACAAGGGCTGCAAGGACATCGTTACCGATGTCCTTGCAGCCCTTGCATAACTATATACATTACCTATCCACGTTCTTGGGCTGCTGCTGCGTTCTTCTTCTTCCCGGGTCCCGTGCGCTCTTACGTCAGAGTGGCCTGTCAGCTGACAGGCCACTCAGCCAATCACAGGCCGGGACCACCGCGGCCTGTGATTGGCCAGGCAGCCTGTCAGCTGACAGGCCACTCTGACACTACAGCGCGCGGGACTCGGGGAGAAGAAGACGGCAGCAGCAGCCCTGGAACATGGAAAGGTAATGTATATCGTTACACGTAGCGGTGCGCGGTCGACGCCCAACAAAAATAGGTTAGAACCTATATAAACGATCAGCCGATGATCGTTGTCATCAGCTGATCGTTGTATTTATTACATGGAACGATAATCAGCCGAATCGTGTAATAGTACCCTTAGACACAGCAGCATGTATTGTAAGTGGTTTCAAAATGGACACATTACATAGGATTAGATAGCGACAATAGTGAATAAAAGCGACAATAGTGAATAAAAGTAGGTGCAGGCTCTCAGCCAATGTAGAAACTGGAGAGACTAAAGCCCCTATTACATGGGGCAATGGAGGGGAGCAAACGAGTGTTGCCAGTGCTCGTTTGCTCCTCGTTCCCTGCTTGCTGCTGGCACTATTACATGTGTTGGCAGCAAGCAAGTAAGAGCTGTTGGGGGTGTGGGAAGCTGTGTGGGGGGGGGGGCTGCCTGGGTGATCGTTAGATTATACGGGCAGCCCATAGAGGATAGCAGCGTTGAACATGTTGAAAGACGACAGACAATGATCAGCTAACATTGTTCATGTTGGCTGATTGTTGTCTTCAATTTCACCAGACCATTACTGGCCATGTAATAGCGGCTCAACAGATCGTGTAATAAGTGCTTAAGAGTCGAACCCCCATCAATCTAAGCTGAATGTCCTGTCCTGAAGGCTGGAAAACTCCTTTAATAAGAGACAATTTTCACATTTATTCTTAGATTATCTAAGCAAATATGTTTGAACTACTTTCCCTGGCCTATTTATGTTATGGAGATGCAATTTGTTTATACGTTCCCTTTAAGAATATTTGCATTCTTAGGTTCTTTTTTTTTGCAAGAAATGCTATTAACAAAACTTTCAAAAAATGATTAAAAACTTGAAAGTCAAAAGGATGAATCCATTAAATTGATCTAGAAATAGGATTTTAGGCTCTGCTTACTAATTTATTCTCAATGCATTTTCTAGGCGATTGAAAACAGCTACCTGAGAATTTTAAAAGTCAGCTTTATCAAATATCAGCCAAACACCGGCACTGTGGTTTCAACATTTACTCGCTGTTGATAAAAATTCAATTTGTAATTTAATGCCTATTACCGTATTTACACGGGGAGGTTAAGATGTCTGCAGTTAAAAGATATATGAAAAAAACATAATCAGAAAATATTGGTTGTATTCAGCATATTGTTTTATACAAACAGTGATAAACGGGTGTCAATCCAGTCCTTACTGAATTCATGTCATCTTTTATCGGAGACGTGGGACATGTAAGCAGGAGAGGGTAGTGTGTGCTGGGGCATTTGTATTCTGGTTGTGTTCTCTTAGCCCTGCATTAGCTTTACCTCTCTTTGCAAAATCACATAAAATACAGATTAAATACAGATGTGGGATATGGATTGCTGTGATGGTGGCTTTGGTTCAGAACATAAGGTTGTCTAGATGTGGCACTACACTGTCCCTCAGGTAGGGAGGAACATATGCCATATAGTAAGGCTACTTTTGCCCCAGATAGAAGTGTCATTATGTGGTTGGCCAGTGAGAGAGCTGCCCTAGTGAGTTAAATGGGGGAATGAAGCTGCAGGTCCTATGGAGAGAGGTCATACCAGAAAAGGGTCAAGGTTTAGCCAGGCAGGGTACAGAAACTGATGTTGCCAAGCAGGGTGGAGGATGCTGATGGGTTATAATCTACCAATTTGCAATGTGGTCACAGTCACCATAGATTGTGGTTGATTTAGAACGTACTTTAAAGAAAAGGTTAAACACCAGTATAGTTATGTCATATAAACCCTTTAATAGCCACACAAAAGATTGTTGGATTGTTTGTGCAGCCCTTACCTTATCATTGTCAGCCATGAGGCCACATCATTGTTTACATATGAGATTGACGGCCGGCTAGTAATGATTTCAGAGCCACACACTATGGTAATAATAATATTATGGGAATAAGGGGAAAAAAATATGAAATTGCATATTTGCATGCAGACAATTATAAATAAGCTTCCAAGCACCTTTAGCAGCCTATTTCATGAGAGAGTCCGAGGATTTGTTATGACTTTCTGGTCCAGGTTCTTTAGGAGTTATACCTTATTTGTATAGTGAGTGCATTTAGGTATAGACTAAAGATGAGTGAAACTACAGTATGCTGCAGGCTGTATCCATGTTTTCCAGGCAGCCCTAGCACTGCATCCATCTTCTCCAGCCACCGGGTATCAAATGCAGAGCGTTCGCGGTTTCGCAAACCTGAACTTATGTCATTTTGCGCATCTCTCGTATAGACCATCGCTCTTCTCTTTGGATATTTTACAGTTGGATTCTACATACTACACAATCACAGAAAGCCATCATCATCTTTGTTTATTATCATCCTGTTTACATATGAAAATCATTTTGAATCCTAATCTACTAAATTCTTTGTTTGCCAAATTCTTTGTGACATACATCATTGTTGTTTTCCCAGAGTTCTCAATAGCAGTTTATTAAGAATCTCATTTGTTATCCGTATAAATAATTAAGAATATGTCTCACAGATCGATGAAGGCTTTCAGAAGATGGAGAAGAAAGTGTTCAAAAATACTGACTATCTGAATAATGTTTGTTTTATGTCACCCCCATGGGAGGATGCAGAAATAATTTACCCATGCAGATAAAGACATAGCATGTGGAACAGTAGATAGGAGCTTTGGTTATTAAAGTCGGTGACATAGTAGAGGGGCTAAAGCAGAGAAGCCAATTCAGCCCTTCCCATAGGAATTGACAATATTTCTGTTAATTTCAATAGCACAGGAGAAAACTGTGGTCCAGCACTACCACTTAGTCTATGTAAGGGTATGTTCACAGCAGGACAGTTTCTAGATCATTTTGGCAACAGGGCGAATATTGATAAAAGCGCAACCGAATACAAAATCATCATAAAGGGACTCACAGGTGACATTCTCTTTGATCTAAGGCGCCATTTTCCTTTTCCTCTCCAACCGGACCATCATGATGATTTCTTGCAGCTACAATTCGTCTCTTCAGAACCTGCCAGACAAACATCTCAGGCTCCGCACTTATCAAGCAACTTCCTTCCCTTTTCCCTCCTATAGGCTCCTAAACTGTAGTAATTCTGCTGTCTGGTGCAGTAAAGTCTGCAAGGTGTGACCTCCATCACACTGACATAGAGGATACTGGGAGAGCTAGGTGACCTCCATTACACTGACATACCAGATGCTGGGAAAGCTGTGTGACCTCCATTATACTGACATAGAGGATGCTGGGAAAGCTGGGTGACCTCCATTATACTGACATACAGGATACTGGGAAAGCTGGGTAACCTCCATTACACACTGACATACAGGATGCTGGGAAAGCTAGGTGATCTGCATTATACTGACATACAGAATGCTGGGAAAGCTTGGTGACCACCCCCTGTAATCCCCCCTGTGCTGTCCCATTGTAATAACCCCCCCTGCTGTCCCCATTGGTCATACCCTTCCCCTCCCTGTTCTGCCCCCATAAAAAAAATCACCGCTGTGCTCACCCCCCCCCCCCCAATAGTAATAATCCCCTCTGCTCCCTCTGCATTGCCTAACACACACAAAAAAAATATATATATATTATACTTACCTTATTCTGGCATAGGGGTCCCTCTCTCCTCCTCTTCTCCAGCCTGGGAGGAACAGGCCGCTGTCGCCCCTGCACACTTCTCTCTCCAGCAAACGCAGTGATATGACATCATTGCGCTGCTGGAGGGAGAAGATGTCTGCAGGTGCACAGTGTTCGGTTGGGTCGGAGTGATCCGGGGGCGGAACTACGGGCGGTCCGGGGCAGAGCTACAGGCGGTTCGAAGGCCTTGGTCCGGGCAGTCCGGGGCGGAGCTACGGTTCGTCCGGGGGCGGCGCTACGGGCGGTCCGTGGCGGAGCTACGGGCGGGCAGAGGGCAGTCTTGCC
Source organism: Dendropsophus ebraccatus (assembly GCF_027789765.1). Classification (NCBI taxonomy): domain Eukaryota; kingdom Metazoa; phylum Chordata; class Amphibia; order Anura; family Hylidae; genus Dendropsophus; species Dendropsophus ebraccatus. The sequence goes on from NC_091457.1 coordinate 126,897,179, forward strand.
AGATGATGGGGCAGGTGATGGGGCGAGCGGGCGGCCGGGGCTGCACGCAGCTAAATGGAGTCTGGGGGGTGCCACCAGCGCCCCCTAGTGGTCGGCGCCCTGTGCGGTCGCCCGGCCCACCCGCCTCTAGAAACTACCCTGGTTCACAGCGAGTAAAATAGGCTGAATTCTGTGGTGGAACTCTCCGCCACGGAATTTTGCCTGTCTCAGTGTGTCATAGCATCTCTGTGGCAGAGCGTGCGCTCCTCCTCTGCTGCCACTCTCTGCTCAAAGCAGTGACCTGCCACGAAGAGCGGCAGCAGCGAAGGAATGCGCACTCTCCCATAGACAGGCTATGACACACTGAGACAGGTGGGATCCCGCGGCGGAGAGTTCTGCTGCAGAATTCCGCCTATTTTACTCAGTGTGAATATACCCTTATACAGAGGGCACTCAAGCCAAGACCCGGAGGCAAAAAGTATTCAGCAAGACAGTGATGGTGTTAAGCTAAGGTTGTAGCAATCCAACCAATGTATCCAGCGTAAGTAAACAGAAGCGGCACTCACTAGTAACTGTCGTCTTCTTGCTCTAACATTAAATTCACGACAGGAACAAATACAGGTGAGGGAGTACATACAATGCATACCAGCGACAGACGTTTTGCGCATTTGCACACTTCATCACATCACAGCAGTGGCAAAGTGCGCGAAATGGCCGTTGCTGGTATGCGTTGTGTGTCCTCCCTCACCTGTATTTGTTTCTGTTTTGAATCTAATGGTTTTTTTCTACAATAAAGCAAGAAGATGACAGCTGCTGGTGAGTGCCATTTCCATCTACTTACGCTGGATACATTTCTGTTTATCAGATGTGTTAAAATGTAGTTTTGAGATATTCAACTTGTTAGAATGTATATGGGATGGACTATTGATATAATGAGGAACATATTTATAAAGAAAGGTTTTTCCAACTTCAAATGTTATCTGGGAAATATATATATATGATTAGGGTAAAATAAAATATGGGTACTGAATAAAAAAGAAGCTATACTTATTTTCATCTTGCCTTTACTAATACTCTAAGCTACTTCCTGGTTGCTGATCATACCGTATGTCACCTCAAAGCCAATCCCTGGCTGCAGTCGTGTTCTCCTTCAGTCAGTGAGCGGCCACAATCACACAACATCTTTTTTTTGTCCGTTTGATGGCCATTTTTTGGAAAATTCATTGGCAAAATAACTCCCGTTATTTCAAAGCAATGGCCGTAATTTGTGAACCTGTATTCATTCAGTTATTTGTGCTTTTTTGTTTCTCTAGTTTTTGGCAATGGCCGACAGTGTATATGCAAGAATTTAAAAATAAAGCAGAAAGCGCTGACAAGGTATCTAAAGATTTTATAAAATTCCAGAAAATGCATAGTCATGCATAGATTCAAAAAGGGATGATTCCTATTCTCTAGGAGAAACAAAACTAAAAAGACGCATATTTCTCCAAGCTTATGTAAATCCTAATAACATAGGTGTCTCTAGTTTATTCTATTTAATCCTACACCATCCTATGCTTTTAAAAATAAAAGTCTGTAGCTGTCCTTGTATCCGTTTTATGCAGCCTTTAACAAATAATCTAAGTTGAGAGTGATTCCTACATTTCTCCTGTAGTGAAGATGTATCACCGGTGCCTTACTGCAGAGAACGGTCGCAGCTGGGTAAAAATAGCAGCCCCGTCCTCCTACATATAGTGGCTATATAGCTAAATGTGAAAAGATACTCGGTGCTGACCTGATAATAACAATATATACAAAATAGCAAATATGAAGTAACCTGTACTGCTAAATCACTACAGATCTAATCATACTATGCCGAAGAGGCTGTAGACACAGTGTTGTTAATATGTTAGTACTTGCAAGTGCAACTCAATGATGAGTACCTTATTCTGTTACAGACCCCAATGTTGCAACATTGTGATTCTCCTTGGTGCGGCCAGGGCATGCTTTTGGGCCTCAATTGTTGTTTGACGCTCCCCTTTCGTGGTGTAGACTCCTCTCCTTGTTACACGCAGGTAGTTTGCAATGGGAGCTCTCCAGCTGGTAGCTGCTTCACCCCATCATTCGCACACCATCCTGCTCCAACTTTTAAGTGATATCACATTATTGAACTACACGACTATAAGCAGTTATTTTATTAGGATTTGCGTACGTTTGTAGAAGTATGTCTTTTATTTTTTTTATTTTTCGTATGATTTGGCATTTTCTGTAAATTTATAGGATCCTTGGATATCTTGCCAGAACACAGTATTTTTGTTTTGGTGATGGTGAGCAAAGTCCCACAGTACTCATTAAAAACTGTGGGTGTCTATAACCCATTTAAAAACAATGGCTGTCATTATATCTATTGTTTTAACCCCTTAAGGACCCATGCCGTACCAGTACATCATGGGATCCTGTCACCTAAGGACCCATGACGTACCGGTATGCTAGGAGCTGAGCTCACTTCACAGCGCAGGGGGACAGACTGCTATATGCAGCCAGGTAAGGAGCTGTCCTCCTGTCACTGTCTGATCGGGACCCCTGCAGTTTGACTGTGGGGGTTCCGATCGTATCTAACTCCTACCTTCCTCCCGGCAGTCAGATTGGCGATTCATGCATAGAGTCTGCCACAGGCTGGCTCTATACAATGATCGCAGATAACACTGATCAATACTTTGCAATAATCAGTGTTTGAAATGTAATGTAAAAATGTTAAAGTCTCCTAAGGGGACACAAAAAGTGTAAAAAAAAATAAATAAATAACATTTTTGAAAACACACCATAGCCCCTCCCCCAATAAAAGTTTAAATCACCCCCCTTTCCCATTTTATAAATCACATAAAAATAAATATACCGTATTATAAACCGTAACATGCGTAATTGTCCCATCTATTTAAATAAAACAATATTGTTTGCGAACAGTGAACGGCGTAAACAAAAAGCGGTAAAAAAAAAAACACCATTTTATTTATTTTTTTTAATTATTATTAAAAATTGATCGATACATCTCAACTACACAATTACTGTATTAATAAAAACTAGAGATCATAGTGCAAAAATTACACCCCATACAGCTCCGCACTATAGAGTCCCAATAGGGCCATTGTAATCACACCTATTAGCAAAAAAAAAAGTTTTACTGTTAATAAAAAGAGCAAAACATTAGAAAAGCTGTAAACTTGCATATCACTTTATTCAGAATGACCTATAGAATAAAGATATCATGTCAGTTTTAGCATAATGTGAAAGAAATAAAATCGCTGAATTGGTTTATTAGAGGCTTTATAGTCTCACATTTGCATTATACAGTGGGCTATTGCCCCTTTTTGTGCCCCGTTGGGCCTCTTTGACATTAAGGTATTGTTCATTGGCTCAATTGCTACTTGTCCCAAATGTAATCTCTGAACATGTCCAGTTATCACTGCTCATCTGGATCATTTACTATGTATACCAATGCGGGGTCTGTTTCCCCCATCATATGCATACCTGTACTTTGTTTTGAAACCTTTTTAATAAACGCTGATTTACAAAAAAAAAAGAAAGGTGCATTTGGAAATTACACCTGTTTCTGCAAAAAACAAGCCCTTACATGGCCCTGTAGCTGGAAAAAAATAAGAGTTTTAGCTCTTAGAAGGGGAAAAGGAAAAAACAAAAATGCTAAATTGAAAACTGTCCCGATCCTTAAGGCCCTTTTGGGCTCTGTCCTTAAAGGGGTTGGCCACCCCTCAGTGTACTCACTGCACTTACTGACAGCAGCTCCCTGTGTACCTCATACAGCTAAAATCAGAGTCCCCTGCTCTGTCCTGCTCTGTGGTGTTTTGGTCCATAAGATGGCTTACATGGAGGAGCATGTGACCAAGCCCCGCCCCCCAGTGTCCACCACTGAGCCTGTATATGTCTATGGAGGACACAGGGGACAGGGCCTGGTCACATGCTCCCCCATGTCGGCCATTTTATGGACTAAAACAAAACAGAGCAGGACAGCCCAGTCTGGTGAATGGGGAGTCTTAGCTCTATGAGGTACACAGGGAGCTGCTGTCAGTATATACAGTGAGTACACCTACTAATACTTTGTACTGACCTATTTTACTATAAAGTGGCCAACCCCTTTAAGGGGTTAAATACCGTCCGTTATTTGTCATTAAATAAAAACAGCCATCTTGTGATGATGTGTGGAGATAGACTGAAAGTCCAAATGAAGAAACCTTAATAGAGCTGACTTTGGAGCCACTTACCACAGGGGTCTATTTCTTATGGGTCAATTAATCTAGTAAACCTATTAGACCTTACTGATTATGTTTTGGATATACATTATCATTAGAATATACACATATTCTAATGAAATTAATAGTGGACATATACAAGTTTATTATTTTGGGCCTAAGGAAACCTTTTTAATAGAGATGAGCGAACCTCGAGCATGCTCGAGTCGATCCGAACCAGAACTTTCGGCATTTGATTAGCGGTGGCTGCTGAAGTTGGATAAAGCCCTAAGGCTATGTGGAAAACATGGATATAGTCATTGGCTGTATCCATGTTTTTCTGGCAACCTTAGAGCTTTATCCAAGTTCAGCAGCCCCCGCTAATCAAATACCGAACGTTCGGGTTCGGATCGACTCGAACCCGAACCCGGTTCGCTCATCTCTACTATTTAACCTATGCTCATCGAATATGAGAAAACCTTTGAGCTTATTAATAGGTTACAAAGATGTGTACTTTTACGGTTTAATATCCATGATAATAGGTTCACTTTTTTAATAAATGACATCCAGATACATTGTTACTGTATATGTTCTATGTCCTCTAAATACATTAGAGTAGTGCACAACCTAAACTCCTCATTTCAGTTTTTTTTTTCTTGTTGGCCATTATACCAGACATGACCTTGCATTTTAAACATGGACAGAGATTCATTTCCTGTTTACTGATCCCATTTCAGAACACAGTCATCTATCTTTGAACCTTCACAAACTATTATAGTGTATTCTGTCAGAGCGGCATTCATGAGGCATGCACGGAAAACGTTTATCTCAATGGAACGGACAAATGAGAACCCATCTGCAACTCATTTATTTTTACAGGAAAAGGCGTACGGAACACGTGACGATACAACTAATTACATTTCAATGCCCGTTTTAGGAGATGGCAGACTTGTAATTAACAGATAAAACAATGCTATTCTTTTGTAATTTAATTATATTCTGTTTTATTAACCAAAACGGTTGATGCATAAAAGTGAATTGGGTGGGTAATTCAATTATCTCTTTGAAGTAGTGAAGCTGGTGACCGGTATATGCGGATGAGGATGATTCAGATTAAATGTAGTCATTTGGAGGTATATGAGTCAGAACAATATGCCGCTCAGTCCAAAATGTTCAACTTGGTTAGTCAGTTTACACATACAAATGGAGGCTGTGTTCTTTCAATTTCTGTTTTTTTTTTTTTTTTTTTTTTTTTTTTTTTTTTAAATGAGGTGAGCTTGTGCTTGAATTTTTGAGTAGCTACCTAGTACATTTTAGGCCAGTTCAGCAAGCCCAAATACCTATATTTAGTATACTCAATTATCATACAATTATCTTACTCATAGGCTTCATTCACGCTAAGATGCGCCCATGGCGTACGTTACAGAAAAGGGGCAGATTTGCCCCTTCTCCATAGTGTATGCCAGCCCTATCCCCCGCTCATCAGATGGGTGGGCCAGGGAGCGCAGCAAGCCAGGAAGGAGGCATGGCTTCATCCCACACCTGATTTATCATGATCAAATTAAAAAGTGCCCAAAATACATAGTCCTAAACGCACCAAAGAATATAAACAAAAAAGGAAAAAATCCACAAAGGGAAAAGTAGACTTTTCATTAACAGTTTCCAGCATGTGCAATATATGATCTTATAAAGTACGCTTAAATGTCTCCTCACTGATTTCTTTACTGTATGGTTCTGTTCTGTTCTGTTCTGTTCATCACTGTATGGTCCTTCATTTTAATGTATTTTATTAAATATGAATTATCTAAATAAAGATTACAATGATATTTATTTGTGAAGGGATCTGTGATCCCTTTTGTGGATCTTTTCTTTTTTGGTTCTGATTTACCATGATGTACACTTGTTCGAAGGAGTATATCATAATACAAATCTACACCTGCTGAAAGCAAAACTATTTTATAGATTAGTAATGTAACTCTCATAGAATCTGTGGACTTATACTTGTTTTATACATTATACTGGGCAAAATTAAGCCTCTCCAGCCGCTGCACAGTAAATATGGCTGGAGCAACGTAAATTTATGGCCCAGGATGACACAGGAACAGAAGCAGTGCCTGTGTCATCCTCAGCAGGTCCCGGCTGTAAGTGATAGCCGGGGACCCGCCGCAACTGTCAGCACGAAGCCGCGCACCAGTGCTGATAGTTAACCTTATAGATACTGCGGTCGGCATGACTGCAGCATCTGTAGGGCTCCAGACAGAGAATTCTCCTGCTACAGAGGGAGAATTCTCTGTCTGGTAACCATCGGGGCACTGCCATGTGATCGCAGAGTCCCTATGGTAGCCATGGAAACTGGCAGCTTCAGGCTACGGTGGTCGGCGGGGAACGGGAGGGAGGCAAGGCCAGTCCACAACCGCAATCTTTGCCCCCTCCCCTCTCTCCTCTGCCTCTGTTACAGGCTTCTAACAGCAACAAGGGACAGGGGGGAGGGGGCAGAGCTATGGACTAAAGCTGAGGGGATCATTATGATCCCATAAGCTGAAGTCCTAAAATGACCTTGGCATTGAAGCATCAATGCCCATTGGTTGTGAAAGGTGGTTGTGAAAGGGTTAAAAAAACAGAAGGCCACCTACAGAGAGCTGCAGAGCCGATCTCTAGTAATGAACGAACATCGTAAAAATGTCAAAAATGTCTGTGTTCGGCTGTGTGGCCAAACACAAGAACTCGGCATTCAGCTACTAGCGTCTGGAGAAAATGGATGCCACCAAAAGCCTTAGGCTGTATCCATGTTTTCCAGGCAGCCCTAGGATTCCGAGCATCAAATCTCTCTAGACACTGTTAGTCAAATGCAGAGTGTTTTGTTTGACCAGACGGCCGAGCGCAGACATATTTCCAATGTTCACTCATCACTACTGATGTCTACAGCTTTCATGGTTCTTACCAGCATCTTGGAGGATAAAAGATCAAGCGCAGAAGCTCATAGTCACGTGTACCCCTCAAGTGTACCTGTGTCATGTCTTAGTCAAAAGTTTTGATCTGTGGATGTCTGGGTGTTCTTCCTCAGTCTCTCCTTTTTCTGCAGTTAACAGTCTCATATACACCAACAAAAAAAGTCAATGTCCTGCCATGAAGGACAGGGAGAAAGTATGCTTAGTGAGTGCTCACAGATTCCCTTTCTCCAGGACATGCCAATTGATCTATTTAAATAATACTCCTGTAACATGATCAAATATTACAACTTTACAAAAATAAATGGGGCACGCCAGTTTTTTGGTTTTGTTTTGTTCATTCATTACGCAGATTATCAGACAATATATGTAATTCAGCTAGTATAAGCATTTAGTTGTTCCTTTGTCAACATCCCAGCCAGCGGAACCTGTATGATGAAGCTGCATGGACTGGTCTACACAAGCTTTCTACAGGAGGGGGGGGGGGCACACAAAAACTTTCAAGAGAGTTACTGATGATTATACAGCTTCTGACACATAGTCATGACAGTTCAGCCTCCCTAAGTGTATACGTACAGTCTCTTAGCTTCTTTGGAGATATATAAAGACAATGATTATTACTCTTAGCAGGCACAAATATTATTGCAACTAGATACGATGCCATGCTGATGCATCAAGGGAATGATGGAAGATTTTAAAGGAAGCGGATCCAGTTTAAGGCCATGTTTATACAACGTCTGTGTTACAACAACGGCCATGATTTACACACAAAAAAAACGTTGTATTGTGAATGAATGGGATCCCGTCCAGAGTGTATATGCATAGTATACGTTCCGGCCGTGATTTCATTCGGCTGCGCCAAAAAAATTACATGTCAGTATTCTGCAGCCCCTATTCATTGAATAGCGACCGCAAAGAAACTGTCAGTTCACACAATGGAGCATGCAGCTCCGGCCGCACGCTCCATTGTGTGCAGCGGGGAATTCAGATGCAGGTACACACAGATGCGCCCTCATCCAAATAAATCCGAAATGAAGATCATTTGGCCGGCGGGATGATCTTCAGTAAAACTGGCCGTTCTGTGACACAGCTGGGTCAAGGACGGGCGGTGTTATACGAAGTGTGAACCTGGACTAAAATTTGAAAGTCAATGAGGTAGTTGATCAGAGGTCACATGACCCAGCTACAGTAATGAGATGCATGGAAGCAGCAGAGCTGGTATGAAACAGATGAGACTGCAGGCATAGTGCTGATAGGCGTATACTATATGGGCTTTAAAAATACAGAAGTGCTAATTTGGATATATACTCTCAGAATTTAGGATATGTTGCTACAATGTATAAATACACATTAATATTTAGATTTATTACATTAACAATATATTATAATTTACTGCAGACTGGCATAAGCTGTAATGCAAATCAATGTCAGCTTATAGCAGGAGCAGATTTTAGTTTGTGGTACTGTACATAAATAGCCAAAGATGGCCCTTCTAATAAATTTTGCCCTTGTCTTTATGCAGACAAATTAAATTCCACCATTTGTGTGGGAGCCAAAGGGCCCTATTCCACCAGACGATTATCGTTCGCCTAATCGTTAACGATTAACAATCTCAAACAACCGCTATTGCAAAAGACCTGAAAACGTTCACTCATTTGCATGGAACGATAATTGTTACTTATGATCGTAATTGCTATAGTTTTTTCTTTGCTATTTATTCGCTATTGCGTTTGTATCTATTGCGAACAACCAAACGATGTCTTATTCAATGTGAACGATTTGCGAACGAGCAATGATAAAAATAGGTCCAGGTCTTATAAAGCGATCAACGATTTCTCGTTCGGTCGTTAATCGTTAACTGCATTTCAACTGAACGATTGTCGTTTAGATTCGAACGATTTAACGATAATCTGAATGATAATCGTCCGGTGGAATAGGGCCTAAAGTCACTAGCTAGCAGCACAGCATATTACAGCACAATAGTCTACCAGTCCTCAGATATAGACAATGCTATACCTAATTCTGGCCATTCTAGACACACTTATTATTTCTTTGTTTTGTTTTTTGCTTTTTTTTCTGGTGAAGCATCCAATCATTTATGACCTGATATATTTCTATTGATTTCATTCTGCGGTGCTATTCCCAAGAACATGTTTCAGAACAGTTAGTCCAATGCAGTTAATTTTTTTTCCACATGTAGCAGACTATAGACTTGTAGAAGGATTTTAGCAAAGCCTTTAAATCAGATCCTGAGCCAAATAGCAGATGACAAAGTCACTTTGGAGCAGAATTTGTACTTCTCTCTGTCTCCAGGGAACAGAGCCCAGAAAACTTTTCACCAAAGGAAGCGACCCGGCAGCCGGCGGATTCACCTCATGCCATATAGTCTCATCAATCTTTTGCTACATCTCAGGATTTTTCTGCAAAATTAGGATTTGTACAATTTCTTGGTTTTCAGAGTCAGCTCACATGGGAGTCTTCACTAAAATAACATCTTAAAAACTACCTCGCTTGATTGACTTTACTGACAATGTGGGTTTCAGTGGAAATACCTTTCTCCGGAAAATCTCTGCTTAAAAGTAAAGTAGAAAAAAAGAGAAATAGACTTGGTGAAGAATAAAAATATTTCCGCACAGTGCCTATTATGTTATTCCTTATTGCATTTATTTGTTGATACCGTAACAACCCGGGCAGTAACAAATCACCAATACATTACTATATACACAGTCATATTCCTTTACTCTGGCATTTGATTAACCAGCAAGTCTCATGATGAGATTCTTTCACCACTACCTATAGGGTCCTATTGACTTCAAAGAAAGGTCATTCTAATTTTTATGTGGGATCATAGAGAAAGTAACATATAGATTGAAGGATGTGCATCACACAGCAGGACTGTGTAAGTTTGCAGAGCAATTCCACTGCTGTTGCCCCTCCCCTAAGGCTAGGTTAATGTTATTTAGCTTTAGGCTGTGTTCACACTACGTATATTTCAGTCAGTATTGTGGTCCTCATATTGCAACCAAAACCATCCATCCCCTCCTTGGTTGAACTTGATGGACATGTGTCTTTTTTCAACCGTATTAACTATGTAACTATGTAAAGGATAAGACTAACTTACATACAAAGGGTAGTCAACAGGACGGGGTCAAAACCAAAAGGGGAGCAAAGCTCAATGGCAAAATTCAAGAGAATAGTCGGTAAAAGAGCCAAGGTAAGGATAAGCCCAGTAATAATACAAGGAAGCAATATGAAGATGCTTAGTATGCTTGAAAACGAGTCTAATAGCAAGTGTGGATAGCAGGGTAATGGTGGATCCGAGTGGAGAGACAGGCTCCTGCAGCAGGCGGCTGCCAGGGCGAGTTCTTGTGAGTCTGGGATGGTTCTCCGAATGCTGTGGGAGATATTGCTGGGGCATAGTCAGGTAAGGATGTAACAGCCCCCTTGTCTTTTCACAGTGGTATCAACTCTGACCCATGAACCGCTTAGTGATTGAGCCAATATGGGCTTTATTGTCCAAACTGCAATCCTGGCATGGGAGACCTGTGCCAAACTAGAAACAGGCAAAAGCCTAAGGCTACTTAGTGACCGTGGTAAAAACAAGTATGGGTTAATGCCTAATAAAATGTAAGGTTATTTAGATGAATCTTCTCTGCTGCCATTACAAAACTATTTGATCAGGAAGGGCTTGGTTTGAGGAGTAAGTTACGAGTCTTTAGGTAATAGAAACCAAAGTATCAGAACTAAGCTTCTGAACATTCTCGCTCTATCCTCATGTTACCTTGTGAAGCACATCCATAAATAATAAGTAGTTGTGATCCAGATTAAGTCATGCAAGGCACAGGTCGGCTAATGAGTCACTATCTTTCCAGTCTTGACCCTATTATGTTCAGAGCATGCAAGATCCTGAATGATATCAGCCTATTAATGGCCCATAACATTCTGTGCGGCCGTTGCATCAAATCATTCAGTCTTCCCTGATCTTTATGCAGCGAAAAGATTCACACTCAGAGCAGAGAAAGATAGATAAATGGGTTTTAAAGGACATAAGACTATGACATAAATAGCTGAGTGGGTGAGCATTTCCAAAGAAATAGCAAAAAATCACCTGTAAATATACAATAGAAGAGGAGAAGCTGAACAAAACTCAATATTACTGCCATTAAACCTACAGATCTTGACACTCAGTCTGTATGAATAACAGTTCAGAATGTCAAAACTGACAAGTTATCTATCATTTCTAATGTCCCGCTTTGAATATCTAAATTCTGTGTTTTTTTTCTTTGTTTTTTCTTAATATTTCTTTATTGAAGATTGAGCTTTGTCATTCTGATACAGAGCTCTAAAGCCCATTGTAATTACATCAAATTCAATAGAAAATGCCGGCTCCTTATAGACACCACTACTATACATTAAGGATGTCTAATCACCTTCGGTCATCAGCAACTAAAGCCACTGCTCCAATCTCACATGTACTGTACAGATCATACAAACAGTCACACAGTCTTTATTGCAAAAACATCCACTAAATGGAGGATGCCAGGATAGTACCTAGTAATTAGTGTTGAGCAGATCTATCAAAATATTCAGGTTCTGCAATGTTAACTAAACCTGAACACTCAGCGTTTGACTCTGGCTGCAGAAGTTTGATGCCTAGAAAGTCCTGAAACACATGGATACAGCAATAGGCCATGTTCACATGGCATAAGACACCGGCCGTTCTGTAATCCAGCTTGGTCACAGAACGGCCAGTGTCATAGAAGATCATCCCGGCTGGTACTGCAGTGCCGGCCGGATGATCTTCATTCCTAATGAATTTGGATGCGGGCGCCCGCATCCCAAGTTGCTGCTGCACACAATGGAGCGTGCGGCCGGAACTGACAGGTTCTCTGTGGCCGCTATATAATCAATAGTGGCTGCGGAAAACTGACATGTCAGTTTTTTTGCGACCAGATGGAATCCTGGCCAGAGCATATACTATGTGTACAGTATATGCTCTGGCCGGGATTCCATTCAATCAAATGCAGCATATGTTTTGCATAAATTACGCCCATTGCTGCAACCGTGATTTATGCAAAACATATGTTGTGTGAACATGACCATTTGCTGTATCTATGTTTTTCTGGCAGCCCTTGGGGCGGCATTCAACTTCTGCAGCCGCACAGATTCAAACTTCCATTGGCCAGGTTCAGATAATGTTGCCAAACCTCAACATTTTGACAGATTTACTCAACATTAATAATCTATGGGCCATAGAAAACTTTACACACAATACAGGTAAAATGAGTCAGGATATATATTTTAGGGGTAAGATATATAACATTTACTTATCCTCTACCTAGAGTAAATGTAAATTGTATGCAGAAATGTCATTGTTATCTACTATGCAGGGATCTATTTAGTTATGGTTCTGTGATGGTGAGCATAAAATCCACAGGTCACAAAATAATGATGCACAAGTACAGTATGCATACTGTATGTTCTGTATGGGGAGAGATCTGTCACCAGGCTTCTCTAATGGCAGCTTATCTCCTTGAGAAAAAGGGACAGACAATTGAATTCCAACATACCCTCGTTTGGAGAAGAAACGAGAAGCTAAAATATATAACTTGATCGACAAAAAAATAATAATAATAATAATAATAATAATAATAAGTACAGTTCAAAGTTTATAATGATTGGATCCAGCACCTTCAGCTCTTTGTTCAGCACCATGGACAGCTTTGCTAAACACAGAGCTAAAGGCATAGACTGAACTTAAAATAACTGTTGGACCATAAGAGATATTGCAGATCTGATTGCAGAAACCAATCTCTAAAACAATTCTGGTCTTCTCTGAAACTTTACATAACCCCTTCCCATTGGGAAAAAAAAACTGTCTCTTGATCCAATATGGCAGCTTATAAGTTTGCAGCTATATTCTGAATATAGCCTAAAAGAAAGCACCCCTCACCCATTACTTGCTGGGATATTTAGATATGTCATTTTCCCCCCAAACCCATTGGAGGATTACAATTGGCTTTTGGAGTAATCCATACGTTGGAATATTTACTGCCATTTTATTATGTCACCTACACGTTAATTGTATTTACTTTGGGGGACTTTTATGAACGTCCAAAACTTGTATTATTTGGGGTAGAGGGGCCAGATGCAAATAAATTTATTCGCACCCGCTTGTTATGTGAATACATTTTCACATTGAGCCCCTCTATGCCAATTGCGCCAGAGGGGTGAAGAGGGGACGGGCAGGGTGCCCGGGCTCTGGGTCGACTCAGTGTGAAAAACTTTAAGGAAACCTATGTCAGGTCTGAGCCCACAAGATTTATGTAGAGGCAGTGAGCCTTCACATAAATCAGCAAACAATCGCCGTTGCAAGGACATTTTTAACCTCTTTCCCCCCAGGCCAATTTTCATTTTTGCGTTTTCGTTTTTCCCTTCTCGTGTTTAAAAGGCCACAGCGCTTGCATTTTTCACCTACAGACCCACATGAGCCCTTATTTTTTGCAACACTAATTGTACGTTGAAATGGAAGACTTAATTTTTCAATAAAATATGCTGCAAAACCAGGAATAATTAAATGTGTGGTGAAATTGAGAAAAACAAAACGCAATATTTCATGCACCCTATGATGAAACTGACTTGTTGTGTATGTTCCTCAAGTGGATACGATTACGATATGTAACTTGCATAACATTTTATTTGACCGCTTTTAAAGAATTAAAACCTTTTAAAAAACGAAATGTTCCTTAAGCCCTTCACGTCAGTAATCTATATATATACGTTCCTACTGCACATACCCCGTGCAGTAGGTATGTATATATACATTCCTACACTGACTGGGGCTTTATGATGTGAGCGGGATAGCTGCAGACAGAGCTATCCTGCTCACATCTGTATCCAGCGCCGGAGGTAATAAGAGTCAACTGCGATCCCGCAGCCAACTCTCATTAACCCCTTAAACACCGCGATCTACTGCGATTGCGGCGTTTAAGGTGCTCAGTGACAGATCAACAGGCAGGGGTAAACTCCTTACCTCCGTCCTGTCAGTTCGTCAATCCATGTATGGAGTCTCCTCTCAGGCAGGCTCTATACATACAGTAGATCACTGATAACACTGATCTATGGTATGCTATGCTATGGCATATCATAGATCAGTATATGCAATCTAATTATTGCATATTTTACAGTAAATAAAAGTGTAATAAAAAAGTTTTGAAAAGTATTAAAAAACCCTTATAAACCCCCTCCCAATAAAAGTTTAAAAGACCCCCTTGCCCATTATAGAAATATAAATAAATAAATAAACATATTAAATATCATAGCATGCAGAATTGTCCGATCTATTAAAATGTACCATTATTGTTCCTGCACGGTGAACAGCATAAACAGAAACAAAACAAAAAACGCACCAGGATTGCTGATTTTATTAAATTATATATCACAAAAAAATTAATAAGGAGCAATCAAAATTTTTCTGTTACACCATTATGATATTAATAAAAACTAGAGATCATGGCACAAAAAATTACACCCAAACCAGCCCTGTAGGTGGAAAAATAAAAGCGCTATGGCTCTTAGAAGGCGGGAAGGAACATTGCATTAATTTGACTCGGACTTTTGTGCATCAAAGGGCTCTATCTTGAAAGGATTAAAATTGCTCTGTTCCCATCATTATAACGGTTTTATCCTTTGGTCTACAGGGCTGTGTGAGAAGTCATTTTTTGCGCCATGATCTGTACATTCTATCGGCACCTTACTTGCGTATATGCGACTTTTCGATAATTTTTATCAGAATTTTTTTCTGGATTTTATGCAACCAAAAATGCACAATTTGCCCCTTTGGAGTTTTCTTGAGCTTACGCTGTTTACTGTGCTAGATCAGGAATGTGATAATTTAATAATTCGGGCGATAACGCACATGGAGAATCTGTTTATTTATTTATTTTTATTTATAAAATGGGAATAGGGGGGTGATTCCCACTTTTATTAGGGGAGGGGTTTTCGTATTAATAAAAACACTTTTTTTCACATACAGTTATTAGAAGCCCCCTGAGGGACTTCTATATACGAATCACAGAATAAAACTAAAATATAACTTTTATTAGATAATGTCTAAAATACCTTGTCTAGGCAAATACACACAAACATATAGAAAAATACCAAAATTATCGTCAGGATATTTACTGACAACAAGAAAACCAAATTGCCGGGGATGAGAGGTCCACACACCAGATAAATAAATAAATCTACACTCGGGAGACCCTGATGTATGTATGTCCCGGTCCGTGTGTGGCCAAAGGAGGGAAGGGATAATCAGTAGGGTGTTAGGTTGAGGTTAGTGGGAACTATCACTGCCCTACAAATCCGTTCCCTCACTCGCCCTGCCCTAGGCAGAGTGATCGCACTGATAAGTGCGGCCCCGCCCAGGAACCTATCCTTAGCTCCTGTTTATACCCTGCGATGAAGAGGGGGAGCTGACTGTCTCACTCAGATAAAGCCCTATCTAACTGTTTGTACTAGTGAGGCACAGGTCCTACACTAGATAGATACACAGTTAAAAAAGTATAAATTAGTATACAAAGATTGTCATGTAAAGAGCCATTTAGTGAGATACGCAAAAAAGAAAAAGCTCAATAGTACATGCCCATACCCCCTAAGGTGCATAGGAATAGCCCAGGGTCATGGATATCAGACCCTGCGCCAGTATGTCATATGGTACGTGTAGTGATGTATTGGACAATGTGTCAATAGACACTATGACACAGCCTTTAATACAGTTATCCCTGTAACTGGTTGCTATAAATATAGTTGTATATAAAGATGTCTCGAAAGACGATGGAAACAATCACCAAGTGCCGATAAATTGATAATACCTAAGGTAACTATGTGTGCTGCGGTGGACAACTTATATTAAAGCGACAGATGTCAACGATATCCAAACAACCACAACACAACCCAAAGTGTTATACCACACTTGTTTAAACCAGATAGTCAGGGGTTAATGCACTCAGCTCACCTTATAACATAGTCACAAAGCGGCCCGTAACATTTCCATGCAACTGTCACCTATCCGGAGAGTGACATAGGTGGTCCAGCTGATCTCCCGGTCACAGTGCAGTGGAAATGCGGGTCGTTATAACCCAAATTATAACTGTGAGATGTTTTTGTGACTATTCACTACACGGGGGTATGTAATGTAGCCATTCCTGCACAATCGGCACTCGTTCGATATGGACACTTCTATGTGTGCCAGTATACACAAAAACACCAGCAATTTAGGCTAAAGAACTTAAAGAGGGACAGATATATCAAAGATGTATACTCATCTGTCCCCCCACAAGAGTGGTCTCAACGCGTTTCATTTCCTTAAAGAAGCAATTCACTTTTTATTTTTTTCGCCCCCCAGGGTAGCCGCTGTCAAGTATACTTACAAAAGATGATCGGTGTCCCGTTCCCGTCGGTCAGCTCCGTCCCGCGGTGCCGTTCACATCGGGCGCGCGCTCACTTCCGCCGGCGCTGTGACTCCTCTTCTCTCCCTTGTCATTTGAACGCCGGAAGTCACGCGCTTCCATAGAGAATGCATGGAAGCGAGTGACTTCCGGCGTATAATCACTGGGCAGAGAAGAGGACTCGCAGCAGCCGGCGGAAGTGAGCGCGCGCCCGATGTGAACGGCACCGCGGGACGGAACTGACCGACGGGAACGGGACACCGATCATCTTCTGTAAGTATACTTGACAGCGGCTACCCGGGGGGGCGAAAAAAATAAAAAGTGAACTGCTTCTTTAATTCGTCAGGAGACCTGATGTAGGAAAGATAGCTGCCGTCTATAGTCCTCATAGACGCTGCTCCGCTATGGTGAGTGCGAAGTTGTGTCTTTATATACAACTATATTTATAGTAACCAGTTACAGGGATAACTGCATTAAGGGCTGTGTCATAGTGTCTATTGACACATTGTCCAATACATCACTACACGTACCATATGACATACTGGCGCAGGGTCTGATATCCATGACCCTGGGCTATTCCTATGCACCTTAGGGGGTATGGGCATGTACTATTGAGCTTTTTCTTTTTTGCATATCTCACTAAATGGCTCTTTACATGACAATCTTTGTATACTAATTTATACTTTTTTAACTGTGTATCTATCTAGTGTAGGACCTGTGCCTCGTTAGTACAAACAGTTAGATAGGGCTTTATCTGAGTGAGACAGTCAGCTCCCCCTCTTCATCGCAGGGTATAAACAGGAGCTAAGGATAGGTTCCTGGGCGGGGCCGCACTTATCAGTGCGATCACTCTGCCTAGGGCAGGGCGAGTGAGGGAACGGACTTGTAGGGCAGTGATAGGTCCCACTAACCTCAACCTAACACCCTACTGATTATCCCTTTCCTCCTTTGGCCACACACGGACCGGGACATACATACATCAGGGTCTCCCGAGTGTAGATTTATTTATTTATCTGGTGTGTGGACCTCTCATCCCCGGCAATTTGGTTTTCTTGTTGTCAGTAAATATCCTGACGTTAATTTTGGTATTTTTCTATATGTTTGTGTGTATTTGCCTAGACAAGGTATTTTAGACATTATCTAATAAAAGTTATATTTTAGTTTTATTCTGTGATTCCTTTATGGTATAAACTAGACTAGTATCATTTTCAGTGATTGGACTTCTATATACACAGCACTGATCTCCAATTGAGATCAATTCTGTGTATATAAAAGAGCACCGATCCATCAGATCAGTTCTTTGTTATTCTGGTCTGCAGCAGACCAGATAGATGGTTTGCTGAGCAGCGATCAACATAATTTCAATGCTTAGTCCAGGTCCGGCCAGTGTACCAGATATCCCCTGCGTGATTGCATCTTGAGGGGGAGATCTGGCCACTAGACACCAGGGAAGGGGCTGCAAAGGACTTTAAATGCAGCTGTCATGTTTGACAGCTGCATTTAACTGTCCTAATTAGCGTGTGCACTGATGGGCCGAAAGCAGTCGGCATCGCAGCAGTTCAGAGGGGGTCACAGCGTGGCCCTCTGAACCTCCCCACCCGCTGCAGGACATGTCGGTACGTCCTGCGAAGGGAAGGGGTTAAGCCCAGTGCAAAAAACACCAGACTTAATAAATGTCCCCCTATGTGTTTTAGAATGGAAGGGGGCGGGATTCCTAGTTTTCTAACTAACTCAATTGGAAGGCTAGGGCTCGTCCTAGGACAACCATTTTATTTGTTATAGTACAATTCCACTACTTGTGTTGCGTTTTAAAGATTTATTCCAATAAAAAGCAACATTACAAAAGGCAATTTCCATTTTGCAATACATCTCTCGTGGTGGAAGAAAACGATCCCGTTAGCAGTGGAAGATTACAATTATGGCTAAACTAACAAAGCATGGCTTTAATTATGCTTAAATAAAAATTCCAGAGCTGATTGATAATTATTTTTCCCTTCTGCCTCTTAATCAAGGTGCGCACAAAAAGGTCTTCTTGCCTGTGGGCTGTTCATTAGGTTTCAGACTCATCGGAGATCACAAGGATCATTAGATCCATCGTTAATGACCCATTTTTCATAGGTGCAGAAATTGTCCCCCATTATTACACTTGCATTGACAAACCCTTCCTTGGGTGCTATTAATCTGTGTTTAGAAGTGTGTTTACACTTAATTATAGTGTCTGATTTCTCCAGGAACATTGAACTGCAGCTCAGCTATTAAATCCAGCTCTATAATCCTTATATTAACTTTGCCTTTTATGAGAAAGTATCTGTTTTAATAAAGCGAATCAGTACAACTTATATCAGATATAATTATCATTTTCGATGAGAACGTCGACGCTAATTACACTTAGCCGTGGGATTTATCGCTGGCGAGTCACTTAGAAAAAGCACACAATAAATCTCCAGCAATACACACAGAATTACCACATAGAACTTCATGTAATTAACACTCTAAACAAATGGGGATCATTGTACTCAATTACTTTGAATGGTTAAGCAGAGGTGACTAGGCAATTCTTAGATTATTGGAATGGTGGCTATTATTGAGCTTACAGTTACTACTGAGGCTATTTGGAGGATACTTGTCTTACCAAATTACCAGTCATACAAAGATTGTGTTCAATACAAATATTTAATACTTTTATGGAGCCTAATTGTAATGTTTTTGTGTGAGGTTAAGTCATCAAGAGATTGCTCCTCTGAAAGTAACAGTGGCCACTGCCTATTCAAACTTTGCATAAATCAATAGTACAAATGAATTAAAAAAAAAAAAAAAAATTGTAATACAGGTTTAATGGTTCTCAACTTAAGAGGAGTAGAGATGAGTGAATCTCAAGCACACTCTGGTTTGTCATAACCCAAATGTTCTGCATATAATTACTGGTGGCTGAAGAAGTTGGCCATAGTCACTATACAAAAAATGTAAACATGTGCCTAATCGCACTGTGTGTGTAGGGTCCTCTACCAAGTCGCTTCACCTTGGTCTTTAAGCATCAGACTAGTAAATAACCAGGACGCCCATTTAACTTCATGAAATCTTTTCTTTGATTACATTTTTCTTTTGCAATATAAAATTCTTCACATACAGGAATCGGGAGAAAAAGATGTTCAAGCTAAGGCGCAGGCAGGCTCCATTCCTTCTCTGAGACTCTCACTCTCACCAGATGGTATGATGATGATGGCCGAACACGCTGCTACATTTCGGGGTCCGCCCCCTTTCTCAAGCAAGGGGAGCTTGACGTTTTTTGTTATATTTCTACTTTGTATGTGAAGAATTTTATATTGCAAAAGAAAAATTTAAACAAAGAAAAGATTTCATGAAGTTAAAGGAGTGTCCTGGTTGTTTACTAGTCTGAAGTTGGCCATAGGCTGTATTCATGTTTTTCAGGACTCCCTAGACCTGCATTCAGCTTCTTCAGCCACCAGTAATCAAATGCAGAATATTTGGATTTTCACAAACCCAAGCGTGCTTGAGGGTCACTCATTTCTAATGAGCATCCTTTCCTCCCCTACTTCTCCTAAGATCATCCACCATAAAAAACTGCTAAAAATGCATTTTGCAAGGGATCAGGTTACATGCTGCCTAAAGAAGTCTTTGGAAAAGAAATAAGGGAAGGGGGGGGCTATCTGTAAAGTGATCCAGAGAGACACACAAGGCTGAAAGCTCTAGTAAGTGTTGTAAGTCACTGTAGTGCTTGATTCTCTGCTCATAATTGCTCTATAATTTCCAGCATGTTGATGCTTCTGAAAGTGTGCTACAAAGATATCAGGATTAGGGATGAGTGAACCGAACCGTAATGAACCAGACTCGTTAAGAACTTTGCAAAAAGTTAGGTTCGTCACTGAACCGAACTTTAAGAAAGTTTGTAATGAATCTGGTTAAAATAACAATAACAAATAAAATTACAGAATAGACCAGGATATGAGGGATTATTACTCCTATAATCCATTGTATCCTGGTTTTCTGTGAGTATCAAGATGTGTGACATCACCCCTGTTAGGGTGAGACCTTAAGTTTGTCTCCTCAGCCAACCAAGACACATGAAAGCAACTTCAGTGTTCAAGCTGATCTACTTTATTAACCCCTTAAGGTCAGAGCCAATTTCGATTTTTGCGTTTTCGTTTTTTCCTCCTTGTTATTAAAAGGCCATAGCACTTGCATTTTTCCACCTAGAGCCCTTATTTTTTGCGTCACTAATTGTACTTTGCAATGACAGGCTGAATTTTTGCATAAAGTACACTGCAAAACCAGAAAAAAATTCAAAGTGTGGTGAAATTGAAAAAAAAAACGCATTTTGTTTTTTTGGGGGAAATGTGTTTTTACGCCATTTGCCCTGGGGTAAAACTGACTTGTTATGCATGTTCCTCAAGTCGTTACGATTAAAACGATATGTAACATATATAACTTATATTGTATCTGATGGCCTGTAAAAAATTCAAACCATTGTCAACAAATATACGTCACTTAAAATTGCTCCATTCCCAGGCTTATAGCGCTTTTATACTTTGGTCTATGGGGCTGTGTGAGGTGTCATTTTTTGCGTCATGATGTGTTCTTTCTATCGGTACCTTGATTGCGCATATACGACTTTTTGATCGCTTTTTATTACAATTTTTCTGGATTTGATGCGACCAAAAATGCACAATTTTGCACTTTGGGATTTTTTTGCGCTGACACCGTTTACTGTGCAAGATCAGGAATGTGATTAATAGTTCGGACGATTACGCACGCGGCGATAGCAAACATGTTTATTTATTTATTTGTTTACTTTTATTAATAACCTGGGAAAAGGGGGGTGATTCAGACTTTTATTAGGGGAGGGGGCTTTTTACTATTAACAACACTTTTTTTTTTTTACTTTTACACTTTATACTAGAAGCCCCCCTGGGGGACTTCTAGTATAAGTGCTTTGATCTCTCATAGAGATCTCTGCAGCATAGATATGCTGCAGAGATTCATGAGATACAGTAGGCACTCGTTTACTTCCGGCTGCTGCAGCCGGAAGTAAACAAGTGCCGAGCCGGGGACGGCACCATCTTGGAGCAGTCCCCGGCCGGCTTCAGAAACGGAGATCGCTCCTCCGGGATAACATCCCGGAGGAGCGATCTCCCCACTAGACACCAGGGATGACGCTGCGTCCGGTATTCGGATGCAGCTGTCAACTTTGACAGCTGCATCTGATTACTGTATTAGCGGGCACGGCGATCGGACCGTGCCCGCTAATACCTGCGGTCCCGGGCTACAAGCGGCACCCGGGACCGCCGTGGTAAATATACGCCCTATGTCGTTAAGGGGTTAAGTGAAGATCTCTCAGTTTATATTTTTACAAGAAGGCTTCAAAAAATAAAATAGGAGAACCCCGTTTAGCCACAACAAAAGAACAAAAAAAGCAAAAAAAAAAGTCCCATCACTGTCCCAGCAAAAAAAAAAAAAAAGTGCAATCAGCTGTCCCATCACTGCACAGTTGTGTAGAAAAATGTTGGCGACTCATTGGGATTCTTGGTGTCTAAGAACGTGTACACGAGTGCTGATGTTTGGTCCTTTAATTATGGGCAAGGGCAGTACATGTCTGTTACTGCCCATTGGGTCAACATTCTCCCAGAAAACTATCAGGAAGTTGGCCCATTCTTGCCACTATCACCTCCCCGATGCTTTAGAGGGCCAGTTCTGCTCAAGTTCTGCCTCCACCAGCTTGCAACCATCCGCCGCTTTGACTGCAGTCCAACCTGCCCTGGTGTCTTACCAACGATGTCAGGCCCGGCGCTCTCAGGCTGTCCTCCATTTGGTGAGCCTGGGTGAACCGGAGCCACAGTGGGCAGGAGCTCCTCCAGACCATAAGGGAGGAGATATATGAATTGCTGATCCCACGTCAACTAATGGTGGGAAGTGTTGTAGTCGACAATGGGAGGAACATTGTCTCTGCAGTGCAGCAGGGAGGGCTGCGTCATACACCTTGCATGGCACATGTGATAAACCTCATAGTGCCCAGGTTTCTTCGAACATTTCCTGACAATTTTTGATCCCTTTTGAGGACGTGATTCTGTTTGTGAGCAGCCATGACTATGGGATTAACGACATCATCCTACTCATCCGTGTTCTGGAAACTGCGCTGAACAACATCATCAGCGAGGATTCCCAGGCCACCACTCCAAGGCTGAACGTCCTTCTGCTCCGTCAATTGTCTGTTCTCAACCATACTGGCCTGGGTGCAATCAGGTACTGCCTCCTCCTCCTCAAATAGTCTGTTCTCAACCATACTGGCCTGGGTACAATCAAGTGGTGCCGCCTCCCCCAATAGTCTTTGCCCGCCATCCCTAGCTCTACTCCTTACTTCCCTCCCTTCATTTCTGCCCTTCCCATGATGACATCAAGTTGTGGTTGTGGGCATTACTTATCTGCATAATAGACTCCCAGAGATCATAAGAGCAGGAAAAAAAAAAGGCAGAAACAAAGAATGACGCAGGTCAGCAATCTCATGTCTCAGGATGGAGATGGGAGGAATAAACTTGAGATGTGATGGCATTGTTTTCTGATGGGCTACAGAACTTCCAGCAAGACATGGATGGGAGGAAAAGCAGGTAAAATCCAGATGTAGATGTTTTTATTACAATGTTATATAACTTTGAATCGTTAGCACAGGATTGAATTATGCTGCCCTTTGATAATGCTGTTACATACTTGTTAGAGTGTCCCCTGCTGTTCTTTTGATTCCTTCTAAGGACATCAATCTAATGTGTTCAGTGTTAGTAAGAAGAAACTTTAAGTACGCTGATTATTAATGGGAGCTTGCATGATAGCACGAATCACTCTGGTGCTAAGAGGGTTCAGGTCGGGTGACTGAGCTACTGAGCATGTGCGTCCACCAGCCCTAGACATATTAGGTGCACAACCCAAGAGAATATAAAATAAAAACAACCTTTATAAAGGCTATATCTTGATAATGGAGCATTTTGTTAATTAATTCTAATTGAGAAACTAGTATCTTTACATATCATACTCAAGCATACTTTCATCCTTTATCTTTTTGGACTATACCTGACACCGATTCGATTTATTTATTTTCAAACTCGCGTTGCACATTCACCGTTGCTTAGCAGCACTGCCACAGGATATCAATTGACTACCGAGGCTTCCCTTATCTTTGTCACCTCATTAGATAATCTAACAGGATAATTTATAACATGAAAAAAGAGGCAGGATAACAGGGGAAACCTAGTTTTCCTATTTTTTTATATTGCTTCCATGGTAAAATTATAACAGGCACAACTTTAAACTGTAAAACAAACAACTATATCTGGTGATCCAGATACAAGCGACTAGACATGAACTCAAAAACCGGCTAAAGACAACATAAAATATGTAGAACAGCGGAAGCACTCTTCATGACAGTACATCAGAACAGCCATACAAGATGTGAGATGTGATCTGAGTCAGTCACAGACTGCACACTGGAATATTAAGCTACTTTCCAATTTTATAGAGGACGGCTTGCCAGTCTTCCCGAGCTTTATGCATTTTAAAGTCTGTGATGCTTAAGATAAAATGTTTTATTTATGCCAGTTAACGTCTCTAAAGCAGCAGGAAAACATTTAATAATCTTGTTTGGCAGCTCATTTGCAAATCTACTGACTAAACTCAAATAAATAATATATCTACTGACAAATAAGTAGCAACTATGTGGGACGGAATAATATTTCCTGTTTTATTTAATATCAAAGTTCATAATGTATTCTGCCTACACATTTGGTAATAGTTGGAGGGGGAAGTCGTTCTCTATATGATAATGAGACCGGCATCTGTAGCCCTAGATGGGAAGTTCAAGCAGCCCAAGGCATGTTGAAGAACGGATCATTTACAGTATCATTCATGGTTTCCAGTGAAAAATGTCCTTAAAGGGAATGTATAATAAGAAAATTGCATAATATTAGAATAAGATTTTTAGTTTTAACATATTTATTTTTAAGTTTGGGTATTTGTTTTTGTTTTCTTTTTAACTTTTATACGACTATCCATTTAAGAATAAACATGAAATATTTTTGTTTTCACACTGACTATTGGAGTTTAGACATTAAAATGAAGTTTCCTGTTTCCTGCTGCTTTGCTGTGTAGACTGAGACAGAGTTAACAGAGAGTGGGAAATTTAATTGCAGCTCCTACTATACACCTAGAGTAGACCTAGACACCACAAGATAGCAACATTACACACACAGATCAGGCTCTGTAGATATCTTTGCTGTCTATCTCTGGTGTCTGGGGTGGGGCCAATAGACCATCTTTTCCTAGAGACTATAAAATAAGTCACCAGTGTAATCAGGTGGTAAGGAAAGCTAAATTGCTGTGCTGTATTATTATTATTATTATTATTATTATTATTATTATTATTATTATTATTATTATTATTATTATTCATAATAATAATCATAATAGGCTGTATATCTAGAATTATGTTACAACTGTATCACTGCTAGCAATGGCGTGGGCCGCATCGGGGAGTGGAGTCTAAGGGGCCACTAATCTTCACCAGTGTCCACCACAAGGTGGCATGGACTTGCTATGGCAGGCGGCCCCCAGGTCGCTACCCCTGGCTTGGCTTGCTTGCAGCGGCAGGCGAGGTGCAGCTGGAGACATATAGGCAGGCAGGCAGGCTGGGACACAGCAGGACTCATATCTGGAACCACAGGCACATGCAGAAAGCATGGGCAGGAATCATGGTAGAGGTCTGACCACATGCTAGGAAGCATGCAGAGGCTCCAACACCACGGTCAGGGCAGGACAGGGATTTATAGGGAACACACAGTCCCTTTAAAGCAGATGTGTGCCCTAGGAGGCAGGGACACAGTGAGGGGGGAACAAGTGTGGTGACGGCCTGGAGCATGGGACACAGATGTGACAAATTATAACCAGTAAAAAGAGGGAGATTGGGACCCTGCTGTAAAGAGCTCTAGTGAGACCACATCTGGAATACTGTGTCCAGTTTTTAAGACCTCACCTAAAAAAAGATACTTCTGTATAGTCTGGAGGAAAGAAGCGATAAAAAAGGAGGGGGGCAGGATCCAAACCTTTACATATGTTAACCCCTTAGTGACTGCCATGCTGCCTTTTCACGGCGGCCACTAATGGGCTTTATTCCGATGCGTACGCCTTTTAACGGCGGGCGCATCGGAATAAATTACCGCCCGGCGGTGGCTGCAGGACGGGGGATCAGCGGTCAGTGTGACTGCTGACACCCTCCTGTAACTGCCCGGAGCGGAGGATTCTCTGCTCCGGGCAGTTTAACCCGTTAAATGCCGCTGTCAAACCATGACAGCGGCATCTAACGGGTCCCGGTGGATCCCGGACGGCGCCGCAGGTCCACTTACGTGATCGCGATGTCCCGCGGCGCCGTCCGGTCCCCCGATGTCTCCATGGTGATCCCGGAGTCCTAAAGAAGGTCTCCGGGGTCACCATGGAGATGCCTCATGCTGACAGGGGTGGCTATGGCTATTGCCTGTCAGCATGAGGCATGATACAATACATTGCAGTACATCAGGTACTGCAATGTATTGTATCAGTGATCTAAGTATTTTACACTAGTGTACAGTAATGTACACTACTGTAAAAGTAAAAAAGAGTAAAAAAAATGTGCACCAAACACAACACAGCCCCCCCCCCAGCCCCCCCAATAATCAAGATGCATTACATTCCCCATACACAATAAAACATGACATAAAAGTGATCAAAAACACAAATCCTATACATATTTGGTATCGCCACGTCCGTAACAACCCAATCTATAAAACTATATAGGGTCCGTTGAAGCGCTACGCGCGAAACAAGCCTGTTACCCGCACCTAGCTGGCGTCTGCTCCATGATGTCCGCACTTAAGAAATAAAAAGAAGTTGTCACAAGTGTCGGTGAGTGCAGTTTTCTCATTCCTTCATTATCTATATCAATAATTATACCGCACGACACACGCTGTAAAAAAAAAAAAAAAAAACAGTACCAGAATAGCTGTATTTTATCAATCCACTTAGAAAATACGTTATAAAAGAGATCAAAAAGTCATATACATATAAAACTTGGTACCAATAGAAACTACAGATCTTGCCGCAAAAAATAAGCCCAAAACCAGCTCTGTCACGTAAAATATGAGAACGCTATGGATCTTGCAATGCGGCGACAGTTTCTGTGGGTTTTTGCTAGGAAGATAGTTTCTATTGCGCCAAAGTGATAATAGTTAAAAAAACCTATACAAATGTGGTATCGCCGTAACCGTAGAAACCCAGAGAATACATGTATTATGTTATTAGTGACCGCCGATACGGATTTTTACGACGATCACTAATGGGCTCTATTCTGCTGCCATCAGCTCTTTATGGCGATTGTGCAGAATAGTGCAGGCCGCCGGCAATGCCCGCAGCCACCTCCTCTCAGCTACCGGAGGTAGCTGAGGGGTTGGGGCAGAGTGTGGGGTCAGTCCCGGCAAGTCCCCTCACCGGCGATCGCCGTTATTAACAGTAATAGGCCACCGGTAACAGACATTGCCAGCACAGCTGAACGCTTTCATCTCTTCTCACCGTGAATCGACAGTGAGAGGAGATGAGAACATGTCCCCCTCTGTCCCCAGAATTAACCCTAGTGACCTGGCCACTGACCCTCCCCTCCCAGGGCAGCCATCTGATCCAAGATGGCCGCCGCCATCTCTGTTCACAGTGATGGATTCCTAAAAATGATCAAAGCTTCATTCTCTCCACCACCGGATGTGACGGAGAGCATGGGGCAATGATCGGTGACCACCAGGTGTGGTCCCAGTACAAGTGATCAGCGGTATATACTATATACCACTGATCGTTTGTTCCAAATGGTGCCGACACTTTTTTACGCCTGTCACCAAAATCAAGTGCCCTGGATTACCCGTTACCACCCTGGATTACTTGTAACCACCCCAGATTACCTGTAACCACCCCAGATTGCCCATCACCACCCCAGATTGCCCGTAGCCACCCCAGATTGCCCGTAACCACCCCAGATTGCCCGTAACCACCCCAGATTGCCCGTAACCACCCCAGATTGCCCGTAACCACCCCAGATTGCCCGTAACCACCCCAGATTGCCTGTAACCACCCTAGATTGTCCGTAATCTCCCCAGATTGTCCGTAATCTCCCCAGATTGCCCGTATCCACCCCAGATTGCCCGTATCCACCCCAGATAGCCCATAACCATCCCAGAAAGCCAATAACCACCCCAGACAGCCCATAACCACCCCGGATTGCCCGTCACCACCCCAGATTGCCTGTCACTACCCCAGATTGCCTGTAATCTCCCCAGATTGCCCGTATCCCCCCAGATAGCCCATAACCATTCCAGACAGCCCGTAACCACCACAGATTGCCCGTAACCACCACAGATTGCCACAGACTGCCTGTAACTACCCCAAATTGCCTGTAACCACCCCAGATTGCTCGAAACCACCCCAGATTTCCCGTCACCACCCCAGATTGCCCGTTGCAACCCCAGATAGTCAGTGAACACCACCAGATTGCCCATCACCACCCCAGATAGCCAGTAACCACCCTTAGATAGCCAGTAAACACCCCAAGATTGCCCATAACCACCCCATATAGCCATTAAACACCCCAAGATTGCCCATAACCACCCCATACAGCCAGTAAACACCCCCAGATTGCCGTTAACCACCCCAGATTGCCCGTGACCACCCCAGATTGACCGTAACCACCCCAGATTGGCACAGACTGCTCGTAACCACCCCAGATTGCCCATAACCCAGCAGATTGCCTGTTGCCACATCAGATAGCCAGTAAACACCCCGAGATTGTCCATTACCACCCCAGATAACCAGTAAACACCCACATATTGCCTGTAACTAAAATGACACTCCTTCTCTTCTGAGCCCTTCTGTGTGCCCATACAGTGGTTTATGCCCACATATGGGGTACCATTGTACTCAGGAGAACCTCCGTTACAAATTTTGGGGTGCTTTTTCTCCCCTGTTCCTAGTGAAATTAAGAAATTTCAAACTAAGCAAACATGTTATTGGAAAAATTTAAATTTTTTTCATTTTTTTTTATAGAAAAAAAAAAAAGATTCACATTTAAAATCATGTAGGATCAAGAACAGTACTTTTGAATTATTCCAAACTTTCCTCCAATACCTGTGGGGTCAAAATGCTCACTACACCCCAAGATGAATTCCTTGAGGGGTGTACTTTCCAAAATGGGGTGACTTTTGGGGGGGTCCTATTCTGTAGACATTACAGGGGTACTGCAAACACACCTGGCGCTCAGAAACTTCTTCAGAAAAATCATGCACTGAAAATGCTAATTGGCGCTCCCTTCCTTCCGAGGCCCGCTGTGTGCCCATACAGTGGTTTACGCCCACATATGGGGTACCATTGTACTTAGAAGAACCTGCATTACAAAATTTGTGGTGCATTTTCTCTCATGTTCATTATGAAAATGAGATACTTTAATCTTAACAAATATATTATTGGAAAATTTCTATTTTCCATTTTTTTCCAGCCTAATTTTGAATACTTTCCTCCAGCCCCTGTAGGGTTAAAATGCTCATTATACCCCTAGATTAATTCATTAAGGTGTCTAGTTTCCAAAATGGGGTCACTTATGGGGGTTTCCAGTATAAAAGCCTCCTAAATCAACTTAAAAAAAGAACTGGTCCCTAAAAAAATCAGTTTTGGAAATTTCATGAAAATTTGATAATTTGCTGATACATTTCTAAGCCCCATAACACCCTAAAAAAGTGAAATATGTTTACGAAATGAAGCCAGAATAAAGAGGACATATTGTTAATGTGACTTACTAACTAATTTTTGTCATGTGCCTTTTTTTTTTTTGAAGCAAAGAATTTCAAAGTTCGTAAAGTGCAAAATTTTCAAATTTTTCATTATATTTTGATGTTTTTCACAAAAAACACACAAGACAGTGACCAAATTTTGCCACTAACATAAAGTACCATATGTTACGAAAAAACAATCTTAGAATCGCTAGCATATGTTAAAGCATCACTGAGCTATAAAAATGAGCCTGGTCATTAGGCCCAAACAGGCTTGGTCCCTAAGGGGTTAAAGGACTTAACAAGGGAAGTATATATATTTTTTTAATAGATTTTATTTTTTCCTGGTTAAAAAAGGAGAACATACAGTAATTACAATCCTTTACAAACACAGTTCCATAGTCAAATAATTTAATACATAACATACTATCCAACCCTTTAAACCCCCCTCCCCCCGAATGGCTTCCCAGGGAAGTATTTTTAATAAAAACTGAACACAAGAATCGGGGACACAATCTCAGGATAGTTGGGGAAAAGATCAGAAACAATACTTTACTGAAAGAGTAGTATATTCTAGGAACAAACTTTCAGCAGATGTGGCTGGTAAATCTACAATACCTAAATTTAAACCTGCCTGGGATATTCATATAACTATCCTAAGATAATAAGAAAGGAAATACTGAAAGGGCAGACTAGATGGACCAGTTGTTGACAATCTTCTATGTCTCCATATTAGTCCATTGACAAGTTTTAAGCACTTTAAGGCCATGTTCACACAACGTATGTTTTGTATAAATCACGAGGATTGTTGAAATTTTCAACAAGGGCCGTGATTTATACAAAACATACATTGTATGTGCATGAATGGAATCCCAGCTGGAGCGTATGTACATAGTATACGCTTCGGCCAGGATTCTAACCGGCCGCACAAAAAACTGACATCAGTTTTGTGCAGCCGCTATTGCTTGAAAAGCACCAACATGTCAGTTCACACAATGGAGCGTGTGGCTCCAGCCAGATTCTCCATTGTGTGCAGCTGAGAATTGGAATGCAGGAGCATACTGATGCGTCCGCATCCCAATTGATCAGAAATGAAGGTCATTCGGCCGTTACTGCAGTACAGGTCGGGATGATCTTCAGTAACACCAGTTGTTCTGTGACCGGGTCACAGAACAGCCGGTGTTATATTACGTGTGAACATGGCCTAAGAAAGTATATGCCTCCAAAATAGCTAACACTACAGAAGTTTTCAGCACCTTCTTGACATGCGCCAAACCTGTACAGTCGAAAGTGCAGGGGGATATACGGAGCATCCACAAGAGCCGAGCTAACTCCACGCATAGCATTGTGAGCTCTGAGATAACATCCATTCAAAATGATTGACCACCTAAATGCTTAAGTCCATAGTAAGCACTGCTTTTAAGCCTTCCAATGATTTAATCTACACTCCTTGCCATTGTCCTATATGCTTACTGGCAGAAATGGGCTATGTTTTATACGCTCTATAATTGTCCAGTTTAAAGACCGAGGCCTTGATGCTACACGCCTGGGCACTGTGCATGACTTATTATATTAGAAATCGTGGTTATTCATCTAAATCATTGCCATACAACATTACATTTCCTCTGCAGTAGCAACTTCAGACAAGGGTATAGCAATAGGAAGGGCGGGGGTAGGGGTAACAGACCAGTTTTACAGGTGGAGGGCCCTATTGCAGGTTCTTTATTGGGCCCAGAAGTTTCAAGTACTATACCTATGGCTGGCAGTGACTTTCCCTGGCAAAAATCCCTTTAAACAATAGATGATGGAAAAAATATAAAATGCATAGTATTAATAATGACAATGCATTAAAAAATGTTCTTCTCCATTTACATACTATCCAGACAAACACTGAAGGAGGAATACATTTCATATTCATATACATGACAAAATGGACAGAAAACTATTTCAAGTTTAGAATTCTTGACATTTTAAAGGTTAGAAATAAAGAAAGTGATATACTGTACAAGGCTCTGACTCTGAGGTGTAACTTCTTAATATACTCAATATCTATTGAAGGATATGTGATAAAGTTACAGTAAATGAGTGGATTGGCTTTAACAGTGGAGGCCCCGCAGTAACTGGTTATCCCCTATCTATAGGATAGGGAATAAAAAGCCTGTAGGAGTCTAGCCCCTAGGACCCTGACTAATCCTAAGAACAGGGACAACATTGGAATAAACGTTGAATTTTATCCCTGTTCTACAAATTGATGGGTCCGGTTAGACCCCCTCAACTTACTATAGTCTATCCTGTGGACAGAGGAAAACAAGTTAAGATGGGAAAATCCATTGTAAAGGAAGGAGCTCCGATGAAACATGAGTGCAGTGGGCAGTCTTCCTTTAGGTCCACTCCTATTAATGTTCATGTTTTCGGCACTTCCCTATATACCACATTGGTATACCACATTGGCTGTACTTCTTCCTGGCTGTGTTATTTATTTGGGATTTATAATTTTATATGTCCAGGGAGACAGGAAGGCAGAGTCAAACTCTGCTCACATGTATTAGAACGCAATCTTGATGTCTACACTTTTGTCATGTATTGGCACAAAACAAATGCTACTATGTAATGGGGGTTTCTAACGCCAAACGCCTGTGCCTGTGGCCTAGTAGGACATGTGGCAGTAACAGTTTTCCTTCACTTTCCATAGCATCTGTATCATGATGGCATAAAGCACACTAGAGGTGGCACACTAAAGCACACTGGGGTGCTCCAGAGACTGTTTAAACTATTTTTTTTTCTAATTGATTGCTTAAATGAAGTTATATTACTTTGTAATGTAACTATTTAAAAAAAAACATGTTTTTTTATTTAAATTTTAATTTCTATAAGTATCTCTAGTGCCTGGCAGCAAGGACCTGCTGTCAACTAGTTGTGCATGTTTGTGCTTGTTCTGTGTTTTGATTTATGTTAGAGCCCTATTACACCAACAAATTTTTTAAGCCAAATCCAGGAATGGATTTGATAAAAGGAGAAATCTCAGTCTTTCTTTCCTTTGTTACCTGTTCTGTTTATAGTCCATTCCTGGCTTTGTCAGATAACCTGTTGGTGTAATAGGGCCCTTAGTTCTGTCTGACTACATCATGGTTAAACTTTATTTTGGTTCTTTCTGTGACTGGCAGGTCTTCCGGGTTTTGCTGTCAGGTGTCTGTGATTGGAGGTCAGGGAGTGGTCCAATTACAATACCCCCAGCCATTAAACACCTTGCCAGTTATTGAGCTAGCTTGCTAGTCTGGTGCCTGCTTGTATACTTGCTATCATTTTGTGATTCTGACCCTGCTGTGTGACTTAGACCCTTCCTGTTTGCTGCCTGCCTTGATCTTATTGCTATTTTTTTGGACTCTGCTATTTGGATTTTGTTTTGTACCTCGCTCCCTGTTTGTCCTTGACCTGGATTGCTGACTATTGTCTGTTGTGTTGTTTGTCTTGTCTTTAATATATGTTCCACATATCCAGGTTAGGGACTGTTGACCAGTTGCTCACTGCCACTTAGGGCAGATCGTGGCAAGTAGGCAGGGACATTGGGTAGGGCGGAGCCTAGAAATCACTGTCTGTGTCTCCTGTCCTACTTTACGAGTGACTTATTATAACAGGACCAATGTAACAATGGGGGTTCCAAATGGCCATTGACATGTGCCTCTCTTGTCATTGACACACTTAAAGAGTTAATGGCGGACAGCATTGCCTATACTGCTTGAGGTTTGCTCATACCTATGTAACATGTAGAGATAAACTATAGATAGATATCAGGGGCTTAGGAAGCATTCATGGGGCCGCATTGCAAAAAGTTGTAAGGGGCCCCCCTACGCACAACACAAAGCACTGCGCATATATATATATATATATATATATATACTTCACTGATAGCCCCTGACCTCTGCATGGAGCACTGCACGTTTTCATTTCCTACTTGATTGCCAGCTGGAGAACAGAGGTCAGAGGTTTGGAGAGCAGTGAAGCAGGGATCTCTGTCTTCTGTTTGTTAACCCTTTTTTGTGTTGCAGCATGTAAGTAAACATTGGGTCACTTACACACTGCAGTACATAAGGGGTTAAGCAGAAGGACACACGCTCTTACTTTCTCCCCCGAGCCCCTGTTCTGCACGGGCCCCATAGCAACTGCCTTCTCTGCCTCTATGGTAGCTATGCCACTGATAAATAGAGGAGTCAGTGTGCCTATTAGCTCCTGCTTTCTATATGTTTTATGACTGTATATCCGTACTATGGCAGACATTTTACTCTTTCTTTTTGCTATCCTGACACATTCAGGTCTAGTTAAAAGTTTTCCTTTGAACCTTATTTGACTCCTACTTTACTTCTCATTTCATTTGTTCCCAATTTATATTTTCATATGGGCTCTACAAAATGATACCATTTTGCTCATGAATGTTTTATCCAACTTTTTAAACCTGTCGATCCAGATTTAAGAATATTCAATAAAGGGAAAAATACTATTGAAATTTAAAAAAATAAATATTAAATTCTTGTATTATATATAATTCTCTCACTTCTATACACTGAACAGCAGGCTCCGAGAAATGGCAATCTGTCTCATTGCCAGACTTGTTTGAAGCCGTAGTCTTTAGAGGGTTTTTGTCTATTGGAAAGGGCCCGAAGTCCTGCTGTGGTACTTTCACTGTCACAAGTGCCAGAAAAATCAATTCTCACTCCGGCATTGTGTGAGCATATTTGATCTCGCGTTCATGTGGCACATTCCTAAATCCAGTAACTGTATGACAGAGATGGTCAGTTTTATAGCTAGTAAAACAACGCTGTGTTTTACAAAGAACTTGTTATATATATATATATATATATATATATATATATATATATATATATTGATATATATATATATTGATATATATTGATAGATAGATAGATAGATAGATAGATCAGCACCATATATATGAAAAGACAGTAAGGTTGCAAACCACAGCTTCCTTTTTAATCTTCAAGAAGAAGATGAGGATAGAGCTCTTAAATGATGCAGTGCATATAAATAAATAGCATTTATTTCTTATGCACAGTGGCACAACTTTTTCTGGGTGATTCCGCACCTGGATATATGACCAAGCTTTCATTAAAGTTGGGTTGTGCCAATTGGACAAGTGGGGCTCTGGATGAGCAATATCCTACCACCACCTGCCACATCTATATGCCACTGGTGGGATTCATCAGCCACTTGGATAGCCCAAGTTGCTGTTATGCTACTAACTCTCATGGATGTCCAATGACTTAAAAAACACATGGAACATGTTGCACAATACTCTTTGCACACAAGAATAAAGTCCCAAGCCATCAGGTTTCTAATAGTTTTATTTTTCACATCCTTGTCAAAATAGGGCACCATCTATTTAAAAGGGTTGGCCACTTTGTAGCAAAATTCTTCAGTGTACAGTAATAGTAAGTGACGGCAGCGTCTTATGTGCCCCAGAGAACCAAAATACAATGCAGATTCCTCTTCACCAGGCTGTGCTGTCCTGCTCTGTTGTGATTCTGTCCATAAGACTGCCGACATGAAGGAGCATGGGACTACTTGTCTGTACTTGTCTCTCAATGTCTCTACTTACCAGAGTATGTGAGGAAATATGCTCTATGCACTTTGCGCTGCCTATAAGCATATATAGTGGTACCTTGGTTTAAGAGTAACTTGGATTGAGAGCATTTTGCAAGAAGAGCTCACAGTTTTTCAAAATTGGGGGAGTCGCATGGCCCCTGCACAGCGGGGTCTACAGCCCTGTACTCTGACCCAGGAAGTCTCCCTTACCTTCCAAATCATAGCAGATCCACTTCAGGCTGGGGCTTGCATCAGGGGACAAGACTGTGGAGGTAGTCTCTTAACCCCTCTCTCCCCGGTCAGAGAGTGTTGCATTTATGTGCCCACATATGCCCTTATTATTCCTTCATACTCCCTGCAGTCTCTATCAGCCCTTGTGTTTCCAATCCTCTCTATTTCTGCTATAATGTGCCTGCATTCACACACACAGTTATACACACTGTTGCTATAATTTGCCTGCACTTACACTAACCCATTCACACTGCTGTATAGAAAAGTTTCTGTCACTGTTCTCCTGCACAGCTCTGTGATTCTCACTTCCTGATTGGTCCATGCTGAACACACACCCCTTCCCCATTGCTGTCATGAGACCACACAGACCTCTGACAGCAGCCCTGCTTCTCTATGTTAGCCTGTTGTACTACACTACTGCATTATGGTGATTCTGTATCTACAAACTGCTGCTGTTTTTTCAGGATTATGCACATTATACTCCACATGCTGATTGCTATACTGTACAGTAAGTTTGAAAAAATAAAATGTAAAACATTATGTTTGGGGTGAGGAATCAATTGTCTACATATTAGTCATTTCTTATGGGAAAATTTGCTTTGGTTTATGAGTAGATTTGCATTACAAGCATGTTCCCGGAACAAATAATGCTCATAATCCAAGGCACCACTGTATTAGGTCCTTGTTGGGCGGTCCTTGTTCAAGTCCATACTTCCACTGCTCATAGGAAGTTGTGTTGGGTTAGGCTTACCTAGACAATATGGAAGTAAGTGAAGCAGCCGATCTCCCTCCTTCTATGTCTAGGCCTTAAACCCTTGGATAGGCCTGGAACTGAAATCCTATGAATGTCTAAAATTATTCTAGCCATCTCTTGCTTTGTCCACTATTAGGGCACGTTCACACTACGGAATTTGCTCGGATAACCATAACTTCCGGTGGATAACCATAACTTCTGCCCTAGTCTTTGCAGCATACCCCATAGAAATCCATAGGATCCATCTTATCGGTCCATACTATTCATATTTTGTATCACAACCGTGTGCACATGATGTCATCTTATACACAATACCTAAAATATGTTGATATTGAAATGACCTTTCAGTTATTTATTGTGTATACAACGTGATGGCTATTCAATAAAACGGTTGAGCGCACTGTGGCGTTTAGAGCAAACATATGTCACTTCCAAAACTGGCCACAGGCGACAATAATATCTAAACAGGATACAATGTATCTCCTTACCTGCCTCTAAGTGACGGAGACATAAATTACAGGGACTGTTTATGTGTGTGCAGCATTTTCTAAAGAAACACTTTAATGCAAAGTGGAATAAAAATGATATATTATTGTACTCGCTGAGCACATTAAAGTAGTAAATTAAGTTACCATGGATATTAGCCACAACTGGGAATAAAAAAGCGTTCTGTTTTGTAATTTAATTCCTAACATACCGCTTTATGTTTTTTTCTTCGCTCCTCACAAAATATCATGTAATTGATTAGCACTTAGAACCTCGCTTAATATATCTAATAGCAATACCACAGGCAAGTGTCTTGATCCGAGAGCAAATGTAATAGAAAGGCATTAATTAAAAACCAGTAAAATAATTCAGGTATGAGATCTTTTATCCGCTTCAGAGCTGGGGCTTTGGAATAAAGGGGCTTTTTTGCTATAATTTGGAATTCTTTGCCTAAAATCGGCTAAACCTCATTCAAAGTGACTTGAAATCGTGACAGATTTTCTAATTAATATGTAAACTATGGGGGAGATTTATCAAACTGGTATAAAGTAGAATTGTCTTAGTTGCCCCTAGCAACCAATCAGATTCCACCTTTCATTCCTCACAGACTCTTTGGAAAATGAAAGGTGGAATCTGATTGGTTGCTAGGGGCAACTAAGACAATTCTACTTTATACCAGTTTGATAAATCTCCCCCTATGTCTTCCAATGTTTGAGTACTGCATGGGCTTGGATGCAATTCTGGAGGGTAATAATATTACAGGTTATAGTTACTAGATTCTAGAGAGGGGTGGTTGATCCAAGCTTTTTTTTTTCTGGCTGCCAGATTTTGGAGTCAAGAAGGGATTTTTCTCCAAAGAATTTGAGAAATTGGCTTCTACCTCATGGTAAAACAGTATAGTGTAATAGGCTGAACTGGATGGACATATATCTCCTTTAGCCTTACAAACTATGAAATTCATTGAATAGCAGCCACAGAAAACCCTGTCAGTGCACACTGTGGAGCAAGCGGCTCCGAATGCACGCTCCATAGTATGCAGTGGGGAGTTCTGATGCGGGCGCGCACGGATGCGCTCGCATCAGAACTAAGCGGCACTAAAGATCATCCGGCCAGTACTGCAGTACTGGCCGGGATGATCTTTTCTGAGAACAGCCGTTCCGTTACCCATCCGGGACACAGAATGGCCGGTCTCTTACATCGTCTGAACATGGCCTTACACTGATGTAATAAGAGGGGACCGTGAGGGGGTAACCTATGTCTATATGTAACTTGTGAGCAATATCTACAGGCCCTTTAACATGGGCTATCAGGTAGATGAGCTTCCTTAGAAACACTCATTCCTAATAATTGACCAATGTAGAAGGGCCAACGCTCAGTGACAAAGAAGCAAACTTTCATATGAGGCTAATTGTAATTAAAAATGTATTTAAAGGGGTTATCCAGTGAATATTTTTATCTTTCAAATGAACTGACATCAGCAAGTTATATAGATTTGTAATTTACTTTTATTTAAAAATCTCAAGTCTTTCTGTACTTATCAGCTGCTGTATGTCCTGCAGGAAATAGAGTTTTCTTTACAGCCTTCACAGTATTTTCTGCTGCCACCTCTGTCCATCACAGGAACTGTCTAAAACAGTAGCAAATCACTATAGAAAACTTTTCCTGTTTTGGACAGTTCTTGTTACGGAAAAAAGAGGCAGCAGAGAGCACTGTGTCAGATTGTAAAGAATACAGCACCTCCTGCAGGACATACAGCAGCTGATAAGTACCGGAAGCCTTGAGATTTTTAAATAGAAGTAAATTACAAATCTATATAACATACTGACACCAATTTATTTAAAGGGGAAAATAATAACCGGAGTTCACCTTTTGTGTTGGCATTATCTTTACTTATTGTACACTGTGAGAAGATGAGCATCAATAAACTTTACACTCTCAACAGGCATACATTATAAGACTAGGTTCACACTCTGTATCTGTGCGGCTGTATTGCGGGCGGTAAATCATCGGCCGGATTTTTCCGGTTCATGCGTACGCTGGAAAGTATACGATATACGGCTGCACAGTGCACACTATGTATGAATCTACGGCCCGATCGTAAACGGACCCGTAAAAAATGAACAAGACCATTGTTTGCGGCTGGAAATGCGGCCGTGGATTGACAGGCGGTCCGTACGGAGTACTTCAAAAATAGCCGGCAATGATGCCGAATGCCGATGCCTCTAATAGTTAATATATTAAATTA
Organism: Dendropsophus ebraccatus; assembly: GCF_027789765.1. Taxonomy (NCBI): domain Eukaryota; kingdom Metazoa; phylum Chordata; class Amphibia; order Anura; family Hylidae; genus Dendropsophus; species Dendropsophus ebraccatus. The sequence continues at coordinate 126,935,925 of NC_091457.1, forward strand.
ATAAAACACATTTTCTTTGTAATAAAGTCCCTTTCGTTGTTCAATAATTTAATTCGAACGAATCCATCATTGTGCAATTAAATATACTGTTAAAATAAATATATATATATATATATATATATATAAATGTATATTTATATATATATATATATATATATATATATTTTTTTTTTACAGTATATTTAATTGCACAATGATGGATTCGTTGAAATTTAATTATTGAACAACGAAACTGATTTTATTTCAACGAAAATGTGTTTTATTAATTAAATATTAATTAGTACAGGAAGCTCCAGTAAGCCGTTAATTCATATTGCGGGCAATAGAGCATTCTGTACTAATCATCACTTTACTTTAATTAAAACATCAAATGTTTCTTCTAATTATGTTATCACAATAGCATTATTAGAAGAAACATTTAGAATTATATGTGCGCTCAGCTGTCCCCACCCCCTCCCCTGCACTGCACCCCTCCCAGCAAGGAAGGGGGGTCACTTAACCCCTTCCTTGCTGGGATGGGTGCAGTCTGACATCAGTCTGGCCCCCAAGGGGTTAAGGGGGATGCAATACATCCTCCCTTAACCTCTTGGGGGCCAGACTGTAAGCAGCGATCTGTAAAGATGCTGCATACTGTAAGGAGCACGACGCCGCTCACAATGATGGGTGTTGTGCTCCTGTTTGTGTGTTTTTTTGTGTGTTTCTCCCTTTTTGTTTTTCAGATATCGGTATCCTGTGGATTACGTCGGATTTCGTGGACTACATCGATGACCAGCGGTTGTTTGTTGTTTTTATTTAATAAAATGGTCAATGAGGGGGGTGTTTTTATTTGAATAAAAATTTTTTTTAACTTGTGTCTTGTCTTTATTTCTTTACTTTATAGACTTAGTAGTGGAAGCCGTCTAATAGACGGAATTCATTACTAAGTCGGGGCCTAGTGTTAGCCGGTATAAAATGGCTAACACTATAACCCCCCCATTATTACCCCAGTACCCAATGCCACCAGGGGTACTGGGAAGAGCCGGGTGCCAGTGGTCCCGGAGCGTCAAAATTGGCGCTCCTGGACCGGGCGGCAGCAGGCTGGTAAGATTTAGGCTGGGGAGGGCCTAAACCAATGGCTCTTCCCACCCTGGTGTTACCAGGCTGCTGTCGTTTGGTTTTTAACCCGGGTGGTTATAAAAATAGGGGGGACCCTATGCGTTTTTTTTTTATTATTTATTTATTTAAAAAAAACCGCATAGGGTCCCCCCTATTTTTATAACCACCCGGCTCTTCCTAGTACCCCTGGTGGCATTGGGTACTGGGGTAATAATGGGGGGTTAGTGTTAGCCATTTTATATCGGCTAACACTAGGCCCCGACTTAGTAATGGATTCCGTCTATTAGACGGCTTCCACTACTAAGTCTATAAAGTAAAGAAATAAAGACAAGACACAAGTTAAAAAAAAATGTATTCAAATAAAAACACCCCCACACCCCTCATTGACCATTTTATTAAATAAAAACAACAAACAACCGCTGGTCATCGACGTAGTCCACGGAATCTGGCGTAATCCACAGGATACCGATATCTGAAAAAAAAGGGAGAAACACACAAAAAACACACAAACAGGAGCACAACACCCATCATTGTGAGCGGTGTTGTGCTCCTTACAGTATGCAGCATCTTTACAGATCGCTGCTTACAGTCTGGCCCCCAAGGTGTTAAGGGAGGATGTATTGCATCCCCCTTAACCCCTTGGGGGCCAGACTGATGTCAGACTGCACCCATCCCAGCAAGGAAGGGGTAAAGTGAGCCCCCTTCCTTGCTGGGAGGAGTGCAGTGCTGGGGAGGGGGTGGGGAGAGCTTTATACTCACCCCGATGTTGTCTCTTCGCTGGTCCGCAGCACAATGAAGTCACTGTACTGCGGACCGGCTCTTTATATGTGCGCTCAGCCGATCGACCAATCAGCTGAGCGCACATATAATTCTAAATGTTTCTTCTAATAATGCTGTTGTGATAACATAATTAGAAGAAACATTTGATGTTTTAATTAAAGTAAAGTGATGATTAGTACAGAAAGCTCTATTGCCGGCAATATGAATTAACGGCTTACTGGAGCTTCCTGTACTAATTAATATTTAATTAATAAAACACATTTTCGTTGTAATAAAATCAGTTTCGTTGTTCAATAATTTAATTTAAACGAATCCATTATTGTGCAATTAAATATACTGTCAAAAAATAAATATATATATAAATATACATTTATTTATATATCTATTTATTTTAACAGTATATTTAATTGCAAAATGATGGATTCGTTTAAATTTAATTATTGAACAATGAAAGGAACTTTATTACAACGAAAATGTGTTTTATTAATTCAATATATTAACCATGAGAGGCATCGGCATCGGCATACTGCAGAGGATCGCAAACCCCGGTAATAGCAATACATGTAAACTGTTTCCCTGCTTTCCCAGAAGCATCCAGAGGTGTTTGCATCACTTTCTTAAGATTTTATTTGTTATTTTTAGTTGAACCAGATTTCCAAGTAAATGACCGTATGTTTTCAGCCGCATGTCTATTTTTTCCCACGGCCGTAGTTTCAGCCGCACATTTCCAGCCGCATAAAAAAATACAGCCGCACACATACATAGTTTGAACATAGCCTAAAGGCTTTAAAGCCTCTATAAACCTCCAATAAGTGACATCTGAAACGATCGTCTGGCCATCAGTAATGTTGACTACATGCTTCCTGTCCTCCCCATACACAGGAAAGTTACCCACAGCCGAATGTTCCTGTGATCTCTATGGGGTGGAGAGGGGCAAGCTGCAGCGAGAATACTCCTGCTATGGCTTATCTCTTTTTTAACAAAGGTGTCAGACGTAATTTTCTATTACAGCTGACTCCTATCACTACCGACATCACCTGTTGGCAGTTGACTGCAGGGGCCCCATACACCACTGACTGACGGACAAATCTGTCACGAGCGTTGGGTTCGGCCAATATAAGTCTAAGGTGCATGGCCATTGTCAGACTGGGGTATCTTGGGCCCACCAGGGAATATTTTATTCTTGGGGCCCACCCTACATACACCAGATTTACCCAGCGCCAAACCTTTCACATTACTACAGCGACTTTGCACAGTGCTGTGTATGTGACCGGCAATGCTCGCTCACTGTTAGTAACTGGTCAGACACTCTATGGCAGGGATGGAGAACCTTCGGTCTTTCAGCTGTTGCAAAACTACAACTCCCATAATGCCTGGACAGCCGAAGACTCCCCATCCCTGTTCTAGTGTATAGGAGCTGTCCAGGCATGATGGGAGTTGTAATTTTGCAACCGCTGGAAGGCCGAAGGTTCCCAATCCCTGCTCTACGCAAACAGCACAGCCTTCCACTTAAGTTTCTTGAAAGGTGAAGTCCCATGAAACTAACTGGGGGACTATTGTCATCCTGAAGCTGCTAAACAGGGATACAGACCTCCTGCTCAGGGGCCCACCAATGCGTAGCGCCCTCTGGGGGGATTCCCCTGCTCCCCTGTGGGCCAGTCCGAGCCTGTGTATGGTCACCTTAAGAAGGTGGGAGGTCCTTGCCAAAAGCCTCCCTCCTTCAGCCCTGAGAAGGCAAATCCTGTTTTCTCTAGTTAGTTGTGGGTGATCTAGAGAAGAGTGAGGAAGACAGTGGACTGGCCTTTATCTCTCTTCTTCTAGTGTGGACTTTAGATCTCCAGGCCATCACCTTAATTGTCCAGTAGTAAGAGCATACTAAAGGAGAGAAAGAAATGGAGAATTTTTTAAGTACTTAATTGAATGTCTAAGTCCCAGTGGGCTTCAGGACTGGCCTAGTTATCCTCATGCATCTAGGAGCTACATATTGAGCTAGTGAGAGAATTTCATGAATGCCATGAATTGCAATTACAGTAGTTCAACATCTACAGAGAACGGTATCCTCGCAGTCATGCCTGTAGAACCAAAAATTGAAACTTCATAGATCCTAAGAGTGAATAAATGTACTCCAAATACAGATACACTCATAGCGTTTTTTTGGTTACGTTCACAAACTGTCTTTTCGTTGTCCATTTGATGGCCGTCATTTTGAGGCCAAATAACATCTTTTATTTTATAATGATGGCTGTCATTTTGAAATAACAACTGCTTGGTCTCAAAATGACGGCTGCCCAAACAGATGGCCGTAACACGACCGAAAAAGGAAATAGTGGGAACGTAGCCTTTAAAGATCTGCTGTGAAAAACCTGCAATTATGCCTATAGTGGTTATTTCAGGTTTTTCCCTATTATAAAATTGATCTCTCTACTGTTTTTAGGAGAAACTGTGATGGCTCATGGAGGCCCCCTACTTGGATCTTATGTACTGTCTATATATAGAAATCATATATATCATAGAGCATCTATAACCATGTGTATATCACACAGTAATGATGAGAGTAGTTGATATAAATTGGGGCTACTATGATACATCTACTTCTTATACTGTATGTGACACTAATGTATTAAGGTTTCGGCCTATCATGCCTCTCATTCCATTTCAGTGAGAGACATTTCTTTTTCTCCGCCATTTCATGGTAAATCAAAAGGTCTGATGATAAAGATGAAAAAAATGAGAGCTCTTTTACAAAGCCATAAAAATCTTCCAGCAATTCGCCTGTATCTGTTGAGCGGGGCTCTGAACTCATGATAGATTTGCTACAATCTACAGCATCAACTTTTGATTAAGTTTCCAGTAATAATTATATGTTTTTGGTTTAATTCCAGCTGAGAATTTAATGGGAGTCATTCCGACAAGACACAGGAAATTGTCCCAATAGAGACTCATTTGGAAGCGGTCCACTCGCAATTACCACTGTGCAGAGCTGTGCAAGATTAAAAGCGCAGACAGTGTAATTTCCACCTTGTGTCCTGGGCTCTGCAGAGTTGCTACTCATCCAGGCTGTCCATCTGGGGAGCAAACAGCATGTACACTTTGATGAGAAACCCCGGCCAACCGACCAGCTGTGAAAAAAAATAGATTACACTTGTCATTTTTTTCTCCGAGGTAATTTGCTGGGAGTAAAAGTATAATTTCTTTGAAGGTGTGCAGTAAAAAAAAAAAAAAAGAATCCCGGGGATATGTCTGATTTATATTTAAAAGTTCAACATATATTCTATTTGCCAAGGCTAATTCCAGTAAGAACTACGTGGCTTTAAAGACAGTATCACACCCAGGATGGTGGATGATAAAAGCCAACGCGCTTTGAAACTCAATACACAAAAAAGGGATTATTAAGTAAATGGGTTTTTACATGTGTGGGACACGCAGCATGATGCTGTAATAGATGTTTGACACATGGCTCTACAAACTGGATTGTGTGTTCTGCTTATTAAAGCTCAGTGGTCTGAAATACTTTGATAATGCTGAATAATTCAAAGTGAGGAGGGAGGAGAGCACCTTTCAGACTGGATTGCCTTCTCGCACTAGCAGGGGGGAAGCTGAGAAGCTGCTGAGATCTGAAGCTTTGTGTGAGGTCAGTAGAGCACAGAAGGCAGCCCCTCGCTGCTGAAGCTCATGGGAGACCAGTATGTCAATTGTCAAACTTCTCATTCTGTAGTTTTTAGCTCAGTTTCCCTACAAGTCTTTATTGCAAGTTCAGTTCTGTATTCAGTTCTAAGATTTTTCCTTTTATAAACTGTTGGATACTTGGTTCCAGTGCAAAGCTCCTGTAGGTTGACCAGTGCCCAGAAATATATTGACGGAATAAATCCTGGTTGTTACGTTCTTAATTTGCTTGCACCTTTCGCTTAGGGTCATGGTAGGAAGGGTGGTAGCGCTAGCAGGGCATATGCTTCAATTGCTGAGTTCCAGTGTATGTGCTGCTTTCCAGGATCTTAAAAAAAAAGTTAAGCAGCAAACCAATAAATTATAGTATGTCCACTACCATATTGTACTCCTCCATTGATTTGGGTGTGATCCTACTATAAGGCTGTGGTGTAGCATAGGTTGACAGCACCCTAGGCAAGGCAAAGATTGGGCCCCCGCAGGGCCTGTGAATGTGAGTGACAATGTGTACAGTTTTTGCTTCCACTTACCACAGGAACGCGCAGGATTTTCTCAGGGGTTGGAGGTGAAAAAAATAATATAATAATCCCAAATTATTCTAGTTTGGGTGGCCTAATTGCCCTTTGGGTGTGTTGTTAATTGAAAAGTGCATTGAATTTATCAATAAAAATGGTCAAAGGAAGGTGAAGAAAAACTGTGTGTGAACAACTAAAAAATAACATCCAGTATTTGCAAAAGACATCCGCAAATAATTGTCATGTTCATTATTTTAAAGTCTGAGCAAACAACGTCGATCATTTTATACACTGCGTGCATTGGACGCCCGTCATTCCATTGACTTCAATGCAATGCATTGCAGTCAATCAAATTGCGGCCAAAAACGGACGTCTTTTTAAATAGAAAAAGCAGCAGGACATGGGGGCCATGGACCAGTATGCCTGCAGCGCTGGCTGTGAAGGTCCACGAGGGGATTAGGTGAGTGGGGGGTGGGGGCGGCCTTACTTTCGGCTAGTTGGTAGGCTAGTGTGGATTCTCGTTTTAGGAGGATGTCTTATTTTCGAGGAAACATGGTAGCAACATTTTATTTGATAGAAATTTGTAAATTCAAATCAACATGTTTGAATACCACTCTTGTCTCGAGAATATAGGATTTATAAGTAGTCGTCTGTAAATGTTACAGATATTTTTACTTACTATATTACTTTACTATACTTTAATGAAGTCATGTAAAATCTAGATAGTTATAAAGCTCAGGTGAATAATAATGTTCTTCAAAGTTAAAATTACTCCTTTTTGCAGCTCTCACACCTTCATATAGCACTGCTGGTCTGTGAATTTAATATCATCACTACCATATTGGTTTGTCCCATGCTTCTGACCCCTCCTCCCCCCTTTCATATGTTCCCAGCTAAGTGAGAAAACTTTGGCAACGGCAGAAGAAAATTATACCGCTAACTTGTTATCTTGTTATAATGTCGTATAGAGGGAGAAGTGTCAGCGCACAGCACTTGCCGATAAGGTCATAGTTTGATGCCTCCCTAACAGAGCAAAAATATATCCGCACATTCCTCACATGCCATGAAAATGTGCTATATCCAAGCAGTCCTGCAGGTTTCTTTAATAACGTCAAATAAGCTTCCAGCAGGCGTGTAACAATCACCTCAGAAAATGGGGGGAAAAAACTTAAAAATATCTATATATTGTCAGAGTAAAATTCACAGGTAAGGTAAAACAAACATATACGATGTATGATGGCTTTAAAAAACACATACATATAAACAGGGGCTCCCTTACAAAAGACGTGCTACGGTCTAATAAAATCTAGAGATTGTGGTGCAAAAAATGACACCCCATACAGCCCCCTAGGTAAAAAAATAAAAGTGCTGTAAGAGTCACAATAGGGCCATTTTAAATATACCTACCGTATTTGCAAAAAAAAAAAAAAACAACTTTACTGTTGATAAAAACAGTTAAACGTTAGAAAAGCCGTGTAAATATGCATATCGCTGTGTTCAGACTGACCTATAAAATAAAGATAAAATGTCAGTTTTACCGCTAGGTGCATTACGAGTCGGGATGAGATTACCGAGTTCGTACGGAGTTCGTACAAACCCGAACCATCCGCAAGATTACCGCTGTCTGCCCGCTCCGTGCAGCGGGCGGATCCAGCGGAAGGAACGCCTGGAAAACTGGGATACAGCCATAGCCATAGGCTGTATCCCAGTTTTCCAGGTGGTCCTCCCGATGTATCCGTCTGCTACACGGAGCGGGCAGACAGCGGTAATCCGATGCCGAGCGTTCGGGTTCAGCCGAACCCGAACCTCGGCGGGTTCGGACCATCCCTAATTACGAGAACACGGACACCCAACCCCCCACCCCCCAAACTTTGTGGAATTGAATTTTATGTCGCAAATTCACCCTATAAATTATATTTTGGGGGTTCTGCAATTCATTTTATGGTGCATTGAAAGGCTGCATTCCAAAGTTCACCTGTTCCTGAAAAAAACGAGCCCTCACATGGCTCTGTAGATGGAAAAAATAGAGTTATGGCTCTTAGAAGGCGAGGAGGAAAAAACAGAAATGCAAAAGTGAAAATTTTCCCGGTCCTCAAAGTCATTTTGGGTTCCGTCTTTCAGGGGTTAAATGGGTATTTCGGGTTTATAACAATGATTGTCCACCCAAAGAATAGGTCCTCATTGTCTCATTAGTGGGGTGGCAACACCCAGCACCCAAATCAATCAGCTGTTTAGGAGAGCAGCTGCACTGATGCCAGATACAGCAAACACTGTCCACTGAGTAGTGGTAGTTTGGGATACTGCAGTTTAGCTCCTTTTTAATTTAATAGGAGCTGAGCTTCAGTAACCCACCCCAGAACAAAAATGTATAATCTATATGGAGGATAGGCCATCAGTTACTACAGGCTGTATAACTTTCTATGTTCTTTTGAGCAGTAATTATTTTCCCACTGATTTAAGCTCCATATACAGTCTTTCTGAAAGAGGAAGTAGCTGTCTTACAGCCATCATTGACAGCCATAACAGATATTGTGGTCAAACCTAGCTACCAAAAATGTACCTAGAAAGGGAACATCCCCCTTCCTAATGCACAAACAAACAAACCACTGATACAGATGCACATATCAAATTATAAAAATAATTTATGAAGCAATGCATCTTGTGGAAAATATGGCTAAAAGGGGAACTCCGGATAAGAAAAACTTGTTTTCTATTAAAAGTACATTAAACGTTATATAGATGTGTCTATACAATGTATTACTGTACCTGTACAGTCCTGCCACACTGGTAGCTGATCCAGGAAGTGAAAAAAATGGCCCCTGTGCCAATTCACATTGTCTCCTGCTCCTGCTGCTATCATACCTTAGGAGACAAATCTTACATGTCTCTGTCTCACATTGTGTGTGTTTGCTGATGATACAGACAGGTGGCAGGGCATGATGTCCCAGGAGGCTTGGCTGGATCCCCCAATCCCCTGAGTGATCCCCTATCTCTAACTGGCCAGAAGCAGCTGCTGCACTAATTTTATTGATTGTAATGGGTGGGGGCTGTGACGATCACATAAGGGAAAGCATTGCATTCTGGGAAATGCCAAACCAGGAAGAACAAAAACACGAAACAGAGCAAACACCCCCCCCAACAAATGGATTTTTGGTAGTTTCAAAATTGGGATAGACAGGTAAGTAATGAGTTATGCCATTGCAGAAGTTTCTTTTTTTTTTTCTCTACCTGGAGTTCCCCTTTAACCCGCCCCCCGCTGCAACTGCTGTGTGATCTTCCAGTCCCAGCTGTGCTTCCATTGACCATCCTGCTCCCCCATTTATCTCTCTGAGCTGTCTGAACAGGGACTGGAAGCCATAGAAGAGCAAGAGGTGGAAGTATGGCTTGTTTATTGTTTTATGCAGGAGTATGCATAGTTTAAAGTGGTACTGCAGAAAAAAAAAAGTTTTTCCAAATCAACTATTTTTATCCTTTGTTCTATGGGGCTGTGTGAGGAGTCATTTTTTGCGCCATGATGTGTTCTTTCTATCAGTACCTTGATTGCGCATATACAAATTTTTGATCGCTTTTTATTAAAAATTATCTGGATTTGATGCGACCAAAAATGCACAATTTTGCACTTTGGAATTTTTTTTACGCTTAAGCCATTTACCGTGAGAGACCGGGAATGTGATAAATTTATAGTTTGGGCGATTACGCACGCGGCGATACCAAACATGTTTGTTTATTTATTTATTTATTTTTATTTATAAAATGGAGAAAGGGGGGTGATTCAAACTTTTATTAGGGGAGTGGGTTATTTATTCATAAAAAAACCATTTACTTACTTTTTTTAAACACATACTAGAAGCCCCCCTGGGGGACTTCTAGTATGCCTGCTATAGATATACTGCATAGATCCATGAGATAGGAACTCAATTGCTTTCGGCTGCTGCAGCCAAAAGGAATAGAATGCCGAGTCGGGATCAGCACCATTAGACACCAGGGAAGTGGCCAAGCAGCATTTTAAATGCAGCTGTCAGCTTTGACAGCTGCATTTAAAATGCTAATTAGAGGGCACAGCGATCGGACCGTCACCGCTAATTGACGCGGTCCAAGGCTACAAGCGGCACCTGGGATGGCGGCAGTTCAGAGCAGACGCGGGTTCAACGCCGCGCGGCCCCCCTCTGAACTCCCCCACCCGCATGAGGACGTACAGTTACGCCCTCATGCGGGAAGGGGTTAAGTTTCGCAGGAAAACCTCTTTAAGTATTTAACTAACAGATAGCAGATTATAGCTAAAAAGCCTTATGACACTGTTTTATAAAGATTTCTCTTTTAGCTCTACCTTCATCAATATACAACTTTAATGTCCTTAATTTTACTTTTAATCTATTATTCATAAGTCTTTTATGCTACGTTTCTTCATATTTGTCCCGCACCACTGCATAAGTGGGAAGGATGTAAGGACGAGCCGGACAATATCCGTGAAAGCCGTCTAATGACTCTTTGGCCCCATAGAAGGGAATTTTCAATACCAGCACACGTCCCTCATTGTAAATGCTGTTTGAACAGCATGTTAGTATAGTAACATACTCGAAAATATCATTTTCATTTGGGTTGTTACTTGAGAAGTTTTGCTCCTTGTTTCCTCCCCACCGAGTGACTACTTTGGAGAAGTTTCCTGTAAGTTTTAATTAGGAATTGAAATAAAATTTGTACTTTCATTTTTGTTCTTTTTGGCTGGAGAATGAGTTTGAAGAAAGGATCATGCTGACTTTCCTACTAAAATATTTCCCTTACGCCGCTTCGCCGCAAGAACAAGGTGGATAATGCTTAACAATAAAAAAAAATAATAATGAATGTAGGAAAAACTTTGATATTAATGTACATAACCTGACCTGTCAATCAAAGCTTCTGACTAGGTTTGCAGAGTGCTATATTGAATAGACATTACAGGGCACCTGTCATTTGTGGCCGACCTGTGTCACAGCAGTGCTGGCATGAGTAAGGCTGGTGAATATACAAGAAATACTATGTAAGATTAAATCTAATCTAAGACCTGTAAAATGAATAAAATATATGTTTTTGTTTTTTGTTTTTTTTTAGAAGTGAGAAGTGAGATCTTTATTTGTAATTTTTTTAAATAGAAAAAAAAAAAGATTAATGTTTAAAATCATGTAGGATCAAGAACAGTACTCTTGAATTATTCCAAACAGAGGGGTGTATCCAGGAAGATTACATTTATACCAAATTTCAAGAGGGGGTATCCCCGAGAATGCTTCTAGGTCATCTAATGATGCTTACACTGGACCGGCTAAAATTTAGCCCCTTGCAAAAGATACTGCTTCTCCCTTGTCCATGATTATTTTTGGCGTCTTATGCATCCAAAGCCTACCACTACATAACGAATTAGTTCTTAACAATCTTTGATATTACCTACTAGCACTCCTCAAGAGGAGTGACTCAGGCCATTTATCTATTGTGCTAGCTGGAGCAGTGCACCCAGCGGCCCCCACCACCTTACAATCCCTAACCACATTCATCCAACAAATTAAGCGGTCAAGGTCTTGAATGTTGAATGAATGTTACCAGCATTATAGTATGGTACATGTAATTGTAGTTTGTAGTTTGTACGATAAATAATGTCCAGAATTTGATTACAAATGTTTTTTCATCAAATTCTGAACATTATTTATTATGTGTGTATATATATATATATATATATATATATATTACATATATAATACACAGTGGTACCTCGGTTCTCAAATTTAATTGGTTCAGGAAGGCAGTCTGAGAACCGAGCAGTGTTTTCCTATAGGAAACCAGCAAAACCAGCAATTATAGAACAGTAGTCACTAACTCCTCACTCATCCTTCACTGTATAGTGCCTCCCCCCCCATCCCAGCACTGTACAGGATGGGAGATGGTGGTGCACTGACCAGGGCCGATTCTGGGGTCTCTTCCTCCCCCTCACTAGCACGGCTGCGGCAGGACAGGTGAGCGGCTGCAGGGCTGCTGTCTGCCGCCCCCTGCAGGGGCGCAGAATCTGCCGTCTGAGGCGGAATACTCATTCCGCCTCATGGCAGAAGCGGCCCTGGCACTGACTGTACTACTACTGTACTGTATATGCAGTCCAGCATTCTTATACTGTACCAGCAGTGTCGCTGGTGTTCCCCGCCAACTGCAGCTCCACTACTTCCGAGATTAAGTTGTTATGAGAGTGACGGCTATCATTACCAAGACCAGTTCGTTTCAGATGTAGCGAAGCTGAAGTCAGTGGGGGACGTCGTAAATGCTACATCAGGACACCAGGGGAGTGCAGAGAGGTAAGCATAGCATGTTTATTATGTTTGCCAATATAATTACAATATACAATAAAAATTAAACACTGGATAACCCCTTCCTGTAGTGGGAATATAGCCTGACACAAATGGCCATGCTGATATTTTTGGCTATTGAGGGGGAATGTGGGTTTGGATTCCACTGTGTTCGAAACAAATTAATGATTATAATAATAATAATAATAATAATAATAATAATTCTAGCCTAAGAAACAAGAAATAATAAATTTAGCCTAGAAACAAGAAAGAACATCAGCAAGTCACTAGACACTAGAACATCAGCAAGTCACTAGACAGGGATTTATCTTTATTACCCCTCTCCCCACTTCCAATGCGGGAGGATATATCTCATATTGGACTTTTTTTTTTTTTTAAACTAAAGGAGTTAGAAGACGAGCAGTTACAGATCTAATCAGCCAGTGTGTCTAATCAGGTCACATGTGACATGAATATTTATGGCATCCGCAATGGAGATCTTTGGCCTTGTCAGTTCTAGCAATTTTATAAAGATACGTGTATTTAGATATAGGCAGCTATTACATGTATGAACTAGGTCAAACTCTTAGATATAGATAGATAGTTGTATAGATAGCTTAATTATGTTTTTTTCCAATATTTTATAGTTTGATGCAAATTAGCATGCAGGCTCTAAAGTACTAAAGAGTAGCCTAAAGTACTAGAGGGCATTTTAACAGTGTGTTGGATATATAATTTAAACAACTATATGGGTTACGGGAATTACATTTTTACATATTTAAATTTTTATTTGAGTTTGAGGCTGGCTTCACGCTTCCTTAAAGCGAATGTACCAGCAGTATGCTTTAAGTTTCTCACATGGATAAAACGGAGGCGGCGCAGGGAAGCTAATGAAGTTGCATCATAGAGGGGCGGGGGTTTCCTTCCACTGGGGGCGGGCCCGGTCGCCTCCACTGCTTCACCCGTGGCCGGTGCCTGGGAATAGAACAGCGCCAAATGCGGGAACTGGGCTGCGGTTCAAAAAAAAGGACTGTGGCACCACCTCCCCGCCTTTTCAATTTAACCCATTTCCGCACGAGGGCTCTGAACTGCCGCGGCCCATACCTGGTGGTCTAGTGGGGAGATCGCCCCCCATGATGTTGTTACAGAGGAGCCATCCCCGCGTCTGGTGCTGGCCGGAGTCTGTGCCGTAATGGCGCTGATCCTGGCCGGTATTCTATTGGTTTTGCCTGCAGCAGCCAAAAGCAATAGAACACTGATCTCATCGATCTATGCAGTATAACTATACTACATAGATCTCTATGAGAGATCAGTGTGCATATACTAGAAGTCCCCCAGGGGGGCTTCTAGTATATGTATATAAAAAAAAAAAGTTGTACTGTTAATAAACCCCTCCCCTAATAAAAGTTTGAATCACCCCCCTTTTCCCATTTTATAAATAAAAATAAATAAATAAGCATGTTTGGTATCCCTGCGTGCGTAATTGCCCAAAATATTAATTAATCACATTCCTGATCTCGTACGGTAAACGGCGTAAGTGCAAAAAAATCCCAAAGTGCAAAATTGCGCATTTGTGGTCGCATCAAATCCAGAAAAAGGTAAGGTAGAAAGAACACATCATGGCGCAAAAAATGACACCATAGACCAAATGATAAAAGCGTTGAGAATAGAGCGATTTTAAGGAACATATATTTGTTAACAATGGTTTGAATTTTTTACAAGCCATCAAATAAAATAAAAGCTATGCAAGTTTTAATCATACCAATTTCAGGAACATATATAACATGTCAGTTTTTCCATAGGACACACGGTGTAAAAACGAAGCCCCCCCAAAGAAATAAAAATTTCACTGCGCATATAATTTTTTTTTTTCTGGTTTCGCAGCATATTTTATGCAAAAATTCAGCCTGTCATTGCAAAGAACAATAAATGACGCAAAAAATAAGGGCTCATGTGGGTCTGTAGGTGTAAAAATGCAACTTCTACGGCCTTTTAAAGGTACTCCAGCGGGTTGGGGGGGGGCATTTTTTTTCTGGGACCGGGGAGGAGGTGGCTAAGGGAAAAGACGTCCACTCACCTCCCCTGTTCCAGAGGCGGGTCCCGGGTCCCACCGCTGCACTGTAAATTAAAGTCGCTGCAGCCTATGCCTGAGGCTGCAGCGGTGTAATTTTTGATCGAGGATAGCACAGTCGTAGAAGCTATGTCATCCGCTGCAGGTCCTGGCTATCAGTGATATAGACGACCGCAGCATCTATAGGGCTCCTGACAGAGAGTTCTCCCTCTACAGATGATCCCAGAAGATGATGTCCAAAAAACGACCTGAGCATTGATGCATCAATGACCCCAGGTCGTGAAAGGACTTATATACTTCTGAAATTCTGCAATATTTAGTCTTACCACAATACTTACTGCTAAGCTGAGATTTTCTGTTATTTCTGTTATATAAGTAGAAGGCTGCTGTAAAGTATCTGTACAAAGTGCTAGAAAGGGCATTGGATTGAAAAGGCTGGCACAGTGCTGAGGGATGATTTACACAGCACACTACTGTACATGGGTGGAGGAGAAGGAGGTTTATTTAGGAATTGGGGCTTATTTACTAACAATCTATCAATTTTAAACCCTTGGTACAATCTGGAAGGTTTTTCACAGGACAAAACTAAAACACGACCATCCCGCCACACTAGAAGTGGCTGGTTTTTAAAATAGAAAACCCATTAAAAAAATTACGGTTTGCTTATTAAATCTGTCGGTTGTGACGGGTTTTAAAAGACACACCCATGACACAGGTTTGTCAGCTTTTTGGAAAACCTGTTAGAACACCAAACCGACAGGGAAAATGGACAAAAACCAGAAAATTTACGGGAACACATTAATAAATCAGTCCTATTGTCTTTGCAAGATGCTATGTGAGCAGAAAGAAAAACAGGAACAGGATCAAAGCAGTGCAGGGTTACATCCTGATTTAAACACTGAGACAACGAAGACTTAAATTGAGGAAGGAGAGGTTTACATTTAGGAGGCAGCATTATGTACATAGTAAGAGTGCTAGTATTTTCACAAGGGACAGCTGCTCAGTAAGGGATAAGAGAAAAGGCTTGATTCACCTTTAAGACACAGTATGGTACCTGTGAAGGAGGTAGACAGGCTCAGGGTGCACACAGACCAGGATTGCTCTTGCATAAGCCAAGTTGTGTCCTGTCATGACCCTTCTGCTGCTAGACATGAAATCTCATAAACCCCCCCCCCCCCCCCCCCCCGACTAAGGTGTAAGACTTTAGTTTTGTTTGTTTCTTTTATAAAATAAAGTGATCAACAAATAAGCTTTTTTAATAAAAGAAGCTTGAAATCCCATAGGCTGACACATGGAGGGAATTAGTAATAACAATTCAATTATTTAGGTTAATAGTATAAGTGAAATAAAACACTGCTCTTAGAATAGAAATGTAAACTGGATCACCGAACCTGGTTTACAAACAATTCCCGATGCATACACAATATTACAGCGGTCTATTATACCAGCAGCGTCTCTCTCTCTCTCCCCTAATTGTAAACAGATATATTTTTACATGCATACTAGGGGGCCTATATATTCTGAATGCAAGAGTCTAGTTTAGAATATATTAATCTCATCTGCACAGCTTTCCTAGCAATAAAACCATTTCTATAGGGAAATAAGACAAGATAATATAAAATCCATGATAGACTATTATAGTTGGTCAAGTGCCAAATTGCCCTAAATATTTTACCAGGAGGGTCTCCAAGCTATTATCAGGCAGCAGGGCCACATGCCGACTGTGGTATGTTTGCTCTCAAGGCCATCATTGTCTAATTAGCAGTATCAAATATGCTTCCCTGTTAATTGACTTAATTAGTCAATTACTCCGAGGTTCGCTTTTTATTAAAATTGCTAAATTTAATAAGAGAGGCCGAGTTTCATCCTTGTATCTATGTCATGCATATTGTTTTATTGAAGGATTCATTCATTTTGTATTAGTAATAGTCCATCTATCATTGCAGGCATATGTTTTAAGACTCTCACAGTACTACAGTATGTGACATGAATGCCACATACTTTTTTAACACCATTTTTATATTTATTATATTTATAACATTTAATATATATATATATATATATATATATATATATATATATATATATATATACTGTGTGTGTGTGTATATATATATATATATATATATATATATATATATACATTTATTTATTTTTTTAAGTATATAAAAACACATTATCTTAGTGGTACATGTTGTTTTACAGGACTTTTTGTGTTGTTGTCTATTTATTATATCTGTAAAAAATATAGATTTCTATAGAGAAATTTCTGTAAGAACTAGAAACAGTTGTCACATGAAAAAAAAAGATGACACTCCCCCCAAAAAGACACCAAAGGCTGTTATTAGAGCACAAATAAAAAGTAATTGTTTGATTTATATTTAACCATAGACTTCAGCTAACATCTATAGTAGCGGCAACATTTGCGGGTAAATAGGGGCTTCTCAGCATGCTGCATAAAAGCTGTTTTTCCTGGATATACATTTACCGTTGAAGACACGGCACATATGGTAAGGGAGCTGTGTAGGAGACCATGTTGGCCGAGCTAGGATCGTGCTGATTGGTTCCCTTTAATTACACCCAGGTTTAATGCCTGAACAAATTTTACCTATGTCATGGTGAGGGTCTGAAATTTGTGTGCCTGCGGGTAGAGAGATGTACACAGTCTTTGGAGCAGGGGAACTTTCATTTTGTTTTATATATTTTTTTCTCATTGTTCTAATTTGTGCACTTTTTATATATTTTTTTTCTTCAAAGGGTACCAATCAGTGCAGCTGTGCTAAGATGGTTCCCAGCAGCACAGTATAGAGTAGGGGTGTCAAACTCAGGCCCTCCAGCGGTTTCAAAACTATAATTCCCATCATGCCTAGATAGTCAAAGCTTTAGCAACAGCTGGAGGGCCTGTGGTAAAGAGCTACTGCGCAGCTCGCGGAGCATACCAGCCGCAGCCACAGCAGTAGCTTTATAAAGGTGAAAAAGAAGTTTTATTATGCTGCGCAAGGTCGGGAGAGGGGTGACAGCTAGAGATGAGCGAACCTGGAGCATGCTCGAGTCCATCCAAACCTGAACGTTCGGCATTTGATTAGCGGGGGCTGCTGAAGTTGGATAAAGCCCTAAGGCTATGTGGAAAACATGGATATAGTCATTGGCTGTATCCATGTTTTCCAGACAACCTTAGAGCTTTATCCAAGTTCAGCAGCCCCAGCTAATCAAATGCCGAACAATCGAGTTTGGATCGACTCGAACCCGAACCCGGTTCGCTCATCTCTAGTGACAGCTATTTATCTGGGCGGGGAGCCTAGCGCAGGGAAGATTGAGTGGCAAAAAGAACCACTGACTAGTTGCCATCCCTCTCCCTGCCTCACGTATTATAATAAAACAACAATAAAGCTACTGCCGTGGCTGGCATGCTCCGTAAGGTGCACAGTAGTTCTATACTGTGCTGCTGGGAGCCATATCAGCACAATCGGGCTGATTGGTTCCCTTTAATATGGAAACACATTTTCCATCTTCTCACATGTTCTCCATAAATGATGCTGTAAAAAGGGCTCCATACAGTGGTATATGCCAAATAATGAGGAACATTAAAGCAAATGTACCAATATATATATTTTTTTAACACTACCTTGTTGACGCTGGCATGGAGATCCCGGTGGCGTGGTCCGTTTTTCAAAACATCGCCTGGTTCCTGTGATCACTGCTGGTTTCTTCTTGGCCCGTTCTATGCACTGGAGGCAGACCCAGTGCCCCCCGTGTGATGATATTCCCTTTCCTCTGTGACGCTCCTCCCTTGGAATAAAGTATTGAAGCATCACAGAGGGGAGGAGATATTGTTACATCGGAGGAGCTGGGCCCGCCTCCAGTGCATAGAGTGGGGTAAAGTGCACACGATGAAACCGGCGCCGATCGTGGAAACCGGACGGCATTTTGAAAAATGGACCACACCATCAGGATCTCCGCTCCAGTAAGCGAATTGATAGATTCACTTTAAGATTCTGAATCCCACCATTAAATTTCATGCACAAGACTACATAATGTTGTCACTTATGATGTACATAGACTGTGGTGGTACATAAACCGCTTGTAGGTCTATAATATGACTCTGTAGGTGACCTATGGGCCTCTATGAGAATGCCTCCATAGTATTGAATGTAATGGAATATGGCTTGATTTTTCACTTGAATGAATGAGGCCAAAGAATCCTATGGGCGCAGTTTTACTGCAGTATACAAGAGGTGCAGGATTTAAAGGGAATGCTTACTAGCACTCCATACATTTTATTTAGTGTTTATTTTCAATGTACTTCTTACCTAAGAGCACCCTGGAGTCAAGTCTAGGCATTGTGTTCAGAAACTATAGCTCTCAGCATCTCATTGAAGGCTATTACAATTCATATTATTAACAGTCAAGGTAGACTGATACTTGTTTAAACATATATTTGCTATGGCACTTTGTAAGTCGAAAACATAGCCTTGGAAAGTGAAGCCTTTATGTATCATGGCATGCTTCCCAGTCAGAAGCCCGGCCCTAGGGAGTCGATGACCATGGAGTTTAGAAGCTGCCAGATATGCGGTAGTTTGAGCTCTCTGTATCTCTCAAGCCAGAAGCACTGAATCCATCAACATAGATAAAACAGATAATCCTGCAATGGGATCTGAAGCTGCTATTGGGGATATTCCAGGGCTTTGCATCTGGATAGAGCAGCTGCCAATCAAACCTATCTGTGTCCAAGTGATGTATTGTTCCAATAATGCAGGTAACACGGCGACCATAGTCATAAACACTCTCTACCTGTGTTAGCTGTCAGGCGAAATGAAAAGAGAATCGCTGTAGGACTATAATAATTGTGAAATAATCATAATGCCGGATTTTTATTGATTTACGTCCTGACAAGTCGCCTCACGGTACTTACAGAAGCAGGCGGGAGTTTTTATGTTTGTTTGGGGGTTTTTTACGTTGAATTGAAAAGCAGAGCCTGAAAATATAGCCATAAACCGATGTGCAATAGATATAACTGGCTGCTCAAGCGAAGCCAGAGCTACCCCCCGAACACGACATTTAATGCACCATATACAGAAGAAGTAGAATTTATTGCAGGGAAGGATTTAATATAAGAGGGTTCGCAGTACTTACACAGGGTAAAGTGGTGCACATGGTATCTGTATGAGCACCATAAAAAAAAAATCTGGCTTTATTTCAACAGTTCTTAAAGGGGTAATCCGGTGAAAATCTTTTTTTCTTTCTAATCAACTGGTTTTAGAAGGGTATATAGATTTGTTATTTACTTCTATTTAAAAATCTCAAATCTTCCTATACTTATCAGCTGCTGTATGTCATGCAGGAAGAGGTATATTCTTTCCAATCTAACACAGTGCTCTCTGCTGCCACCTCTGTCCATAGCAGGAACTGTTCAGAGCAGGAGAGGTTTTCTATGGATATTTGCTGCTGCTCTGGACAGTTCCTGACATGGACAGAGATGGCAGCAGAGAGCACTGTCAGACTGAAAATAATACAGCACTTCCTGCAGGACATACGACAGCTGATAAGTACAGACAGACTTGAGGTTTTTAATTACATGTATCTATATAACTTTCTGAAACCAGTTGATTTGAAAGAAAAAGATTTTCACCAGAGTACCCCTTTAAATTAACTAGCGTGTTCTTTCTTTTTGACTATTTAAGTTACAAAAAGCAGGCGAAAAAAATGTATGAACATAAATAGTGTCTGATGTAATCTGCCATAAGTCCCATTCATGCATGCCTATATAGATAACCAGAGGTATTTCAAAGTATAATATGGACTCATAGATACGACATAGATCTTGCCACTTAGAGGTTGTATTAATTGGATCAGGGGACGCAAGAAAGGTAGAGTCCCAGAGTAGAGTATGCCACAATTGTCTATCGTGTGAATACACCTGTAGGGTACGTTCACACGAACCGGATCCACAACAGATTTCATCTAAATAACTGAACACAGTATAAAATCTGCACCATTAAATCTTCTGCGGATCTGCTGCGGATCCTGTACGTGTGAACGCACCCTTAGGGTAGCTTCACACACACCGTATCGCAGTGGATTTTCTGCTGCGGATCTGCAGCAGATCCACAGCTGACTTGATCTAAATAACTGAACACAGCATCAAATCTGCTGCGGATCTGCTGCAGATCCGGTGTGTGTGTGTGAAGGCAACCTTAACCCTTAGGCGACCCTGGACGTACCCGTACGTCCAGGGCCGCCTACGTGCGTTCAGAGCGGGGCCGCATGTAGCCCGGGACCGCGGCTATTAGCGGGCACGGTCCGTTCGCCGTGCCTGCTAATAAAGTAATCGGATGCGGTTGTCAAAGTTGACAACTGCATCCGATTACTTGAATGCAGCCCATCCCTGGTGTCTAGTGGCGTGGATCGCTCCCGGAGGAGGCACACATCCTGCTGCCACCGGGCTCAGCGCTGTAATGGCGCTGATCCTTGCTCGGCACTCGATTGCTTCCGGCTGCAGCAGCCGAAAGCAATCAAAGTGCCTATCTCATCGATCTATCCTGTTGTTATTAATAAAAAGCCCCCTCCCCTAATAAAAGTTTGAATCACCCCCTTTTTCCCATGTTATAAATAATAATAAATAAATAAATATGTTTGCTATCGCCGCATGCGTAATTCCCCGAACTATTAATGAATCACATTCCTGATCTCGCTCAGTAAATGGTGTAAACGTAAAGAAAATCCCAAAGTGCAAAATTGCGCATTTTTGGTAGCATCAAATCCAGAAAATTGTAATAAAAGCGATCAAAAAGTTGCATATGCGCAATCAAGTAACCAATAGAAAGAACACATTATGGCGCAAAAAATGACACCTCACACAGCCCCATAGACCAAAGGATAAAAGCGCTATAAGCATGGGAATGGAGCGGTTTTAAGGAACATATATTTGTCAACAATGGTTTGAATTTTTTACAAGACATCAGATACAATAAAAATTAAACATGTTACATATTGTTGTAATTGTAACGACTTGCGGAACATGCATAACCAGTCAGTTTTACCCCAGGGCGAGCGGCGTAAAAATGAAAAAAAAAAAACACATAAAAAAAATGCTTTTTTTTTTTTTCAATTTCACCAAACTTTGAATTTTTTTCTGGTTTTGCAGTGTACTTTATGAAAAAATTCAGCCTGTCATTGCAAAGTACAATTAGTTGCGCAAAAAATAAGGGCTCATGTGGGTTTCTAGGTGAAAAAATGCAAGTGCTATGGCCTTTTAAGCACAAGGAGGGAAAAACGAAAATGCAAAAATTTAAATTGGCCCAGTCCTCTAAGGGTTAAAGAGTTTACCCTAAATAAGAAACAAGAGACTTGTAGCTGTCCAGTTGTTACAAAACTACAATTTCCATCTACAGCTGAAGAACCAGAGGTTTCCGATCCCTGCCCTGAATGAACAATGAATGATCTAACAGTATTAGGTCATGTTCACACACAGTTTTTACACCTTATTTTCATCTGCCTTTATGTTCTCACTGTATTCTCTATTGATTTTCTTCTGTTTTCAGGTGATGACAGCACAACACCTACTGATAACTGTTTTTCCATGATACAGTGGTGATAAAAGTGATACAGTGCGCCACTATAGATAGCATGAGGGGGAAAATGGCTTACTGATGCACTGGGTTTGCAATAAGGAAAGAAGGTGGGTGGAGGAGGTTACATTCAGGAGGCAGCACTGTGTACATACTGGAAACAATGGGATTTACAATCTGGACAGCTGTATGGATTGTCAGAGATGAGAGGAATAAAAAGGGAAATATCAGCATGGATGGGCAGATGGAGGAAGTGGAGAGCTAGAGAGCAGAAAAGGTAGGATATCCCCTTTAAAATGACAGTGACCCTTTTAGTATACCAGTAATAGGTTTTCTAAGCTATACACCCTTTTGGAAACTTATTTTACAGAACCAAATAAGAAAAAGTAAATCCTATATTGTCATACTCTCTTCCCTAATTCCTATATGACCAGACTTATTGACGGTTCCCGTCTGCTATAAAGCGAATAGCGATAAAACACAAATGATACTGCACCACAGCCTCTCCTCACGTTTTTCATTTCTTCCAACAAACAAGATGAGAACCTAAGCAACAGTCCAATTGTCATTTCGCATTTTTGGATTTTTTTCAATCAGAATCCGGTCCCACAAAATTGTGTTGCTTCTGCTACCAGCAACGTGTGACTTTGCCAGCACTGAGCTTATTAACTTATTAACAAGTGTTTAATGCAATTCCTGCTGGAAGCTAAATTAAAGCCATTTAGCCAATGAACAGCACTTATTACCAATTAATTTCCTGGCAATGCGGGCTTTTGCTATGTAGGACACAGTTTGTAGGTCAATGTGATGTCGCTAGTCTTGATAAACAATTCAAGGAGGCCCTGCTCATTAAACCGAGAGCTTGATTATAGCTTGTTGTGCTACTAAGTTGCCTACAATTGTCAGGTTGTGTAAAGAGTTTGCAATTATAAACTGATGTCAAAGCATTGTGCAATAACAAATACTCATAAAGACCTCTCGGTAAACACTTTAAGCAGTGTTCCAGCAGATGCCCTCGTAATTACCCATATTGTTGCTTAAAAGTAAAAGTATGAAATCTCATTCAATATTGTATTATATTATACAGCAGAATTAGAAACCCAGTTTTTTCTTTATCTTACACTAACCAGGAATTGTGTGTGTGCAGGCTCGGACTGGCCCACAGGGGAGCAGGGGAATCCCCCGGTGGGCCCTACCCATTGGTGAGCCCCTGAGCAGGAGGTCTGTATCCCTGTTTAGCAGCTTCAGGATGACAATAATCCCCCAGTTAGTTTCATGGGACTTCACCTTTCAAGAAACTTAAGTGGACGGCTGTGCTGTTTGCATAGAGCAGGGATGCGGAGCCTTCGACCTTACAGCAGTTGCAAAACCGCAACTCCCATCATGCCTGGACAGCTCCTATACACTAGAACAGGGATAGGGAACCTTCGGCCTTCCAGCTGCTGCAAAACTACAACTCCCATCATGCCTGGACAGCCTTCGGCCGAAGGCTCCCCGTCCCTGTTCTAGTGTATAGGAGCTGTCCAGGCATGATGGGAGTTGTAGTTTTGCAACAGCTGAAAGGCCAAAAGTTCCCCATCCCTGGCATAGAGTGTCTGACCAGTTACTAACAGTGAGCGAGCATTGACGGTCACATACACAGCACTGTGCAAAGTCGCTATAGTAATGTGAAAGGTTTGGCGCTGGATATATCTGGTGTATGTAGGGTGGGCCCCTAGAATAAAATATTCCCTGGTGGGCCCAAGGTACCCCCAGTCTGACACTGTGTGTGTGTGCGTGGTTGGGTGGGGATATATAGACAACATCTTCTGAATAGAAACATAGAGGGAATACACAACATACTTTTTATGAAAAGAATTACCATTTTTTCAATTTAAACAACAGCCGTTCTTTTCATACTGCAATGATTTGGATTGAAATCAATGCAAACAATTACCGTTGTTTCAAACAATGTATTGAACAACGTCTGCTTCCTACGGCCGGCCGAAATAATGAGCACGTCAATTATTTCTGTCCGTTGTCCATTAGACTTAAATGCAATTTTTATTCAAAACAACCGCTGTGGTTTGATCCTTAAAACAATGGCCTTTGTTTTGGGTGCCAAATAACAGCCATTGTTTATACGTTGTGTGAACATAGCCTAAACATATTTATATGGATTGTAAAATAATCCTGTAATCTTGTAGTTTTCTGTCTGGCCACTATGCCTAATAATAGAATGATACTTCCTGTTCTATAAAAAATATTTTTTCTGAATCATCTCCTCCTTATCACGTGCAGGATAACAGTGACACCAAAATTAGATAAGATGAAATAAGGCCATTTGCAATAGGAAATGGTAACAGTTCCACTCCCCCATCCAGCTGCTCTTTCCCTACAGGAAGTGATGTATTCATTCCAGTCTGACACAGTGCTCTCTGCTGCCACCTCTGTCTGTGACAGGAACTGTCCAGAGCAGGAGAGGTTTTCTATGGGAAATTGCTGCTGCTCTGGACAGTTCCTGTCTCGGACAGAGATGTCAGCAGAGAACATGTGTCAGACTGGAAAGAAAACACCACTTCCTGCAGGACATACAGCAGCTGATAAGTACTGTAAGACTTGAGATTTTTAAATCTTTATAAATTTTCTACTGGATATATGGCTGCCCAATACAAGTTTACAAAAAAATAAAATGTTGTTGTGCCTAAATTATTGAATCCACCGGGTCTCACTCGTGAAACTTGCTGTGATCTAAAGATAAGAGCCAGGGGTTGGTTGTAGGGAGAGTTTGCAGTGATCATCTCTCACAGTTGCACAGTACTGGCTTTATCTGCAAAATGAACTATGAAGTCATAGATATCTGATCTGTGGTTTATTCGGTGCTAAACAATAGGTGGACATGTCTTAGCAAAACATATGTAATCTCACTGTATAATAACCGAAAATAACAGTCATTGCAAGTTAATAAAATGCTTCAACAACACACAATAAAGTAGATTTTAAGTCATCCCCAGGCCGCACTTTAAGTCACAAAAGAATGATAAGAGGATATTGCAGCCATCTATTGGTGGAATAAAAGAATATCATTGAAGAATGATCACTATAAAAGACTTTATAAGCTCCAGCAATTATAGCCATTGAATTGTTGGTGGTGCCTCCGTAGCTATACAAGCTTAATGTCCTGATACTGTCGATTAAGCCAATCATTTGGGGGGGTTGAAAAAAAATACAAAGACTATGGCCTCAATACTTCTATTCTGTGGCCTTCGAGAGACACCAAGGTGATTATTCTAAAGGCTTATTGCTATACATTAGGCTGCCACTGATCCATTGCACAGCCTCCAAATATATATGTGCATCAGGGGTACAAGCTGATTTGTTTCTGGTGCAGGAGCTGGACATATTAGCCTGTAATTTTGTACCATAGAATAGGAATCATACAGCTGTGTAGGTGTGTATATATTTATTACTTTTGTATTAATTATTTTCAAATTATATCCTTACTGGAAACTAACAGCTGGTTAGAAGCATCCATAGAAGCCAACATAGCAATAGTGGAGGTAGATTTCTTACATTCATCCTCTGTGAAGATGTTGTTAAATCCTCTGTTTTATTAATAATGTAAATTAGGCAGTCGATGTACTGGGAAGGTACTACAACCCTTAGTACAATGACCCGCCCTGCCCCATGCCTCCTTATGAATATTGAGGTGATGCTCTGCAGTGACTTCACTACGGCTGCTCATCCCTGCACAGCGTCAGATAAATATTCATAAGGGGAGGCAGGATTTTGGGGAGGATCACTGCACAGAGGCCCTTAGTCCTGCCCCCAGTGCACCAAACTACCTATTCAGGGGCAGACACAGACTGCATAGGGCCCCTGTGAAAAAAAAATTGCCTCGACCCCCCATAAGCAAACCAACAGGGGGAACAGTATAGGCAGAAGTATATGTAGTGCAATCATCCCCGTCCCCTAGCTCCCTCCGATGCAGCAGGTGAACTCTTTAGTTACCATCCATTCCATTCCCATCTGCCTTCCTCCCTTTTCCGTGTTGCCCACTCATGTGCCTCCTTTCCCATGTTGCCCACTGATGGGCCTGGCGAACCCCTCTGTTGGCCTGGGCCCCTGTGCAACTGAACGGGCTGCACAAGTGATATGTCTGCCACTGCACCTATTGTACATATAAATGGTGCCTTCACACGTAACGGATCGCAAACAAATTACTTGCTGTTAGTTTTGCAGTGAGAACCATTGCGATCCAAGGCCCTGTCAGTTCCTATGTGATAACATACTTGCAGCAGATCTTTTATTGCTGCAAGTATGTAAATCACCTGCCCCCTTAACCCACAAGCTGCCTGCACATACATTACCCTTCCTCAATCCGGCTTGCTGCTCTCCCACTCAGCCAATCAGTGCGTTGCCCAGCTGCAGCCACTGATTGGCTGATCTGGAGAGTAGGAAGCCGGGAGCTTATGCAGGAAGCCGGAGGGAGGACAGGTAATGTCTGTGTAGGCAGCATGTGGGTTAAGGGTGATTTACATACTCACAGCGGTCTTAAAGATCCACTGCAAGTATGTATTCACATGGGAACTGACAGGACCTTGGATCGTAACAGATCTCACTGCAAAAGTCGAAGCGCGAAATCTGATGCAATCTGTTATGTGTGAAGGCACACTAAATCAGCCTAAATGTCCCTCTCACCTGGCTCCTCATATGCATATTAAAGAGGTATTGCGTTCAGATGTAACTTTTCATATGTTGCTGTCCATGATAGGATTAACAATTCATTTCATACTTGGTATTATCCATTTAGTCTCCTTCCCCCAGTTCTGAACTCCTACTTTCTGCTGAAGACACAAAAAATTGTGTGAGCTTTTCTTTCAAACTCCCCCTCCTCCCCTCTCCCTTTAGACGGCCAATGTAAAAAAGTCTCTGGCAGGCTGTATCCTCAACTTTGTAGCTTCTTTGTAAAGCTGGGAGGGTTATTCTGAGATTAAGTTGCTGATGAACTCACTGTGATTAACCCTCTCAGCATTACAAAGTTGTAGATAGGGACTTGTTTACATCAGCCATCTCATAAGGGAGAGGGGAGTGTCTTTAGCAAAAAAAAAAACAGCCGCTCAGAACTGGGAGAAAGAGACTGAATAGATAATAAGTATGGAATAATTTGAGTGGAATATCCCTTTAAGGGTAAAATTGAAGCCTTTTTTTATCTGTCTGGCTTACTTTTGCATATAGGCCAACAATGATAAATCAGCTCTATTGTCTGCACTTTATTTGTCTACATTTTAATACAGAGTTATCCTAGAGTTTTGATGGACAGAACGATAATCCACAAGTCACACAAGCATCAGCACGTATACAGTTAGCTGAGGTGGATTGGCTTTATAAACTCTGACAGGTGCCATTTTCTGAACGTTTCCATCCAAATAGCCTATGTCATAATATCACTGTATTCCACTGATGAATACAAACACGGTAACATGTCTGTCACAGTAATGTTTTACCTACAAATCATTGTCAGACAGTAAGACACATAGCCAAGGACCCCCAGGGATGGTAATCATTATTTTATTAAGGATTTCTTTTAGATATTTTCTTTGTGCCTCTCTCTAATGTGACTCATTCTCTGCTTTAATACTAATATCGTTCCGGAAATCACAACATAAATCCAAATAAGAAGCTGAACCACCATCATCTACAGCGGCGTAGCCTTCAATGCTTAGTTTTTTTTTTTTTGTTTGTTTTTTTTTTTTTTCAAAACACTTTATTGAAAGGCTGTTACAGGGTTGTACATACATTATTCAAGTTATAACCAGCGATAACAATCTGGTACAATCCATGTTATAGAGCAACAATAAAGATACTAATACTGTGCCTCCCATCACCTCTTTCCCATTTTCCCGTGATGCATCCCTTAAATTACTGCTAATATCGGTCCATTTCAAGCCCGTCCAAACTTAGACTAGACACTATAATAAAGTACTCGCTAGCGATAGGCAGTAAGTCCAATTGATACATAGGGGGATAATAAGTAAGGGCAAGCAAAACATGCAAATTTGTAAAGTAGAAGCGAGGTATATACCAAACTTGCCAACCGGCAAAACTATCAGAAACTCTCACAGGATTCGTCTCACCATCACTCTCCACGAGGGCCTAAAAACCAAAAGGATCTCCACAGAAATTTTTACAGAAATTACACCAAAAATCAGTAGTAACCCATTCCAAAAGGGAACAGATGCCCCAGATGATGTAAAAACCGCCACCCTCCTCCTACTCGGAACCATACAGCATCCGCCATTGCTATCATGACCGTACTCTAAGGTTCCGTAATGTGCCCCTCAGATCTTCCTTGCAATACCAAGTGGTATACTTGAATGTCTCCATAATCTGAGTCCTCTCGGAATCAGTAAGTGCTTTTTCCAAGAAGCATCTCCACTTCTTGAAAAAACCGGAGGTAGATTTCTCCTTGTGACGTTCAGTATCCCTTTTATCGAGAATCATAAGCTGTTTCAAGGTTGCTATTATTTCTTGCAAAGTTGGTATTTGTGGTTCCAACCAATGTCTAAGCAAGCATTTCTTCACTACCAATAGAGTTATATGCAACCCCTTAACAGCTATACATTTGGATGCATCATCCTCCGGGTCTAAAGGCATATAGTGGAATATAGTCGCCTTGGGATCGTCAGGCACCTCTATTCCCCATATGTCATGTATATAGATTCTCGCTTCCTCCCAGAGAGGGCGTAGAGAGGGGCAAGCCCAGAGACCATGTAATAGGTCCGCTTTGTCCAGATCACACTTAGGACACTTACGCAAGTAGTGAGCTGGGGCTGCAGCATATGTGAGATCAAACGCATAGGTAGCTCTATGAATAATTTTATATTGCATCTCCCGCCACTGCTCATTTACTATCGCCAATTTCACCTTTTCAAAGCCCTCCCTTATTTTCCTGGACATGGAGTTATCATTTAGTATCCGTTCCCATTTACCAAAGGCATTTGTGGCCACCGAGCTAAGTAGTTGACTAGTTAAGTCCCTGTAAAGCACTGATAGTTAGTGCACATCTTTGGGGGGACCCAGAAGAATAGCAAAGTGGTCACATCTATCCACATCTACATCTTTAACTTGTATGGAGGTATAAAAGGCTCGAAGCTGCGAATAGGCTAGAAAATGCTGTTCGGGCAGATTGTATTTACTCATGAGGCTGAGCCAGGGAAGAAGCTTACCCGTTTGGGGGTCAACAACATCTCCTAACTTCGAAATCCCTTTTGATTCCCATTGTCGGAATTGGCAGTTAGAGCTGCCTTGGGGAAATTGCGGATTGGTCCAAAGCGGTAGGTAATCGGACACGTATATGGGCAACCTGTATAATTTGCGTAGCGTTTTCCACGCCATCAAAGTATCCCTCAATAACCAACTATTCTTTATCTGGGGGGGTAAGGAGGAGTATTTCGTATGCAGAAGCATGGTCAGGTCATACGGTCTCGCCAACTCTCTTTCCAGGGCAGTATTGGAGAAGAAAGAGGTGTCAAATATCCAATCCCTAATATGTCTTAGCAGAGCCGCTAAGTTATAATGACGGATATGTGGAAATCTGACACCTCCGTCCCATTTAGACATACATAATTTTGTATATGCTATACGTGGTCTCTTCCCGTTCCACAAGAAGCGTGTGAAAGATGACTGTAGCTTTAGGATGTCCACATGAGTTAACAACAGCGGAATTGTCTGAAGAGGATACAGAATGCGTGCAAAACTGATCATTTTTAGTAGGTGGGCTCTACCAAACAGGGACAATGTAAGGGACCTCCACCTCTCTAGTTCCTGCACTATTTTCTTTATCAGGGGCGGGTAATTTAAGTTATAAATTGCTGCAGGAGTCCTACCTACTTTAATTCCCAAATAGGTGATATGATCTCTGGCCACAGTGACCTGGTAATGCCCCGTGGGTGACAAGACATGTGGTGCCAAGAAGAGCAGCTCACACTTACTCACATTTATCCTGAGACCTGAGTATGTCCCATAATCTGAGATAATCCGAAGGACCACATCTAAATGGACCTCAGGTGACTGCAGGAAGACTAGCATATCGTCTGCGAAGCATGTTATTTTCAGCTCCGCTCCACCCACTGCGATACCAGGCTCAAGTGCTATGTTAAATAACAAGGGTGACAATGGGCACCCTTGCCGTGTCCCTTTTTGCAGTGGTATCTGTGCGGATAAAAATCCGGGAGTATGTACCCGTGCCAGGGGTGTGCTATACAAAGAATCCACCAGTGAGCGGAAATTCCCCGTGATTCCCATATGGGTCAGTACCAGGCCTAGCCACCCCCAGTCCACATTGTCAAAAGCCTTTTCGGCATCAATCTTCAACAAAGCTTCTTTATGACTCTGTGTGCTGTGGTGGCGGGTCCAGTCCTGAGCCAATAAGACTTGTCGTATGTTTGCAACCGCCGATCTCCCCTTGATAAACCCTACCTGATGAGGGCCAATGAGCTGCGGCATATAGTGTGCCAGCCTATTCGCCATGATCTTAGTGAGTATCTTAATATCTTGGTTCATGAGGGAGATCGGCCGATATGAACCGGGCAAAGTTGGGTCTTTGCCCGGTTTTAACAAGACTTTTATATATGCCACATTACTAGAGGGCATCACTGGGCCACCCTGTAAGATGCCATTAAATAGTTTTGTTAAGATGGGAGCGACGTCCTCATGTAGGGCTTTGTAGAACTCACTAGAGAAGCCATCTGGGCCGGGCGCTTTACTGTTGGGCAATATTTTTATCGTACCTACAATTTCTTCCATGGAGATCGGCGAGTTTAGAAATTCTATATCCTCCTCAGACAATGTGGGCATTCGCAATTTATTCAAAAAACTTTTACCCAGGGACAAATCCACTGTCGTCTTTTCATATAAGGTTTTATAAAATTCCCCCAGAATCCTATTAATGTCATATGGTTTCTTGTGGAGAGAGCCACGCGCATCCCGCAGAGTAAGTATGTGCTGAGCCGGGTGCCGTCCTTTCGCTAATCGAGCCAGCAGCCTCCCTGCTTTATTTCCATATTTAAAAAAATCCGAGCTAAGTCTATCTCGCTGAAAGCTTTCTAGTCTGTCCAACCACAAGTCATATACCATTTTAGCCGCTTTCCAAGCCTCCCTGGAGTCCTCAGTGTCAGTTTGTAAAAATGTTGTATATGCTTCCCTAAGTTGTTTCGTGGCCATCATATGTTTGTTCCTGGCCTCTCTTTTACGCGCCGCAGTGAATGACATTATCTATCCCCTGAGGACAGCTTTTGCTGTCTCCCAGAACAATGTAGGATTATCAGAATGTGCCTCATTATCCCGACTATATGACATCCACCAACCTTTGAGGTGTTGGACAAACTCCTCGTCCTTTGTCATAAATGACGGAAAGCGCCACAGTATATCTGTACCATGGGGAGTTTGCTCCTCTACCTGTATCAGAACCGGGGAGTGGTCCGATATCAGATATGGAGGCTGAACTAATTTTTCGTAATAATGATTCCGAGGACAGAAAATAATCCAGTCTGGACCATGATCGTCTGGAATGGGAGTAAAAGGTATATTCCCGTTCGGCTGGATTATAGTGTCTCCATATATCATATAGCTTGGTAGAATCTGCTAGCTTTGCTAATGGAGTAATTACAGAGGGTACAGGAGTGTGTCCAGACTGGGTTCGTTTTCTGTCCTCCGAGCCATGCATCACCTCGTTCATATCTCCCCCTAATAACACCAAGTGTTCCGGGTCAGTGAGCAAGGAATGAGTCAGCTGTGTTAGAAACTGTTCATTCGGGGAGTTTGGGGCATATACATTGTGGATGCTCAGCTTCCCGGCCGCGGTATCTAAGACTACATGTAGATGTCGACCCTGATTATCTGCATCTGCCTTAAGTATAGTGTGCGACACCCGTGAATGTATTAACAGCAAGACGCCCGCTTTGCGGCCCACTGAAGGGGAGCCTAGTACTTTCCCTACCCATAACTTCTGCATACGAACATAATCCTCCTCAGCTAAATGGGTTTCCTGTAACAGTGCCAGATCAACATCTAGCCGTTTGAGGTGTCTAAGCACCATATATCTCTTCTGTGGAGACCTCAACCCCTTTACATTCCAGGTAGCTATTTTCATGTTAGGTAATGTCTCCACAGAGAAGATATGGCGCCAGCATACCTGCAATATAGATCATCCAGTGGGGCCCCTTGGAAAGTAGAGGTGATGTGAGACGAATCCTGTCATAACAGAACAAAAAGACAACAAGATTAAAGAACACATAACACAAAATGTACTCAAACAAAGTCAAAAGAATAAAGAAACTGGCGACTAAGAAAAGATCAAGGACTTCGCTTCTTCCGCGCATTGTGGTCGAGCCATCGCCCCGCTCGCCTAAAGTCGTAACCATTGTCCAGCAGATTTTACCTCTAGTCCGCTGGATCTCTCAGTAAGAAGAATTTACAAAACCCCACCACTCACAGAGGTCTTCCAAAAGACCCATATTAAAAGTAGATTATAAGAAAAGAAAAGGGGGCAGAAAGATTTCTACGACAGTAACAGTAAACCAACACCCTTTTTTTTTTTTTTTTCCCCCCTTTTGTTCCCCCCCCCCCCCCCCCCCCCCAATTCCTATGCAAGCAAACATTAAACCCCTTATGGCTAAAAGTAAGACAAACAAAACGCCAAACCATCTTATTAACAGGAACGAGCAGGAATTGGGAAGTCCCAATTCAATTATGGACTCTACAGTCACATGGGTCCCAGCAAGTCCTGCTTCAGAAAAGGTCCAGTAGCATCATCGAATATGGGTCAGTCAGCAATGTTGTCAGAAGAAATAGGGGGTTCCAGTCTGCCCCTTTTTCGGCTCGCAGAAGGGGAAGCTTCTTGATTCCTCCAAGAATCCAGGTAATGGCTTGCCGCTTCAGGGGTATGAAATATTTCAAAAGTGTCATCCGGCCGGAACACTTTGAGCAGTGCAGGGTATTGTAAGGCAAAACGGATCTGGTATTTAACCATGGCTGTACAAATGGGGGCAAAAGCCTTGCGCTTTTTTGCTACATCCGCCGAATAGTCTCCAAATAATAGGACTTTGTGCCCTTGTAAAAGCAGAGGGGTATTGGACTTTTTATATGCTTGCAAAATATTTGCTTTGTCCGCGAAATTCAAAAACTTAGCAATTACTTGTCTCGGCTTGGTCATATCACCCCTCTTAGTCTGCTGATTTTGGGGCGGTGGTCCAATGCGGTGCGCTCTTTCTACAGTCACTGCAGATGTTATGCCAAGCGCTTGTGGAAGGTCAACAGCACATAGTTGTATCAGCTGGCGTGGCATTATGGACTCCGGCAGACCCACTAAGCGCAAATTGCTCCGGCGGGATCTGTTTTCAAGATCCTCTATTTTATCTCTCATAAAATCATGAGCTCGCATGAGCTGTCTGACCTTGTTCTGAGTATTAAATAGTTCATCTTCCAGGATGGTATAGCGTTTGTCCAAATCTGAGATCTGGGCCGTGTGCGTAGTCACCTCCTGTTGCAGGCTCGTGAGGGTGGCAGCTACGGTGGCCTCCAGAGAGGCTTTTATGTCCGGGCCCAGTATTTTCGCCACTTCCGCAGCTAATTCTTTACAGGAGAACCCCGATATTGCCTGTGCGGGTTGTATCGTCTCTCCCAGCAGGGTGTCAGGGGGGGAAAACGCCATTGAGCTGGTACCTGTAAGGGGTGTTTGGCTGCGCGGCGTGTCGGGCGCCATCTTGTCCATCTGCCTCCTAGTCTCCCTCTGTGGCTGCGGCGTCTGGACCTGTGTCGGCGGCTCCCCGCCGCGTTGTACAAATTTATCCATGTGTTCCCGGTATGGGAGTACGGTGGGCGAGTCAGAGACTCTCGGCAGAGTGGTTCGCGGCTAGGGGGCTCAGATTTCCGAGATCACGGTGCGGAGCTCCCTCACTTGCAGCTGACCATGCGCGCGCCGGAACCGGAAGTCCTCAATGCTTAGTTTTACTGCAATGAAGACTCAGAATGCTTTAACCACTTCCATTCCAAACAAAATTAATTTACACTTATGCCATATATACTGTATATATATATATATATATATATATATATATATATATATATATATATATATATACAGGGGTGGATTAGGGATCCCATGGGCCCCGGGCAGTTTACAATGCATGGGCCCCTGCCCCGCCCCCACACTGTTTTCTACATGTCCAGCTCTCCCTGTTTTCCATATGTCCTACACTGTCCTAAGTCCCACACTGTTTTCCACATGTCCAGGTCCCCCTATTTTCTACATGTCCAGGTCCACCTGTTTTCCGCATGTCCAGTTCCCCCATTTTTCCACGTGTCCAGCTCCCCCTTCCCCTGTTTACCAGCTGGATTGTCTGCAGCAGTCATGGGCAGCCGTCCGGCTCCTATGCTGTTCAGCGATTGTCTGGCCTGCTGTGTCACTCGAGTGCGGCAGACGGAACCCAGGGGGACAGCGTGACGTCGGCAGTGATTGACAGGTGGGCGGGCCAGGGTGGCGCATGTAGCAGCAGCAGTGCGCTGAGGCCGAACGCAGCCTCAGTGCACCCGATAAGCCTAATATGGCGGCGGCTGCGGCAGAGTCACGGGGGGGTTGCGTGCTCCACCCACTCTCACCCATCCGATGGCGGGTGGCGGCGGGAAGCAATCTCACTGGTCCCAGGCGGTTGCCCAGATCGCCCTCATTATAATCCGCCTCTGTATAAATAAATATATATATGTGTGTGTGTTTGTAATAGTCGATCGATCTAATTGCTTATGATACTGGATGTATAGAAAGAATGCCATGCTTCACTCCTATTCATTGAATAGATGAAACATTTGAGATTTGACCACAGGGCCCCCCACTGATTGTTATTATGGGGGATCCCAGTCAATTAACAGCAGATCGGTGTGCACAACACCCGGAGAGTGATTCGCACCGAGTGACCCTACGTTACATCTACGACCTTCAGATGCAGATGCCGTCAAGGGGAATAGCAGAGCAAGGAGCGGTCAGGCCTTCAGGCCTTAAGCCTGCCAAAATCAGCTGCACAATGACTTTTGTTTACTCGATATGAGTTTTAATCTGATCCCTGAGCTAGCTACAAGTCTATGTAGGGGGTAGGAGGCTGAGTACAGACAACTTGCAGAGGAGAAATCTGTTGAGAAATGCCCCATACACAAAAAATAATGGACAGATATAGTGCAGCTCCTAATGTACACACAAAGGGGGAGATTTATCAAACATGGTGTAAAGTGAGACTGGCTCAGTTGCCCCTAGCAACCAATCAGATTCCACCTTTCATTCCTCAGACTCTTTGAAAGGTGGAATCTGATTGGTTGCTAGGGACAACTGAGCCAGTTTCACTTTACACCATGTTTAATAAATCTCCCCCACTGTTTATAAAGCCCTACCTAGTGTACTAAAACAACCTATTTGCATAAGGATTAATCTCCAAATATCTTGGAAGCAGCATCGAAAGTAAGTTTCTTACCTTCATCCTATCCTGAGCACCTTGTGCCCTACAGAGAGCTATCAGCAGGTTAGATACTTCTAACCTGCTGATTGTTTCCCTTTAAGGCTTGATTCACACTGCGTTTTTGCAATGCGTTCTTTTCATCAGTTTTTTATAAAAAAAAAAAAACGGATGCATTTGTGTGCATCTGTTTTGACCCTTTTTTTGTTTCGTTTTTTTTTTTTAACGTATACAAAAACTAAGTTGTCCGTAAAAAAAAAGGATCCGTTTTGGTCATTTTTTTTTTTTTAATAATGGGAGTCAATGGAAAAAACGTATCAAAACGGATGCACACAAATGCAACCGTTTTTTCATCCGTTTTTCTGCAAAAAACAGATTGCAAAAACGTAGTAGTGTGAACCCAGTCTAACCCCTATATCATATGTACATCACCCTGGAGTTACTAGCACATTAAACTATAACAATAATAGTCATCATAAAAATAATAATACAACTCTATGGGAGTTTACACTCAAGCCACCTTTCCCTCCATGCCCCTTTCCCTCTAGATAACTTGCAGTATATGTCAGACACCAAAGATAGGCTCTACCCATGAGCTCAAGGACCACTGAAATTACAGATGAAGCCTGCAGGGCAAAAATCTGATATACAATCCCATATCCAAGTTATATTTGGCCAGAAATATTATCACTCCACATATACACACGTAGCAGCTGATCCTGAAAAATTAATTGAAACCACATTCATTCCAATTAGAACGAGCTGCAATACTGGTTGCAGCCTATAGACAAGACTGGCACTGTTTCTAGAGAAAAAAAATACTTCTTTCAATCTTCTGTCATCCTTTTCAGAATCCTTCTCTCAAGTTGTGCTGATGAAAGCAACTTGGTTTTAACCATTGTCCAAGATCTTTGAGCTAAGGTTAAAGAATACTATTGAATGATCGTGTCTTTGAATAGCGGCACATCTTAGGTGTCATCTGGGCTAAGAGCCTTGGTCATTGTTCCTTAATGCCTCTAAAGCCATTATTGTTCAAAAAGAGAATCTAGCTTTGAAACTGCAGACAATACTCAGTGATCAGACTATGCAATTTCCTCCATGTAATGATATCATTTCAATACTTTATTCCAGCTTGAAGAGACGAATTTCGCTGAAAAAGAGCAAATTACTGATTATTTCATCTTGAAAAGGGTTGCGAGCTGTTACCTCGATGTCTCGAGAGCTGCTTTTGTTTGCTTTGTCAGCTACTTTGCCAATTACCAGGACTAATATGCAATTATCTGTATAGTTTTGTGATGGATTTGTATGTTCCATTATGATTAAGAATAGTGATAAAGGAAAAATGATTTGTAGATATTACATGGGTTAATCAGGGACTGGCATGATGACTCTGGGGTGCTGAGGACAAACCCTTTAAATGGATTTAATCTTCTATTTTATACGTCAAGTTTTGTAGATTTTCTTAAGGTATTGGTAAAACTATACTTGTTAAAGGGGTATGTTAAGATTCACAGCTTTTGCTCATAGAGGAACATTAAAAGGAACTTCATCAGTGTGTGGTTACTTTTTAGGGCTGTATTACACGCAGGGGTGATTCTAGCCTCTCTGCTGCCCGAGGCGAACTATAGGATGACGCCGCCCCCCCCCCCCGTCAATCCGCCCACATTATAATCCAATACTGCCCCCCCCCAATGCTGTCCCCAGTAAACATAACGTTTGGTCCCTTGCTGCACAGAGGATGTCAGGAGAGGAGGGTGCTGATCTTATAGGGGAGGTCTCAGCAGCACAGAGGAGGTCAGGAGAGGAGGGTGCTAATCCTATAGGAGGAGTCCCAGCAGCACAGAGGATGTCAGGAGAGAAGGGTGCTGTCCTCCCCCCCTTCCCTCTTCCCTTTCTGTGCCCGGTCCCGGTCTTTCTTCTCTCTACAGCTTTTTCTTTCTTTTTCTTTCCCTTCTCTCTTTTTTGTTCTTTATCTATACTGGAAGATGTGAAAATGGTCCAAGTGGTGTGGGCGGACCCACCGGTCTCTCCTTATCAGTCAGAAGCTGTTAGTGCACCTAAATAATGTCTCATTGTACCTCATGTTCTGTGCTACAGTGAATTTTGTATTTGTTCTGGAGACTGAAGGGGATGAGTTCTGCTGTACACCATTTGCTGTTTTTGTGGCAATAAACATAGAATTTAACAAATAAAAAAAAAGGAGAGGAGGGTGCTAATCCTATAGGAGAAGTCCCAGCAGCACAGAGGATGTCAGGAGAGGTGGGTGCTGATCTTTTAGGAGATGGCCCCCCTCTTCCCCCCCATTATAGATGGTCCCCTCTCCCTTATAGATGGTCCCCCTCTCCCCCCCCCTTATAGATGGTCCCCCTCCCCCTTATAGATGGTCCCCCTCCCCCCTTATAGATGGTCCCCCTCTCCCCCCTCCCTTATAGATGGTCCCCCTTTCCCCCCTCCCTTATAGATGGTCCCCCTCTCGCCCCTCCCTTAAAGATGGTCCCCCTCTCCCCCTCCCTTATAGATGGTCCCCCTCTCGCCCCTCCCTTAAAGATGGTCCCCCTCTCCCCCTCCCTTATAGATGGTCCCCCTCTCCCCCTCCCTTATAGATGGTCCCCCTCTTCCCTCTCCCCCCTTATAGATGGTCCCCCTTTCCCCCCTCCCTTATAGATGGTCCCCCCTCCCTTATAGATGGTCCCCCTCTCCCTTATAGATGGTCCCCCTCTTCCACTCATTTAAAGATGGTCCCCCTCTTCTCCCCTCCCTTAAAGATGGTCCCCCTCTCCCCCCTCCCCCCTTATAGATGGTCCCCCTCTTCCCTCTCCCCCCTTATAGATGGTCCCCCTCTCCCCCCTCCCTTATAGATGGTCCCCCTCTCCCCCCTCCCTTATAGATGGTCTCCTCTCCCCCCTCCCTTATAGATGGTCTCCCTCTTCCACTCATTTAAAGATGGTCCCCCTCTTCCCCCCTCCCTTATAGATGGTCCCCCTCTCCCCCCCCCTTATAGATGGTCCCCCTCTTCCCCCCTTATACATGGTCCCCCTCTTCCCCCCCCCCCCTTATACATGGTCCCCCTCTCCCCCCCTTATAGATGGTCCCCCTCTTACCCCCCTATAGATGGTCCAGTGAGTGGCAGTTATATGATAGAAAGGCAACAGTGACTCAAATAGCCAACCGTTACAACCAAGGTAGGCAGAAGAGCATCTCTGAACGCACAGTACGTCGAACTTTGAGGCAGATGGGCTACAGCAGCAGAAGACCACCCTTTGCTAGCTTTACTAGATGGTCCCCTTCTTCCCTCTCCCCCCTTATAGATGGTCCCCCTCTTTCCCCCCCCTCCCTTATAGAAGGTCCCCCTCTTTCCCCCCCTTATAGATGGTACCCCTCTCCCCCCCCCCCTTATAGATGGTCCCCCTCTGCCCCCCTCCCTTATAGATGGTCCCCCTCTCCCCTCCCCCCCCTGCACAGCAGATAAAACAAAAACAAAAAACAGCACACAACTCACCTGCCATCCGTTCCCCCGTCGAGCCTCTCTGGTCTGGTCCCCGGCTGATGTGCGGCTGCTGGGGGTGTCCCATCCTGTCTCCGGCAGCGCGCGCATCAGAGAGCTCCCCGTGCGCCTGTGGCTGTGACTTCCAGCGCACGGGGAGCTCTCTGATGCGCGCGCTGCCGGGGACAGGACAGGACACCTCCGGCAGCCGCGCATCACCCGGGGGGCTGCATTCCCACATTCCGTGATCCTGACGGATCACGGATGTGGAATGCATGTACCGGAGTCCCCCCGCGCCCGGACAGCATCTGTAATTAGATGCTGGGAGCGGGGGAGACTGTATTCATAAGCGCCGCGCTGTAGTAACAGCACCGCGCGGCTGGTTCATTACAGCGCGGCGCTTATGAATACAGTCTCCCCCGCTCCCAGCATCTAATTACAGATACTGCCCAGGCGCAGGGGGACTCCGATACATGCATTCCAGGAATCAGTGGCAGATTATAATGTGGGCGGCCGGGCATGGGCCCCCCGGAGCCTCGGGCGGCCGCCCAAACCGCCCATATTATAATCCGCCATATGCCGCCCCCATGATGACAGCTGGTGGCACCGCCTGAGGCAGACGACTCAGGTCGCCTCATCATTGCGGCGCCACTGATTACACGGCACAACATTTAATGTAAGCGAGCACTGATCTGCTAGATTGGTGCTCCCTTACCATTACCCATTTTGAAGCAAGGGCTGCACGGACATCATTAGCTATGTCTGTGCAGCCCTTGATGTATATAGTAAAATATTAAGTATATACTTTGCCTCTCCACGCTCTCCAGTGTCCTTTTAGCTTCTCCCGGCTCCTTGCAGCCACTGCTGGCATTGCTGAAGCCGCCTCTGCAGTGAAAGGCCACTCGGTCAGTCTCTGGCCGAGATGGGAACAGTGATGCTGTCAGCTTCAGATGTGCCAGCGGCAGCTGCAGTGACCGAGGAGAAGCTAGAAAGACACCATGAAGAGGTAAAGTATAAAGTTTGCGGATACTGAAGAATACAGAAGTGGCACTCACTGTTGCGGGTCGAAAAACATCTTTATTGGAAACGTGGAACACTCAGCATGGAAGGGGGAAGATGGAAAAAGCAGGTAGCATCACTGATCAATGTGGGAAAAACAAAGAGAGCTTTATGGATACGTTTTAAGGAACATCTTTACTCCCTCAGAACAGGCAAAGAGGTCCCCCGCATGATCAATCATGTTCCATCTGAGCATGCGGGCAACCCGAGATGTTTAAAATGCATCAGACTAGAAAGGGTCAATGCCCCACATAATGGCAGTGACTGGCTAAGAAATTTACTCGTCCGTGAAACAGAGTGGATTATGAAACTTAATGCGGTTGGTCCACTAGGGCTTAATGACAGAAATGACCTCAACAAGCTTTTGCCGTGATTTGTTGTTATAAACAATGTTGTTATATGTTTTTAAGCATTTCTGGTCTCTCCTGCACTCACACTATTAATACACAGCTCCCCCTCCTTCACTGTGTCCTCAACTTGACGAAGCGCAGCTGAGCGCAAAAACGTTTAGTTGATCAGCGACGCTACCTGTTTTTTCCATCTTTCCCCTTCCATGCTGAGTGTTCCACGTTTCCAATAAAGATGTTTTTCAACCCGCAACGGTGAGTGCCACTTCTATATTCTTCAGTATCCACGTTGTGCGATTTCTGCATTTTTGCTGTGCACCTCCGAGGGTCTTTATTTTGGTTCGTGGCAGCTGCATGTGTTCACATTGTGCTTTGTCCTACCACGATATTCGTAGTGGCGGGTATCCACCGCCTCACTCTTTATTACAAAGTATAAAGTTTACCATTTTACTATACACATTCCTCAGCTGTCGGCCACACATCGTGATTACACATAAGCATGTTAAAAGACTAAAATCTGTAGATAATAATTTCCTCGGCTGATCATTGTCTTTATTACAGTGAGCGATAATCTGCCGAAAATCGCTCAGTGCAATAGGGCCCTTAACCCAATAAGTCTAACTGCCCGATGCCTTGTTTTCCAGAATTTCCAGACATTTTAGGGAGTTGCCCAGGGGATTTCCCCTACTTCTACCATTATACATTTAAAAACTCACCAGGCTTTCACTGATGGAGATAAGAAAACTTTTAGAAAGTTTGGTTCGGTAGCAAAGAAATTGTTTTTGACCAAATTAATAGCACTAAAGCTGTAAGGGGCACATTTATCAACATGCACCATGGAGTACGCCACTAAACCGGTGCCTGATGGGTGGGCAGGGGGACGTGACAAGGCAGGGAGGAGGTGTGGCTCCCCCTTGCTCCTAATTTATGCCTGCAAACAGGAGTAAACAATGGCAGAAATCTATACCTGCTCCATGCAACAGCAACATGTATGGCTGTGGGTAAACGCATGGTTCCTGGTGGTAACACAGCACTAGCAGATTTTTATTGCTTTTTAAAATTAAAAAGTTAAACAAAGAAAATAGTTCTGTATTGGTGTCAGTTTCCTGCCTGTGTTTATATGAATACAAAAGTATCAGAAGTAATGGCTTTTTCCAAGTGGTCCAAAAAATGTCATTTTGGGAGCAGCACCAGGATTGGTGCTGCTCCTAGAAAGTGCACAAAAGTGGCAGAAAACCCTCTATGCTTTTTCACAACAATTATTGTACCACAAAAAACAATTCTCACATTCAATTGCATTAAAGCAGATGTCAAACTGATATAAAATGCTCTCAGCAATGCTGTTATAACTAAAATTGTAGTTTTTGTGTGGTCCTACTCCTCCTGTGTGTATTGTTCACTGATGACCATTTCTCACAGAGATCTTCTCCTAACATCTGCTATCTCTAAACTGCTGAAACTGTATGCATAGGCTTTTAAAGTGGCTCTGACATCACCTCTACACTGCCTTCTGATTGGCTGGGAAAGCTGTTTGGGCTACCCCGAGGTCATGTGATCCTTCCATTCACGTGGTTGATGCTGTTTTAGCAGTTCAGCGAAAATAAGCTGCTGAATTTCGAGTTTGCAACTAAACAAACTTTTTGCAACGTTTGGAGTAAACCTGGTTCTACAGGTTCCGTTTCCTGATTTCTACACACCGATATTTACTTTCTAGTGAAGTCTTAACACACAGAAAATTTAAAAAATTTAAAAAAAAAACAACACCCATGCTACCAATCATTGTGGTTTTATTCATCTGGCAGAGTGCTCCTTTTCTAGAGAAACAAAGGCGACTGGCATTCGCATATGAGGCGCCACTAATCTAAGCAGAACAATAGGATCAGACAAGGTTGAAATCGGCCGCCAGCCATACTTTACATTGTGTGAACAGTTATTACTGTATGTCCAGATTTTTATTTTTTTTGTACTCCTTGAGTCCATATCATTAGAAAAAACTTTTAACATGTTTCAAAGACATGTCAAAAGTTTTGATCAGTCGGGGTCTGAGTTTTTATGAGAATGTGCCAGAAGAACTTCTCACACAGCACATGCTCTCCCTGCTGTTATGTGACCTGGACATCCACACAATGTAAGTCTATATGGCCACCCAAGCTGGACAAGCACAGAGCGAAGTGATGAACGCACGGCCGCATAGACTTCTCTCAGCTTGTTTCCTGATTGGTCTTA
Organism: Dendropsophus ebraccatus; assembly: GCF_027789765.1. NCBI lineage: Eukaryota > Metazoa > Chordata > Amphibia > Anura > Hylidae > Dendropsophus > Dendropsophus ebraccatus. Next base: position 126,978,516 of record NC_091457.1, read on the forward strand.
GTTTGAACACTCTGGCATGTTTTTCACAAAATCATTGTTAGTATGAACAGTACCATAGGTCTTGGTTGTTCACATGATCAAAGTCACATGTGTATAAACAGCTTTAGAGAAAGGCTCCAGTGTCCCATGTCAAAAAGTCAAATATTCTTCAAAACATAAACTTTTCAGATGTAAATCATCCTGACGATTATTCATAAGATAAAAAAAAAACTGTTAATTAGTGTTCAGATTGTTCTGTTTTTGGGTCCTTTGGGTTGGCTGCTGATCATATAATTTGTGCTTATCACTTAGGATTATAGAATTGGGCTGTAACAAAGCTAAAACTGTTTTGTCAAACTGAAAGAAAAGTTTTGTACTGGGAAAAACACAAGATTTTCCTAATCTTCTATAATGTTAATAACACCTGCACAGATTTATGGGAGTTCGTTTCAGAACTCAAATTAGATTGTGGATTGATGTATATGTCAAAACTGAGCCTCTTTCCTGGAACTTCAGTAACTTTATATCTGCAAGAATTAGGGGGAAAAAATATTCATCAAACTTCTACAAAGTAAGAAAAACAAAAGTTATTCTTCTCCATATAATATATGAGTCATGTGAAAGGGATTTGTCAGATAGATGGAAAGTTAACCTGGTAGTTTACATTGCTATACAGAATGCATGCTTCAGACAAAGACATTTTGTTGAAAGGTTCTCAATAATTACCTGATCTGCTAGATAGGCGCTCGCTTATCGAGCCTATACACAGCTCTGTTATTGTGCAGTAAGGGATGAATATAACTCGTTAGCGATGTCTGTGCAGTCCTTGCCTTTTACATGAAAATAATTACTAACTTACCTATTCTCCAATCTTCAGTGACAGGCTGGATGGACGAGGGTTCCCCATCCCTGCTCTAGCGCAATGTTTCGGTTTAGCTCTGAGAAAGCCAAAACGTTGCACAAGAGGGAGTTAATAAAGTCACAAGATTTTTTAATACTATGGTGCTGTCTCCACTGCGGAATTAAAGACTACACCTTAAAGCCATGTTCACACAACGCAATATATCAAGAAGAAAAGAAAAAGAAAAGTACTGGACCAGCACACCCAAAGTAATATATCAAAAATTTATTTTATTAGAGTACAGACACCATGACTCGAGATGGCGGCTGAGATCCACTCCCGGTCTCCCCGTGGCCCTGTGCTCCTCACTAAGATTCCCGGGCACCGGGAGCACGTGACTTCTGCCTGCCTCATCCCGCGAGAGGACGGGGTGATCACCGTCAGCGAGGACCGGACACTGCGAGTATGGCTGAAGAGAGACAGTGGGCAGTATTGGCCAAGCATCTACCACACCATGTCATCACCGTGCTCGGCTCTGAGGTACCATCATGAGAGCAGAAAGGTTTTTGTGGGGCAGGATAGCGGAGCTGTTTTGGAGTTTTTCATCGCCGATGACTATAACAAAATGAACTTTGTAAAGACATACCCAGCTCATCAAAACCGGGTGACGGAGGTGATATTCTCTCCCGGACCAGAATGGGTGATCAGCACCGGCCATGATAAATTTCTCACATGGATGTGTACTCAGAGCGGTTCATTGGTGGGACGACACGCATTCTCCTCATGGGCTTCCTGCTTGCAGTATGATGAAGAAACAAAATATGCTTTTGTTGGAGACTTTGCTGGTCTAATTACATTGTTGAAACTGGAAAAAGACGGCTGCTCTGTTATCTCAACCCTCAAAGGCCATGAAGGCAGCATCTCATGCCTCTACTGGGATCCTGTCCAGCGATATCTGTTCTCTGGTTCATCTGATCACAGCATTATCTTATGGGACATCGGAGGGAGGCAAGGGCGAACACTAATCCTACAAGGACACCATGATAAGGTACAAGGTCTGTGCTATCTGCAGCTCACCCGGCAGCTGGTCTCCTGTTCAGTCGATGGAGGAATTTGTGTTTGGAACATGGATATTGAAAGAGAAGAGGCTCCACAATGGTTAGAAAGTAACTCCTGCCAGAAGTGTGCCCAGCCCTTTTTTTTAAATATAAAGCAGATGTGGGATACAAGGACTCTGGGGTTACGCCAGCATCACTGTAGGAAATGTGGACAGGCAGTCTGTGGTAAATGCAGCTCCAAGAGATCCAGCTACCCCATTATGGGTTTTGAGTTCCAGGTCTGGGTCTGTGACTCTTGCTATGAGAGCATAAAAGATGATGATCGAACATCACTGGCAACTTTTCATGAGGGTAAACACAACATCTGCTTTATAACAATGGATGTCTCCAGGGGGCTTATGGTTACATGTGGCACAGATCACTTAGTCAAGATCTGGGACATGACTCCGACAGTAGGTTGCAGTTTGGCGACTGGCTTCTCTCCCCGTTGATGAAGTTTACAGGTTTTGTTCAGCAGAAAGCACCTTATGTACAGCTATGTACATCAGCTCATCCTGGGCATTGCCCAATACTCCACTGCCTCTGTTGTATGTATGGAAGCAAAGCAATGCAACAGCTCTCCCAGACAAGGAGGAGGTGCCTTAATCTCCACATACCTGCGCACCATTACCGTTAACTATGCTTCGGCCAACCCTTCTGGAATTCTTACAAGCTGTCATCTCTAGGATAACTAGACACTTGAAGATTTCCAGCTGTGTAAGATGGACCCACCAGCCTTTCGTTGCTGCCTGTAGAATGGTATTCATTGTGCAACTAAATAGATTACCTCATAAGCCATCTTAAGACTCTGATGTCCCATTTTATTGTCCTCCAGATACAGTCCCACAGATCTTACAATAGACCTCACATGAATGTTTTTAAGTGTACATACAGTCCAGTAAAACTTGCACACTATGGTTGTACGTACAGATTCTTGTTTTGGTGGTTAGAAGCCAGTGCTTGTGACGTCGATTGTAGCTCACTGTGTGTAATCTGTATTGTGCCGGCCTTGTTGCTGGGTAACAAATGTAGATGAAGTATAATTGTGCTCTGCTCCGTTATATAAAACTGTGAAGTGATTCCGTTATGGGGCTGATTTCTAGGTAGTTTTTTGATGTTTTGGTAAAAATGAATTGTCCCAATATGAGCAATGGAAAGGTTATCAAACTTCTTCTTCCTTTTATTTTGCGTCCAGGCCTTAGCAGAATACCTCTTTATGTCAGTTTTTATTCTTTTTGGTTTTACCTATTTTATATAAATGCCTAGAATCCTCTAAATATACAGAGCAATTTCGCTAAACACCACACCTATTATTTTGATAATAAAATAAAAAATAATAATAATAATAAATGTCTTACTTTTGGCATCATCCTCTAATATGCCACTTTGTTCCCACATTGTACTCCAAATGATGAAAAAGCATGTATAGGTTTTTCAGGAGGCATGCATTTATCTCTCAATCCATGCTAATACTTGTGAGACAATTGCAGTGTATTAAAATATCGTGTCCATGGCTGAGTTGATTCTCCCTAACCCTCTCTTTCTGCAAGGCAAGCCTCGTCCTTCAGTTTTTCCCTAGCCAAACATGGCGAGGACCAAGAATATATGAAGCCCTGTCTTCTAAGCAATGTTTCCACAAGATTGTTGTAATACCTTTACTGTGCCCCTCCCCGTGCTAGGCATGTATTCTTATTACTTAGAAGATCTGACAGAGGTCAAGTATGACCTCAAGGACTGGCTGGATAGGGCACCACTCCTACTTAATCACTCCTTTTGGTTCTTGTTTTATAGGTAGATATTAATGTAATGATATGAATGGGTTGCAGGTTGGCAGCTGGTTTTTGTTGCTCCCACAGTCTTAACCATACTTTTCTTACAACAGGTACATTACTGTAGACCAATGTGTAGCACTGCACTTACATTTAGAAGTCCTGAACATCGCACGACATAGACGCTCTCACAAAATTGGTCATATATTGTATTGCACACTTTTTATATTATAAGTGATGTTTTTCTTAGGTAGTTACTTGGCAAGCAATATAGAATTCCATAAGGTTCTGCTCTTGTCTCTGAAGCTTTCGATTAACTAAGACTGATATACCCTGAGTACAGGAACATCATGCAGAATATATATATTTTTTGTAATCAGTATATCAGTGTATTTTTAGGGAAAGGGCATTTGTAGCATTGTAGCTTGCTTCATATTTTATGGTTCTTAAAAATACTGGAATACAGCTGTCCGTCCCATGTAGCTACGTATTTTTCCTACAGTATTTTGCATGAAATGAAGTTTGTCTTTTCAGTAGATTCATAAGTCCATCATACTTAATAGAGCCATCAATGGTAGCATCCCCCATCTAGGCTGAAAAACTCTTCATAGTAGTTATTTGCCTTAAATGTTTAAAAATAGTTTTTTTTACCAGTAAAACTAGCACTTTTTGGTGTATTTTATGCTGTTTACTGGTCTTCTACAGGGTAAATAAAACATAATTTACTTAGGACCAAGGTTATTGTAATGGCAACTTCTCATAGTTTTATTTTCAACCTAGTGGATTAATCTGTTCATTATATTGACCATTGATTTTAGTTTGCTTTCATCTGTGCTAAAACTAATATTAAGGCCAGTTTCAAACAAGTGTAACGCGTGTATTTCTGCTGCAAGCCCAGCTGACTTAGCGCCCTATTACACTGATAATTATTGGTAGGACAGGCTAATATCACCCTGTGTAATAGGCCCAGAGATCAGCTGATGAATCCATAAAGTTGTATGCAGTATTGTGGACTGTAGTTGTCATCCAATAGTCAAACCATAGCGCTACATAAAGTCCCAGTTTAGTCTTGCCTAAATCTGATGGGAGATGATCAGATGGTACTACTGGTTTTTTGTATATACTTGTTTATTGTGTTATGCATATTGCCCTACTCCTAGGCAGGCAGTTGCTGATAGGGGACATGTGGGATAGTGGCTGTCCAGGATCAAACATTAACGTAAAGTATATAGGAAAATGATTTGTGTGCTTAAATTCTGGCCAGTGGCTGCTTACCTGGGAGAGAACTGTACAGGAAGGAAAATCTAGTGCCTTTTATTTAAAGCAAAAGAATATATCTGAATGAAGCTAGTGATAGTTGCCCTTATAGTACACTTGTTTTTTTTTTTCTGTCATGTGATTTTTCTCCCCCCCCCCCCATCCGAGCTTTAAAATGTCACAAAACTCCTTGTACCAGGCATAGAATGTGAGTGTGAGTCCACATTTTGACCGATTCCATTTGAATAGCCGTTTTCTTTAGATATAAATCATTTTTATAAGGCAGTTCTGCCACATCATGTTGCTGGTATATTAAAAAATAAGTAGCCCCTGGTGCCCTAATTCTAACACTTCTTTTATTTTTGTGCTACGCCACCCACCCCACTGGTTGACTATTTGGACTTTTCTCTGATTAGTCAGGAAAGGTGTCAGTGATTGTCTCAGAAGAGATGAGCTTGATTCACATCCCCTCAGTCTCATATTCACACCCGCTCTTTAGCCTTATATTCATGCCCCTTTTTGCCTTATATTCACACCCCCTCCTTAGCCTCATATTCACACCCCCTCCTTAGCCTCATAGTTATACACCCCTCTCGGCCTCATAATTACACCCTCCTTAGCCTCATATTTACACCCTCCTTAGCCTCATATTTACACCCTCCTTAGCCTCATATTTACACCCTCCTTAGCCTCATATTCACCCCCCTCCTTAGCCTCATATTCACCCCCCTCCTTAGCCTCATATTCACACCCCCTCCTTAGCCTCATAGTTATACACCCCTCTCGGCCTCATAATTACACCCTCCTTAGCCTCATATTTACACCCTCCTTAGCCTCATATTTACACCCTCCTTAGCCTCATATTTACACCCTCCTTAGCCTCATATTCACCCCCCTCCTTAGCCTCATATTCACCCCCCTCCTTAGCCTCTAAAAAAAAAAAGAAAAAAAAAGAGTACAGACACAAAACATAAAAACACTTAAAAACATGTGTACATAGTGCAAGCTACAATACGCTGCACTAGAACCACTGTCCACATGGCAGTAGTAAGCTGCCAAAATCCAACAATTTAAGGAAAAACAATATAATAAGTACTGTATGTAGAGGCAAAGTGCAGGTAATGCAAAATAAAGTGTCAAGAGTGCATGGTAATCTACCACTTCCCTCTATAGACAAAAAAAAGGCCTAAGTACAACAAATACAATAGCCAAAGGAATAGGCAAATCTATACAACCTGTACCGTGGCCAGTAAAAGATGGACAGATGGAGGTCCCTGACGAAGTCGCACTGTGCGACGCAACGCGTTGGGCGGTTTTTCCTTAAATTGTTGGATTTTGGCAGCTTACTACTGCCATGTGGACAGTGGTTCTAGTGCAGCGTATTGTGGCTTGCACTATGTACACATGTTTTTAAGTGTTTTTATGTTTTGTGTCTGTACTCTAATAAAATAAATTTTTGATATATTACTTTGGGTGTGCTGGTCCAGTACTTTTCTTTTTCTTTCCTTCTTGATATATTGACCAGTATTTAGTACTGTAGCACCCCATCTAATGTTTATTTTTGTGGTGCCCTCCTTTTTTCTACATTTTACAATGTTCACACAGCGCGGCGCTTATGAATACAGTCTCCCCCGCTCCCAGCATCTAATTACAGATGCTGTCCGGGCACAGGGGGAATCCAGTACATGCATTCCACGTCCGTGATCTGTCAGGGAATGCAGCTTTAGCCTGGTCGGGGTCTGTCTGTGATAGTAACAGCCAGGTGAAGCATCACTCCCAGGCCTTGTGCGCAGTCGGGCTGATTACAGGTCACAGTCTCCACTATATTATATGAAGCTCGTTTCCTGTAATCAGTAGAACCCATAAGATATAGTACATGTTATTATATGGCCCAGATTGCAACCAGGCTCATTAGGGTACATTTACACAGAAAGATTATCTGGCTTCAAATCTTTGGCAGATAATCCAGAAATGGATTTGAAAAGAGGAGAAATCTCAGTCTTTCCTTTATAACCTGATAGGACGGGTACCCTGACACTGCAGGGCAGAAGGTGGTTTAGATAAAACACGAGCACAAGTATTCTTCTCTCAAGTATCTCTCTCTCAAGCTCTGGCAGAGCACACTTCTACCCTGGGTTGGGGCTCTGACGACAAACTCCTCTACTCTTCTCTTTACTGCTCAGCACTAAGCTACCCAAGCACTGCTATTCTACCTCAGCACTTAAAGTATCTCCCAGCACAGACCCAGTGAACACAAGTCTGTACCAAAAAGAAGTTATTTATTACCAGCGTATCCTGTATCACAATAGACTATTAGTAAAGTCATTTTACTGGGACTCAGTGATTATTGCACCAGCCCCTACACATACCGGCTACATACTCCTTAGGTTACTCTCCCCTTTCTGTGGGTGGTGGTACCGACAGTCCAGGTGGGTCATCTCCTCACTCTGGACCTATGTGACAAGAGACCAACGGACTCATTACAGCCAGGCAAGTCACCGACCGCTTCAGGCTAACAGTACCGCCAACCACCACTCAAAGCAGGTATACCATCACACCTGTGTGCTGAACCAGCACTGGCATTACGACAGTACAGTCACTGGCTGAGCTGTACTATACCACCGACCAACCACTACAGAAGTGGCATCACAAGGGGCAACCTAGTAAGTGACTGGTCGAGACAGCGAGCAGCAGTTATACCACACCTATGCGGGGGGGGGGGGGGGGACAGGAAGCTGTGGGAAGGGCTGAGTGGACTTTAGATCTTTATATCATCTGGGTGGCCCATAGGAGAGAGCAGTCTGCCGCTGTCACCCATATTACATGGGGCAACAGCCAGAAGACCGTCACTATCGTTGTCAGAATTTTAGATCATGTTTTCAATCAACGATCAGCCAACAGGTAATTGGTCAAATATGTCCGATAATCAGATAATCAAGTACTCTTAGTGTTGGAGTGAGTGGGAACACCTAGTTGTCAAGTTATCAGGACATTTTCAGTAAGAATAACAGCACAAAGAATACTAATATTTTTAAGGGTGACGGTTTCCATAAGCCTCTATAACGCAGTGTTTGATAACTGGCATTTATAAATACCTTGGTAACAAGCAGCAGAACTCACTTACCGCTGGCTGAATTTCGTAATTTGGAATTGTGCTTTAACCTCACACAATTGCGCATTCACCATCCATCAACATCAGCAGATTCATCAACCAGAACAAAGCTGGCTTATAAGTGAGAACTCTTGGAGGACAACGCAGATGGCGTGAAAGTAATCATAAGATGTAGTTTTTACTTATTTTCCAAGTCAGACACAGTTCTTTTCTTTATCAGTGTAGGTCTACAGCAGCCTAATGCAACAAATCAAAGACCTTCATGCTGAATACTAAAAGGGACACCACATTGCCAGGGCTAATGTGTGTGCAATGGATGGATAGTGTAAACTTTTGCTGAGAAGCAGATGGTCAGTGTGAGCCGTGTGGATGTGCGGCCATGTCTGTTTTGTTTTACTCCATGGAAAAACTTAGTATATTCTGCCCTCTTCACCTGTTTCTTTTTGCCTTGGCCAGGAATCCACCTACACCCTAATGTTTTGAATCTGAAGTCTATAGGGTCTGTATCTAGCTATCTACAGTCCTTTGGCTGAGAGCACATGGTGAGCTATTCTATCTGCCTCTGTCTGGAGCAGCGCCATATGGAGGCCATTGTTTCCTCAGTGCGGTGTCTGTGGGATGGTGGGTCCAGGGGGTCAGGTCTGGCAGCATTGGGGCTGCTGGATCACTGGGTGGCTCCCTTCTCGGGCACAGTAGTTGTGGTGATGGTGGTCGCCTTTCAGCACTGCACCATTGTAGGTTAGGGACTCACCGGAATCAAGAATCTTGAGGCGGAGTTTCAGCTCACTTTATTAAAATTGTAAATAACTCCTGGTGTTAGTGCTGAGAAGTAGCTGGTCAGTGTGAGCCATGAGGGTGTGCGGCCACGTCTGTTTGTTTTGTTTTTTTTCTCCATGGAAACACTTGTCCTGCAATGATTACCTTTTAAAGGGGTAGTTTAGCAAGCAAAAAAAAAAAAAAAAACACGGTGCTAGAAAGTGCCTCTATTAAAAAATGTCAAGTCTTCAAGTACGTATCAGCTGCATTATGTCCTGCAGGAAGTGGTGTATTCTTTCCAGTCTGACACAGCGGTCTCTGCTGCCACCTCTGTCCATGTCAGGAACTGTCTAGAGCAGTAGCAAATTTCCTCTCCTGCTCTCCAGACTGGAAAGAATACACCACTTACTGCAGGACATACAGCAGCTAATAAGTACTGAAAGACTTGAGATTTTTTTTAAAGGGGTAGTGCGGCGCTAAACAATTATTCACAAAATAACACACATTACAAAGTTATAAAACTTTGTAATGTGTGTTATGTATGTGAATGGCCCCCTCCCCCGTGTCCCCCCCCACCCACGCTAGACCCGGAAGTGTGGTGCATTATACTCACCGCATCTCGTGTCGACCCCCGTCCGCCATCTTGGGACAATGACTTAGTCTTCAGGAGGCCGGCCGAACCGCTCCATCCATCCCTCCCTCCCCCCGCCTAAGAATACGTCATTGTCCCAACATGGCGGACAGGGGTCGACACGAGATGCAGTAAGTATAATGCACCACACTTCCGGGTCTAGCGTGGGTGGGGGGAAACACAGGTAAGGGGGCCATTCACATACATAACATACATTACAAAGTTGTATAACTTTGTAATGTGTGTTATTTTGTGAATAACTGTTTAGCGCCGCACTACCCCTTTAACAGCAGTAAATTACAAATTTCTGCTACTTTCTGGCACTAGTTGATTTTAATGTGGTGTTTTTTTTTTTTTCCATATATACACCTTAACCTGCATATAAAAAAAAAAATACATTAATTTAATATCATCTGAAAGGTTATTGAATAATATCACCAAGAGATTGTACTCCCTCTAGGTATCCCTGTTGCTGTGTGTTATTGTTTGCACAGAATTATTAGTTTTAGTTGATGCTTCTGTGTTCATAGTAGAATGGTCTGGATGGGTCGGCAGTAGCAGCTGTTACATCCTCTTCTGAGTGTGCCAACTACTTGAAGGACACTTGGCAGAAATGCAAAAGATATAATATGAGCCATATGAGCCCTTTTTTTTTTTTTTTTTACAACAGAAAATAATGACGGCTCATAACCTACTTTGGATAACACAATTCTTTGGCTAGGTTTTATGTTCTTCATAGGAATTTACATAGGCACAGCTTATATGTGATGAGCGTACCCAGACAATGTCCTGGGGCAACCAGAAAATATACAATGGAATTACTAGAAAAATGTTTACATAATAGGAAAAATCTGGCCTAAAAAAAAAAACAGATAATAGTTAGACAGAAATATAGGTTTAACAATAGGCATATCAATAATGGTAACCACTGATGTAGAAAGGAAAGAAAAATAAGAAAGGGGATAAAAGGAATAAAGAGAAAAAAAAATAAAGAGAAACAACAAACAATATAAAAGCAGGTTTTGTGGTGTGTAAAATAGTGCCACATTTGCTGACTTTCGGACATATCACGTCAGGAAAAATGGAAATCAAAAAGTCCAATCTACCTCATTACCAATAAAAACTAAAGATCATAGTGCAAAAAATAAGCCCTCATTCAGCCCCATAGAGCGTAAAATAAATGACTATATAAGGATAACTTGTCAGTTTAACACATGTTGAATGGCATAAAATTGAAACCCTCGAGAGTTGCGGAAAGGATGATTTAAAGCAACTCTGTACCCACAATCTGTCCCTCCCAAACCGCTTGTACCTTCGGATAGCTGCTTTTAATCCAAGACCTGTCCTGGGGTCCGTTCGACAGGTAATGCAATTATTGTCCTAGAAAAAAACTTTTAAACTTGCAGCCCTGTGTCAAACGGCCGGGGCTTACAGTATCTGTGCCCTAACTATGCACCACCTCTCCGTCCCTCCTCTTCACCCTCTTCATCATTAAGAATGCCTCTAGAACATTTTCTCCATGCTTAACATTGCACAGGTGCCTTAATGGTTCAGCCCATGTGTCGGGCTGACACAGGTGATGAATAGTAGAAAATCTGGCTGGAGCATTCCTAATGATGAGGAGGGCGGGGAGGGGCAGGGAGGAGGGACAGAGAGGTTGTGCCAGCCTAATGCATACACAATCTAGGCCACGGCTATTTGGCACAGGGCTGCCAATTTAAAAGTTGTTTTTTAGGACAATAACTGCATCACCTGCCGAACGGACCCCAGGAAAGATCTTGTATTAAAAGCAGCTATCTGACCGTACAAGCGGTTTGGGGTGGTCAGATTGTGGGTACAGAGTCGCTTTAACAACAACGGCAAGGTAAGGAAATGACCTTCATTCTCAGCATCTCCTGCTCTAAAGGAGCAGATTGGAGTCTTCTAACATTTTGTTAGTTTCCCTTTAACCCCTTAAGGACAGAGCCCCAAATAACCTTAAGGACCGCACCAATTTTCAGTTTTGTGATTATGTTTTTTCCTTTTTGTCTTCTAAGAGCTATAATTAATTTATTTTTCCATCTAAATGGCCATGCGTGGGCTTGTTTTTTTTCAGGAACATGTGTACTTAGTAATGGTGCCTTTCAATCTACCATACAATTAATGAGGAAACCCCCAAATATCATTTATGGGGTGAATTTGGGAAAAAATACAATTCTGCTAATTTTTTTTTTTTTTTTTTGGGGGGGGGGTGTTCTGTGATTACGTAATGCACTTTACAGTAAAACTGACATGATAACATGACTCTATAGGTCAGTCTGAATACAGCAATATGCAGGGTGTATAGCTTTTCTTATATTTTACTGCTTATATATATTTGTGTAAATTGGACGTATTGATCACTTTTTATTTATTTTTTTATATATAAAATGTAATAAAAAAACAATCCTGGAGGTTTTTTTGCTTCTTTTTTTTTTTTTTACACCGTTCACCATGTGGCAATAATATTTATTTTAATAGATCAGACAATTATGCACGGTACAGTATATAATATGTTTATTTATTTATTTCTATATGTTTCATAGCACCACTGGACCGACTGGCATACCGGTAAGTCATGGGTCCTTAAGGGAATAAAAATATGTTTAACATAAGAACAATAGGTAATTTTCTGATGACGTATTCCTTTTTAAAACTACAACTGGTTCTGCAAAAAAACTTCAAAAATAGAGAAAAGGCAGCCACTTTTGCTATTTAAAAAGACGTCCTTTTTTATTACAATTTAATTGACTTCAATGTAATACATTGAGGTCAATGGAATGACAGGCGTCCAATGCACAATGTGTTAAATAACGGATGTTATCACCGCAGACGTCAAAATAATGACCATGACAATTATTTTCCGACGTCTTTTGGAAACTGTGGACGTTTTTTATTAGTTGTTCAAACGCTGTTTTTCTTTTTTCAACGTTGTTTTTCAGTTTTTACTATTAAATTCAATGGACTTTTCAATTAAACCGCACACAAAGGGCAACTAGTAACCGAAAACTTGGATAATGTACCAACAGGCGTCCCTGCACTAAGAGGAGGTAAGGCTGCTAAATGACATTTGTTATTTTACACTCAAAATGACGGACGTCATTTTAAACAGAGATGAAAAAACGTTGTGTGAACATAGCCATATACATATATCTATATCTCTATTGATGACAAATAAGAAAGTTATACCTCATAGAAAAGATACAGGACCACAGTGGAATGGGGCTCTGTTGCAGTTCCCCACACCTGGTGCAAAGAAATAAGCTGAAGTCGTCTTGGATCATTTTGGCTCTAGAGGTCATACCCCTACAAAAATCCTAAAACACCTCAATAATCCATCTTAGTTATTATTTTATTCCCACTATAACCAGCATTGCACAGTAAACAGCCCAGTACCTCCTGCCTAGAAATGTTTGTTCTTGTGCAGCCTCTGCCGATGACTTATGTACCTTGATACACGAGGACTAACGAATGTCAGAGATTTACATAAAATAATTCACCAAGCAATAGTGTTAGAATGTCAAGTTGCCGCCTTACCGGTGTTGGCAGGTACTATAACCCATCACTCTGCCGCACTGGGAAATTGAATGCATTGTAAGCTGTGATTTATTGGATAACAGAAGAGAAAATAATTTAGAATATTTCAGAGAACTTAGATCATTTTATATACAGGAGTAGAAGCGAGTGATTGGGGTTATACCGAACTAGCTGGAAAGTTAAATGTTTGTTTCTGAGAACTGCAATTTTATCTTTTGATTAGAGCAATTTTGTGTGATTTTACATGATTCTTCTGTATAATAATTAGTTAATTTGCAAAAGTCTGTTCTCGACAATTAGGTCTAGTTTTACTTTTCTATCTTTCTGTAAATCAGAGCAATAATTCTCTGCACGGTTGCTCTTAAAGGGGTATTCCCACAATGTGAAGTTATCCTCTATCCATAGGCCTGATTCTGATTTTAGGGATTAGTATGGGATCTGAATTGATTTGGGAGTCTGAATTAGGGCCCAATATTTACGAGCAAGTGAGCGCTGACCTGTCATGTCTGCGCTCGCTTGCTCCTCATTCCCTGCTCACTGTCTGTGCTATTACACGCACAGACATCAAGCGGTAAGGAGCGGGTGGGGGGGGCAGGGAGCTGTGATCGTCCAGGTGGTCCCTAGAAGATAGCGACGGTCTACTGCCACTGCTCCTACTACACGACTACATTATCATTGTCGTTTTTATTCAACATGCTGAAAGACAACGATCAGCTGGCATTGTGCATGTCAGCTCATCGTTGTCTTTCAGCATGAGCTACTGTATAAGGGCCGGTTCACACTGAGCAAACACAGTGCAATTCCACGGCAAGAGCTCTCCTCAGTGTGCTGCTTTGAGTGAATGGGAGAGCGCGCGCCTGTCCGCTCCCTCTCCTCTCCGCTCAAAGAATGAACATGTTTGTTCTTTAAGTGGAGAGCTGCGGCAGGGGACATGTGCGCGCTCTCTCATTCACTCAAAACAGAACACTGAGCGCGGCGGAGAGCTCCGCCTTTGAATTGCACCATGTTTGCTCAGTGTGAACTGGCCCTAAGATAAAACGATTATTATCTGGAATGGCCAAGTATGTTTTGTGTAATAGGGCCCTTAGTCTATGCCTCTGACCTAGAGACTAATTAAACTATGGCGCCTGCTTAGGCGTTTGCAGGGGTCTGGTTTGGGGGATTGAAATAATTTTAGAGTCTAGTCTGAGGTCTGAGTAAAGTTCACCCTTTCTGAATGCAGAACCTCACACCGCCAAGGGCTTTGAAACGCAGTTTGAACCGCGCAAAGCGGTTCGGGCTGTATTATGTGCAGAAGAATAGCTGGAAGGAGAAGAAGTAGAAGAAATGGAAGAAGAAGAATATGGATTACAATATAGTGCGTTTTCAAGCACTATAATTAATGTCGCAAAAAATAAGGCCTCATGTGGGTTTCTAGGTGAAAAAATGCAACTGCTTTGGCCTTTTAAACACAAGGAGGAAAAAATGAAAACGCAAAAACGAAAATTGGCTCCGTCCTTAAGAGTTTAATTTAAAAAAAAAAAAAAAAAAAAAATATATATATATATATATATATAGAGAGAGAGAGAGAGAGAGAGAGAGAGAGAGAGAGAGAGAGAGAGAGAGAGAGAGAGAGAGAGAGAGAGAGAGAGAGAGAGAGAGAGAGAAAGAGAGCGCAAACTTGCTTTTTATCACATCACATCTGACTCCCTTTTGTACTTGTTTTACAACAAGTTATACTGAGTACAGGTGACAACTAAGTTAGATTGATTGAGAATTTTTTTAAAATATTGGCATAATGTATGACCGATGGTGAGGCCCGGGCATTATGTGCAGGCTGGCGAGGCCCCAGAGGAGAAATATTGAGAAGCCATTGGACGTTTTATATAACTGGGAACACCAACTGTATATAACACAAGTTTTCTCTAGAACAAAGTGCAACACCAAACCTTAAACTGTTACCCAGGAAGAGAGATCACTCACTTATAGTTATCTTTCAATAATACACTTGCTTATTGCTGTCTTTCTTTGCCCACCAGTCCACTTTCTAAGCTAGACTTTGTTCAGGAGACCAACTCTATCTGCATGTAGTTGAAAGCAACGTTCCCCAGTTTGGTCTGCATGCCACCCCACTGCAACTGTGAGCGTTAAGGCTGTATTATATGACAGCGAGTAGGGAGGAAAGTGAGGGATCACCTAAATGATCCCTAAATCATTCGGTCTACCCATTGAAGTCAGCGGCAGTCTGCTACCACCACTCTAATGTTTCAGCATGTTGAAACAACATGATTAGAGAACTTCATGTACTGTATATCGGCTGATCGGCCTTTCAACATGTGCTATTACACTAAATGATTATCGGCCTGAACGGTCGGTAATCTGCCAAGTAAGGCCAATAATCGTTTAGCTTAACTGGGCCTTAACTTCAATATTACAATACTTTCCTACTTAAAGAGACTCTGTCAGTAGGTTTATGCTGTCCTGTATAAGTGTAGCATAAACTAGTGACAGAGAAGCTGAACAGAATGATGTATCACTTACATTGTTCTGTGCAGCTGATTCCGAGAAATCTTCCTAAATAACATGCACAATAAGTAGTCCTCTTCATTTTAAGCATGAGCCCAAGAGTTCTGTATATTCATGAGAAGCAGGAAGCTCCTCCCACCAGCTGCTGAGTGGCAGTTATCTATCCATGCTGTGTATAGGCAGCCAGCTGTCAATCAGCATCTGGTGGGCATGGGGAGGGTCGTGGAAAGAATCCCATTCTCCTGCATATTAAAACGGCTGAATGAAATGATGTACGTTCAACATTCCATGATGTAAGTTCACATTACATGATGTAATGTTCAACATTTCTGTCACTAGTGTATACTGCCCTCATTTAACGCAACATAAGCCTAGTGACAGATTCCCTTTAAGCAGAGCTAACAACACTATCTTGATCCTTATCTATAATGAAACTACAGTGAAGACTGAAACTCATGTCATGTATGGTGTTTCTACACAGAGTGGTCCGTTCCTCCTATGGGATATTGTATTCAGCTGTAGAGCGCCTATCACGTCAACATCATGCATACTGTATAAGGCTGGGTTCACACTACATATATTTCAGTCAGTATTGTGGTCCTCATACTGCAACCAAAACCAGGAGTGGATTAAAAACACAGAAAGGATCTGCTCACACAATGTTGAAATTGAGTGGATGGCCGCCATTTAATGGCAAATATTTGCTGTTATTTTAAAACAACAGCTGTTATATTGAAATAATGGCCGTTATTTACTGTTATATGGCGGCCATCCACTCAATTTCAACATTGTGTGAACAGAGCCTTTCTGTGTTTTTAATCCACTCCTGGTTTTGGTTGCAATATGAGGACCACAATACTGACTGAAATATACGTAGTGTGAACCCAGCCTTAAAGAGTCACAGTTATGAAAAATAACTTTTAACAGGAGAGGACATGGCAGCAGTGAGCTCCACTCCCCGGCTGACCACTAATTCCGACATAATCTCATAAACTCACATTGTCTTTCTTGGCTGTTACAGAGATACAGCGCTGTTGCCGCACTCTCTCCCCGGCTATATCTCCCGATCACACTGGGTCTCAGCAGTGATAACCTATCAAAAGTTTTATTATCATGACGGGTATTCTTTAAGCCGCATTTCAGGAAAGGGTTAATTATCTTCAACCTGTAAAGTTGGATTGCAAATAAAGGATTTCTTTATACCAGAACTGAGAGTTTCTGTTAAATCTTATTTAGAAATTTATGCTGGCAACTAAAATCTTAGCAGAGCGTTGCCCGAGCATGATCACACCCCTGGGTATATCATGAATGCATGACTATTTCCTCCACAGATTTGTAATAAGGTTCAGCAAACATTTTTATGTATATATATATTTTTTTATCTTTGTAAGATTCCATTATTTCTGATCCGTCTTTAACAGAGAATTCCCATAATAAACACAGAATAATTTTCCTAAGGGTTTTCAGGACGTATTTGCCATCACTTTATGTTTATTCTCTGCTCTCCGCAAATGGAATCAGAATATTTATGTGAAATATAAGAATGAAATAAGTGAATGTAGGCTGACACCAGCTTTATCCCGACGCTCTGACATTTATCATCTGCCCAAACTAATAACTGAGGTTATTGAAGAGCTATTCTTAGGAAGTTGTGTTTCATATTTTCCTACTGGAGGATAAGCTTTGTGCTTTATTTCTGATGTGCTATGATAATTCTTCCTGCCAAATTATGACAACTAATCTATCACGAGAAAAAAGGAATAATGACGGGATTTATTATAAGGGATGGGTAGATATAGTGAGGAAGTGGGATATATTATATGGATAGTATTGGGACACCTGGACCTGCAGCTGCTGGCTTCTGAAGTAGGGCTTATTCTATGGAAAGATATGCTATCAGAGATGGGTCCTCCAGCTTTACTGTCCTCTGCACAAACACAATCCAAACACTCTATTTACCTGTGTTTTTTATGGTGCAATGCCTTGGTGCATTCTCCAAAAAATTTTTTTTATTGAGAACTCCAAGTTGTCAGACGGGATGAATAGGCTTTATGAGGATTTTCCTGCTGGTGAAAATCAGGACTTTTTGAAAGTGCTACACCAGTGAGTGAAGTACATGCCACCGTCCGGGGTGCGCTCCTCGCAGAAAAGATGTACAGCAGAAGAATAACACCCACTGAGGATTAAATCAGTAAGAAAGTTCTCATACAGCCTTGACTTCCCGTATGACAATTTAGACCTACAGCATATGTTGTAAGGCTAGTTAGTGTACTATTGTTGGCTATAGGACTGCACATAGACCACCTACTATTCACCAAATTATATATTTTTAGAGGATTAAGCAGTTGCATTCAGTTAGTTTAATGTATGCATAGAGGCAATCCCCATATATGTCGATTGTTTTCTTCCCCCCCAGCTTCTTTTACGTATATTTACTTATCACAGGGATGAAAATTTGTTGTTTTAGTGCTGTTTATTTAACCCTTTAAGGACGGGGCCAATATTCGTTTTTGCATTTTCGTTTTTTCCTTCTTGTGTTTAACAGGCCAAAGCACTTGCATTTTTCCACCTAGAAACCCACATGAGCCCTTATTTTTTGCATCACTAATTGTACTTTGCAATGAAAGGCTGAATTTTTGCATAAAGTACACTGCGAAACCAGAAAAAATATTCACAGTGTGGTGAAATTGAAAAAGAAAACGCATTTCTTTTATTTGGGGGTATTTGTTTGTACGCCATTCGCCCTGGGGTAAAACTGACTTGTTATGCATGTTCCTCAAGTCGTTACAATTAACTTTTCTTTTATCTGATGGCCTGTAAAAAATTCAAACCATTGTTCACAAATATACATTCCTTAAAATCGCTCTATTCCCAGACTTATAGCGCTTTTATCCTTTGGTCTATGGGGCTGTGTGAGGTGTCATTTTTTGCACCATGATGTTTACTTTCTATCGGTACCTTGATTGCGCATATACGACTTTTTGATCGCTTTTTATTACATTTTTTCTGGATTTGATGCGACCAAAAATGTGCAATTTTGCACTTTGGGATTTTTTGTCGCTTACGCCGTTTACTGTGCGAGATCAGTAATGTGATTAATTAATAGTTCAGGCGATTACGCATGGGGCGATAGCAAACATGTTTATTTATTTACTTTTATTTAAAACATGGGAAAAGGGGGGTGATTCGGGGAGGGGGCTTTTTACTAATAACAACACTTTTTTTTTTTTTTATTTATACATATACTAGAAGCCCCCCTAGGGGACTTCTAGTATATACACTTTGATCTCTCATTGAGATCGTTGCTGTATAGTAATACAGCAAAGATCAATGAGATCGGCACTCGTTTGCTTTCGGCTGCTGCAGCCGAAAACAAACGAGTGCCGAGCCGGGGTCGGCGCCATCTTGGAGCGGACCCCGTCCGGCACCACACGCGGAGATCGCTCCTCCGGGACGTTCTCCCCCACTAGACACCAGGGAACGGCTGCCTCCGGTAATCAGAGGGAGCTGTCGACTTTGACAGCTGCCTCCAATTACCTTATTAGCGGGCACGGCGATCAGACCATGCCCGCTAATAGCGGCGGTCCTGGGCTACTCGCGGCACCCGGGATCGTGGCGGTTCAGAGGGGGTCGCCGCGCGGCCCCGCTCTGAACACCCAGTAGGGACATATGACGTACGGGTACGTCATAAGTCTCTACGAGGTTAAAGTGTCACTATCGTATTTTTTTATTTTGCAGAAGTGAATAGTACAGGCGATTTTAAGAAACTTTGTAATTGGGTTTATTAGGCAAATATGCCATTATCTGCATTCAAAAAGGCTTCTCCCAGCCCCCCCCCCCCTCTCTCTCACCCCCTCTCTCTCATTCCTGTCACTATCAGGAAATCATGTCTTGTTGCATCAGACGCGGCCCCTGAGGAAGAAGGGAGATTAGTCGGCAGCAGAGAGCAGAGAACAAAGGATTACACAGTGTGGAACTGTGTGAAAGCCGGTATTCTGAGTTCAGAGAGGTCAGTGCTGACTTAAGAGGAGATAGCCCAGTGATGTAGCTGTAAATTAACTCTGTTGTCCTGTTTTTATGCCTCATCTCATAGTTTTTTCCATTAAACAGGTATGTTAAACCAACTGCAAAAAAGCTGTGTGTGAACCCAGCCTAAGATGGAAGGTAAAAGGGGTTACTGATGCATTGGCTTAGAAATTAATGAAACAGCAAGGAAAGGACTGCAAAAAGCACAGAACTAATGCGGCTGTTGAAATGAGCAGAAAGCCTTTTTTACCTTTCAGAGAAAGCTTTAGCTTGCATACACACAACCCAGGCACTTGCACTTAGCCACCTAACCCCACCCAAACTTCCTGTTTTCTGTCTTGCTTTCTCTGTTAGTAGAGACAGACTTCCTCTTACAACTGGCAGTGAACAGCAGACTGAAAAGAAGTGAGACCGGTAGTGACCAAGACTTTACAGCTTTTTTCTAGTGTAAGCAGTGATTTTTGGTAAAGTGATTAACAAATATGTTTCAGATCACATAGGCCATCACATGGAGGGAAGTTTTTTTTAAAACAACTGTGACTATATTAGGGTGAACATTCACTTTGAGACCTGAGTTGCCTGTCAAGTCCAGTTCCAGTTATTGTGGTTTTCAATGTCTCAAGAAAATAGCAGGAAAAAAAACAGTCATTCTATAAATAATGGATCTCACCAGGTAAAATCTCTCTCCTTCTGAAATATAATGTATCACAAAGTCAGAATTAAAGAAAAAAAAAAATAGGAACTGCAGCTGCCAACTTAACTATTTCTAGCCACTGTGCAACGTGGCCTCGGAAGCACTAGCATGGGGAAACACGGGAAGAACGTCCCATTCAGCCAGCAGCTTAATTGATTTTACTGCCTCAAACAAAATGCAGACAAGCTGTTAGGTAGAGATGAAAAGCCTCAAACCACAAAAGAAATCAAGGAAAGTAATGGGAAAAAATAGTAGATTGGTAAAAGGCAATGTACTGTTAAATAATCTTTAATGAACAATGAGGAGAGGATGGGACTCTGAAATAAAGGAAATGCAGATAGGAAGCGGGTAACTGGTCTAAATATCAGTATAGCATAAGCATTTTTGAACCTAAGTTGCTCTTATTTTTTTTAAAGTAAACATATGTTTTAAAAAATCTTATATTAACTGTTTTGTAGAAATAATATCTAAAAAAAATATCTAAATAACTAATATACAGTGCATTGTAAATATCACTGCTCAAATAATAGCTATGTACAGTGTCCAAAGCTCCATGCAAAGTCTAAATAAAATAACTAGAAATATTACTAGGCTTGAGTGCCAACCATTCACAGTTCCTCATTAATCAAGGACTCCTGATGTGCCCTGCATGGCCATAAGGGTCAAAAAGTCCAAACCTTACACCTGCCACCAATCCAAAGTTGATGGCCTATCCTAAAGATCCTTTTACATTACATGATTTTTCATCCACAGTCGGCCGCAAATGAGCGCCGATCAGTAAGATTAGTGCTCGTTTGCACTGCTTTTACATGGCACGAGAAATCAAGTAACCGGGCCGCACAAACAATACTGGTATCTTTTGTGCAGCCATGGAAACTGACAGCAAGGATATACATATACCTGTGCTGTCAGTTTCCAGATCACACAGCAGTACATACTGCTGTTGCTGTGATCCAGCATCTCTTCATGTTCTCCAGATCTACCGTTTAGCCGATGTATCGTCAGGCCCCGCCACCTCCTGCTGTCAATCATTTTGGAGGAGGCAGCGCAATAAAGATACAGTGGCTGGACAGGAGATCTGGAGAACAGGATGCTGGATCATAGTAGCAGCACATTAGGTAAGTATGCACTGCTATGTGCGCTCGAAACTCACAGCCTGCATCGTCACACTGTTAGTTTCCCTTTATCATCATCGGCCTCTCATCCCCTATTTACACAGGAAGATGTGCACAATTTTAACGCATGTTCTAAAGACATGATCAGTTGGGGATCAGTTTTTCTTGCCATCCTCAGCTAATCACTGTCACTTGTACACGAGCCAATTATCGGATGAAGGGGCGTTTCTTGAGACACTCCTGGCCAATAATCGGCCCATTTAAAAGGCGATTTAGGATACGTCATTAAAGGGAGTATCCAGGGTTTAAAAAAGCACAACTACTTTCTTGCAGAAACAGCACCATCCCTGTCGTCAGGTTGTGTGTCGTATTACAATTCAGCTCGATTCACTTCAATGAAACTGAGCTGCAAAACCCACACCCAAACAAAGGACAGGAGTGGTGCTGTATCTACAAGAAAGTGCCCATATATTTCTAAGCATGAACAGTGCCTATAATGGTCTCACCCTGGAAAACCTAAAAAAAAGTGTGGATTAAAGCGACTCCGTACACACAATCTGTCCCCCCCCCCCCCCCCCCCAAACCACTTGTACCTTCAGATAGCTGCTTTAAATCCAAAATCTCTCCTGGGGTCCGTTCGGCAGGGGATGCAGTTATAGTGATAAAAACAACTTTTAATCCGTCAGCGCTGTGTCTAACGGCCAGGGCTTACATTTGTATATGCATTAGGCTGGCACAACCTCTCTGTCCTTCCTCCCCACCCTCGTCATCATTAGGAATACTGCAGGCAGATTGCTTCCTATTCCCCACATGTTTGTATAATGAACATGGGCTGGATCGTTAATACACCTGTGCAAAGCTCAAACAGCAGTAAATGTTCCTGGATCATTCCTAATAATGAGAAGGGTGGGGAGGAAGGACAGAGAGGTGGTGCCAGCCTAATACATATACAAATGTAAGCCCCGGCCGTTAGACACAGCGCTGCCGGATTAAAAATTATTTTTATGACATAAACTGCATCCCCTGCCGAACGGACCCCAGGACAGATCTTGGATTAAAAGCAGCTATCCGAAGGTACAAGTGGTTTGGGGGGGACAGATTGTGGGTACGGAGTCGCTTTAAGGAATTTCAAAAGTGTGACATATTCTTTAGTGAAACTTTACTGTTTATTTCATGACAGTTTTATTACTTTTAGTACCTGAGCTTTTGTGGTTATCTGTGATCAACACTAGAATACAAATGATGGTCCGCAGTGTTGACCCTGAAATAATTCACTGCAGACCTCCCTACACTTGGATGTAATGGAACAGCGTGTTGTACTTATTATAAAAATTGATTCTGAAATGCGCATTGCAACAGTCAGGTCAAAAGAAATGATTTGATTTGCTTGGATAAATAGCGCTTAAATGTAAGTAATACTAATCCATTATGTAATGTATTTTTTTGTAATACACAGAACATGTCAAAGGGCATTCTCATAAAGTTTAGAAAATTCTTGGAAAATATTCACATTGCTTTAAAGGGAAAGTGATACATTATGTATAATGTTCTGATAATTTATGTTCCCCCCTGCCTGATTAACAATTTTTCAAATGGCCGGACTTCATTGCTGCTAGTACCTGTACTGTCCACCTATATGCCTGGATTCATGCGCACCTTGCTAGTAAACTGTCCAAAACCCCTCTGAGTGAGTTAACCCTATCCACTTAGAGGCTGTTTATGAACTGGAAATCCAAGTTATCTTTCACCAGAAACTGGTTGCTATAACAGTTAAAGGGAATCTGTCACATTGGTACCAGGTACAAAGCTGCAAACAGAGGCAGATCGGTTATTACTGAGATAAAACAAATTATGCCTTTGTCTTTGCTTATGGTCATTTGTAGAGTTATAAAATTGCATTATTCCTTAAAAGCTGACTGGCCACAGAAGTTATGCTGAGCCACAGCATGCACGTTTCCTCCCTCCCACACCTTCCTTGTCTTGAATGATTTATGTACAGGGCTGGAGGCTTGCAGCCCTGTATGTCAATATGCCAAGTAAGAGAGAGATGGGGGAGGAGGCTTGCATGCTGTGGCTCAGCATAACTTCTGTGGCCATTCAGCTTTCAAGGAATAATGCAATTTTATAACTCTACAAATGACCATAAGTAAAGACAAAGCCAGCATTTGTTTTACCTCCCTATCACCTATCTGCCTCTGTTCGCAGCTCTGTACCTAATATGAACATGACATATTCCCTTTAATTATTTTGAGCATTGTTTCTGAATGCTGTTTAATGTATGCCTAATTCAGTCTGATTATGGTTGTCTACTCCCCTGTACCCCCTTATAGTCTGATAGCCTTCAGCCTTGAGGAACACTTCCCCAATCTACCCACTGGTTTGTGTATAACTATGAGAACTTTTAGATTATTTTAAAGGGGTTATCCAGCATGACCAAAACATGGCCACTTTCCCCCTACTGTTGTCTCCAGATTGGGTGGGGTTTTCAAACTCAGTTCCATTGAAGTAAATGAAGCTTAATTGCAAACCACACCTGAACTGGAAACAACAGCAGGAGGAAAAGTGGCCATGTTTTTGTAGTGCTGGATAACCCCTTTAAGCCATTGCCAGGATTTTCGATATGTTTCTGAGCTACTTTGAAACAGTTGGTGATTATACTTAGATTACTGTGGAGGTCTCTGACATTGCTCCAGAAATGTCAGGGAATACATAGCATTTCAATGATGAATCAAAACAGTGATTGAATGACTGCTCCGTATTACCATACCTCATCACCAATTTCTCTTCCCTTCACGTATCAAAATAATTTCATGACCATGAGCTACAGAACTTATATGTTACAGTCTCAAGAAGTTGGTAACAAAAACTGTAAAATATGTTTATTCTATAATTTTTCAACTCATCATTTGCATCTATCCATATTATATGGTTAATGAGGAAAAGCCTCCTTACAGCAAACTCCACCTGCTGTATGCCATTAATAATACTGGTCTCTTCTTATGTGACAGGACTGCCCTTGAATAAGGATGAGGGAACTCGAACAGCAAAGTCCAAGTTTGTGGACGAGTCTACGTGTTCATGTATAAGAACTGATCCCCGAACACTAAGGAGTATGTTTGTGTATCGGTTCATTGTCCTGCAATAAAGTTTGTTGAAAGGCTACTGAGCCGTCAACAAACTTCTATGCGTCCAGGCATGATGGGTATTGTAGTTTTGCAACAGCTGGAGGACCACAGTCTCCCCATTTCTGCTTTAGAGCAAAAAACAAACCTCTGTATCCAAGATTTGACATTGCCATACAGGTGCTACCGGCACTTTTCTTCCCTCGGCATATTAGCTATTTCTGTGTATGTCTCCCATGGTGCATTACCCTAAAACCCTTACTAGCTGGAGCTCCATAAGGAGAATCAATGCCCTCCAAAAGACTAAAATTAGAGATAAAATGTATTAATCCTAATAATAATGATATTAATATATGGATGTAATCAGCATGAGATGCAGCACGTTAAGATGTATAACTTTCATAGGGCATGCTCCCCTGCTATTTGATCTCCGCTTAGCAGATGCTTAGTCACTGATTAGCATCTGTGCAATGAACTTTCAACATCTTTCAAGGCACCAGGTAACGACAAGGCAAAACTTTATAGTGCAGAATTTACCTGCACGCGGTACACATTAAACATTTTACCTGTTTGTGTGCGAAGGTTTTGAATAACAGAACAATCCTTAATTTCCTAACGGTAAGACTGTGGTATAACATAAAGCTGGAGCAATGCATATGCTATAAGATAAGCAGGATTTGTTTACAGTACAAAGAGCCGAGCAAAGAACAACAGCTGGCAAGAGTACAGACGACGCAACCTGAGGAAGGAACTGGCAACAACTTTACAACTTCAAAGTGAACTACAGACAAGTACGTCTAGTTATCTCTGGATGAAGTTGACAAGCACATGTGTTTTTAATAAAGCCTCTGTGCGGAGACGATGAAGAACCACAAGGGGAGATATAAAATAAGAACAAATTCTGGACGCCAATCACAGGTGAATGCTAAATCTGTAACAGGACCCAATCTAAAGTACTATGCTAGTCATATTTGTGCCTTCTTGTGTGGCATACGGGCTTTGGTCTTTCTGAGTTATTTTGGCTTAACCGTGCACCCCCCTCTCCATGACATAAGAAATGCTCTCTTGGAATTCCCAACTGCAATAATATTAGAGGGGTATATCTGCGGTGTCCCACCATGGGTGTTTCTAGTCTGGACACCTGTCGCAAACACCTTGTACTCTAAAGTAAAGTGGTAATGAAGTTGTGTATGAGTTGCACATACAGTTGTAGTCTTGTTACGTGATTCTGTGCACCAATGAGAGATGCTCTTTTTCTTCTACCTATCTCGATCCTCTATTCTTTACCCATTTTCTTCTCCACCACTCATAGGGACTTTTACACACCCTGTAGGAAGTTGTCACATGGGGAGAGGAAGTGTAGCGAAACTTAGTTTTAGTTTTAGTTTAGGAGTAGGACACACACAGATCAGGCATCCCTGCTGACCTTAGCCATGGCCTGGCTCTGCCAGGTTCCCTGTCCGGGACAGACCAGCTGTGGTAGTGGACACATGTATGGAGAAGGCAAAGACTTTCCTTTCAAAATCTATCACTATAGAAAAGATGCAGTGCTAAACAGCTAAGGAGGACAAATCAGAAAAAAAACCCAGACCTCGACGAAAACCTCTCTTAAAAGAGCAGGGCGGTATCTTAGACAGAGGAACTGACCTGGATAGAGCAAAGCAGCCGTATCCAAGAGCTATGTATCTTGCAGCGCAGGTGAAGCCGGGAAAGCTCACTTAGTTACACTCAGGTAACCAAGACTGGGGTATGTGTCACCCTCGTAGGATGGATAACCCGACACTGCAGGGCAGAAGGTGGTTATAGTGACATTCAGGTCGAAACACAGGCACAAGTATTCTTTTCTTCTCAAATTTCTTTCAAGTATTTCTTCTCACAAGTTCCGGCAGAGCACATTACTAAACTGGGTTGGGGCTCTCCTGACAAACTCCTCTCCACTCTTCTGAACTCCTCTACTCTACTCAGCACTCGACTGAACCAGAACTCTTCTATCCTACCTCAGCACGTCAGCATCTCTCAGCACAGATTCAGTGAACTCAAGTCTGTATCTCAGAAGTCGCTTGTTACACCACTATCCTGTATTGTCAGAGACTTTTCAGTAAAGATCACCTTGTTTATTCTATATACTAGGACTATATACTAGGACTCGTGATAGTGACTAGTGATAATTGCACCAGCACCTATATACACAGGCTATATCGTCCTTGGGTCATTTTCCCCTTTCTGTGGGTGGCAGTATCAACAGTCCGGGTGGGTTATCTACCCACTCTGGACCACCATGATAAGAGCCACAGACATAATATCATCCCGGTGGTTGGGCACTGAAAAGTGCGACCACCACATATCTATCTAATAGTGTTATGATTGAACAATGTGACTTCTGGAACCACGAAAAGATTGGTCCTTCAGCATTTGTTGTACACAGATACACTGCCAGCTAAACAGATTTAGTCACATACTTTAAAGAGGATCTGTCAGCTCTATATCATGCTTACAGTTCAAGTGTCTAGGAGGAGTTGCTGAGCTGTAGTCCTAACATCTCTTTCCTTGATGTGCTACAAGACAAGCATAGAGGAGTGGGGGAGTGAGGAGGTATGCATGCTGCAGCTCAGCCTGGCTTTTGTTACACTTAAGCTTGTAGGGAAAACACAATTTTATAACTTTGGAAAAAGCAATCGGCTGAGAGGATCCTATCTTTTTTGTAATTTCACGATTGGCTACCTGCCTTTGAGTATGACATAAAGTTGACACATTCCTTACATAGGTTGCTTGTACTTCCCTGAACAACACATGGCAGTAAGTGCAGCATCAAGGGAACATTGTTTCCTTTAGGCCCCCAACAATGAAGAATTAATGCCATATCCTAGCTCAAAGACATTACGTATATATAAACCCTGTAACACCTTTATTATGGTTGTACTTTAAAAAAAAAAAGTGCAATGTCGAAACAAACCAAAAAAAAAAGGCAATGGAAAGCAAATTGGTAGGGTAATGAAGGAATCTGTAATGCTGGAAAGTGTGGTTGTACAGTAGACTTGTCTGCTCCTTCATATGATGATGATCCCACAGCATTTCTTAAGGGCCCTGAAGTGGGCTGAAGTGTGCACCACGTAAAACATGCTTCAGTCGAGTAGGAATGAGTAAAACAGTCTGTTAGTCCTCAGAAGGAAAAAAAAAACAAAAAACAGCAAGCAGAGAGACTCTACACAGGGCAGCCATTACTTTAACTGCTGCTTGAAGCCTATGAGCTGAGCAGAAACATGCAAGGAATGACTTTTATTGGTTTACTCTTAAGTAAGTAACTATCCTGCCATTTTGGAAAGGTTTGTATTTTGTGACATTTTCTTGGGGATAACCGATTGCTTGACCTTACTGTGCATATGTAATGACAAGAATATTTAACGTTACATACAGTAGATGTCATGAGGTATGTAATATGCTTCAGGTAGAAACTCTATTGATTCCCAGAATGCACTGATATTTAGACTAAGACGTTTTTTTTTCTCCCTTTCTCCCTAGTATACAGTATTTGTGCTCATCTCTATAGACAAGTTTGTGTTCTCCTTAATATTTAGACTTAGCATCAAGGAACCATAAGTAAAGGCCCTATTAGACCAAGCAATTGTGGACCATATTACAGTCAATAATCCCTTGGTGTAGTAGCTACTGTTAAAAGGCAACAATAAGCCGAGATGCACAATGTTGGATGATGGTTGTCTTTCAACATGTTGAAATTTTTTTAACAATGGCGACAGCCTGCTGCCCGTTATCCGGCCGTAGTTCGTACGCAGCCGTACATGTGCGGCTGAAAGTACGGCCGTGGGAAAAATAGACATGCGGGCGGATTGCGAACATACGCCCGTAGTACAGTTATGCTTCCCTAGCTTGTTTTGAAGCGATCTGAAACAGGTCATTTACTTGGAAATCTTTGCCCAGCCCAATAAAACACACAGAACCTTTTGGATCTAAAAATCAAGTTCAATTTGGCTGAAATAAGTACTCCGTACGGGACCGCATGGAAATCCACGCGCCGTATACGATCCGGCCTTAAGCTCAAATGTAGTGTGCATTGTGGGGGCGTATATCGTATACTTTCAAGCGAACGCATCAACCTCAAAACTACTTGCGTATATTCGCGGTTCGCACTACGGCCGGAAAGATACGTAGGATGAACATAGCCTAAGCGTGCGTGCAACCTACAGTGTGAACAGAGGCATTAGGGTGCTGCCAATTTTTGCTTTTTTGTCATAGAGACATATCAAAACTTTTGAACGGTCCAAGTCTGAGTAAACAGACCCGTACCAATTGTTAGAATTAGTAGGAAGAAGATTGTTTTGCACCCGGTCCGCTCCCCTCTCTGTGTCAGCATAATCAGTCAGGCTCCATAGACTTACATTTTGAGCCTGACTGATCATCCGACACAGACCCGGGAGAGGACTGTGCTTAGCGTGGACTTCTCACAGCTCGTTCTCCTGAAAAACAAAAGGTGCAACAGCAACCTACAGGTGCAAGCGATTACCGTACATACTCTCCCCAGTGTACACACGATAAAAACCTGCTCTATAGATATTGAAAAATGAGGATCTTAGCAAACTATTTCATCAAATAGAGTGTACCATGTCACCATGTTAAGGTGTCCTCATAGACATGTTCCCTACTCTAGAATTCTCACACTATCAATGGCCTCTCCTGGTCTAACAATAAGCCTACAATGGGCAGATAGGAGCCAAATCTATTTATAGCACCCACAAGACATGGTGGAGTGCAAGTTAACAGGAGGTGCCCACACACCCTTGCTTTATATCTCTATGACATGTCAAAAGTTTTCTATGATGACAGGTACACTTTAAGCAGTAAGACAAAGGCTAGTTCATAGATCCATCATCCCACATGCACAACCAAAAATATAATGGCACATAAGAGGCATGGACAAATAATTAGGAGTACATAAGTTGCAGTACTGCTGGTCACCACTAGTTGAATTCATGTAGGCTGTACTATTAAAGAAATACAGCGTTCTCCCAGTGCAATTATTTATTAGGGACTTCTTCATACTCTTTCCTAGATAATTATCTGGCCTTGTCTTAGTAGTCACAAGCTCAGATACACCCAGAGGTTAGCACTGCGTGATAAAGGCTTGGCATGCTCCTGTGGAGATTTGCACTTGTTACCCATGTTCCATATTAATACACTAGCATTTCTACCCATGCAGCAAGATGGCTCCCCAGGGCGCAAAAAAATGTGGAAAACAAGGTTAGTAAATGTTTATTTTGTACTAAATTAATGGGATGCAACAGAGGCCCGGTAGTCGATCGAAATGTATTTCTTTTTTACATGGTTTGGATGTAACGGTGAATATGAACCACACAATATGTATTATTCCTACAATGTATATAGCATATTAAACATGTATGATTTGTATAACTCGCCATAGGGGCTGCACTCACAGTGCGTGGGATATTTCCGAGCACGTAGAATTTTTTAACGATACCACTTCCCAGTTGCACAGCTTAGGGAGAACAGTGTGTATCCTAGCTAGAAGCTGTGCACACTCAGCACAAAATGTGTCCATCAGTAACATTCATATGGGAGGGAACGCATTAATAAATTATGCTGCAACATACATTGTTGCCAACAGTGTTGCTTGTTTATTTATTGATCCAATCTGTAACTTGGGAGGTGGCACAGCATGCCTAGATAATACCCTGCAGGCTCTTTCTTCTCAGAGATAACAATGAGGTATGCAACGGTGATAAATCCTTACAAATGCATCTTCTCTAGCTGGGAGAGTGAGAGTTCTAACCTTATTGCATATGCAGGTGTTCACACTGGTTGTGTCAACACCCAAATCCTGAGGGGGTATGCTACTTTCTAATAGATGCAAATAACTAATTTAATTACCAATAATATAACCAACTGAGCCCCATTTGGAGCCAGAATGTAGATCCGCTGGCTCCAATTCAAGAGACCCAGTGGGACTATGTAATATATGGTTGGCCACTCATTCATATAAGCACCATGTGACATATCATTACCGCTGTTCTCCCCCTGGCAATAACTGCTGATCCAACTTTTCCAACCCTCTGCAGAGACTAGTTACCTAACATTATGTTATTATGGGAATTGCAGGAACAATTCTGAGAATAAGCCTTCAGAGTCATAGGAAAACATACGGGCTTCTAGAAACAGGGCTGTTCTAATGTGCTAATGGGTATTGTAACAGGACTCGCATGCAAGGATGTGTATGCATACAGACAGATAATTTGGCAGTCATGAATACTTTGAAAAGATGAGAACCAGCCCTTCCCTGTGCTGGATAGGAAGAACCTCTACCGGACCTTTCTCTCTGGAAACCAAGGCTGGAGTAGAGGCCTAAGAATAGAGGTTTTGGACTTAACAGAGCCCTTGAGTAGAAGTGGGCCAAAATGGTCCCTCTTACTCATGAGTCTCCAAACTGCGGCCCTCCAGCTGTTGCAAAACTACAATTCCCATCATGCCCGGACAGCTAAACCTTTGGATTTGTCTGTCCAGGCATGATGGGAAATGTAGTATTGCAACAGCTGGGAGGCCATAGTTTGGAGACCCATGCTCTAACTCATATGGGCCAATAGACAAGTTACACTATAGTCGGAGAAGCACATTCTTTACTGGGCCCAAAAGCTTCAAGTTATGGTTCTGTGGTCCAAGGGAATAGAAAGGAAAATACAAATGGCAGCACTGGAGTCGGGGCGGTACGTCGGTGTAACTGTTTTCACCCACCCCCTTCCTGGCCATTGTGAAAAAAGAGGTTCTGGGCCAGAGTACCCCTTTAATGATCACCAGTCCAAGCCTGGCTACAGAAAGGAGTGGAGAGCAGGTAAGTATTACTTTACATACAGGTATACAGCATATGCCCAGCCCATCAATGAGTACAGAAGCAGGGACTGTTGTCTTTGACAGTCACTGCTTCTGTACTAGAATAGGCAAGTTAAATAACAAAAAATTTTGATAAGAACACTTAACACTTTTTGTAGTATTTGGAATGAATCCTATTCACTCCAAAAAAAAATGTATTCATCGTTGATTATGACCAGAGACATTATTTAGCCCTTACCGAACACAATAAATTTAAAATTGTTGTGAACCCAAAGAGTTAAATGAGTAATTCTTCTTTGCTAACTTTTCATGTAAATTCTATTTAGTAAGTGGAAAGCATGGTGAGCAGATGAATGGGGAAATGTAGATAGGCTTTATAGAGAAAAGAATCCTCAAATTAATCATGTACAATAAACAATACAGTGGCCTCTTCTCAATCCTGTCTCTGGGTACCACGGGCCATGTGACCTTTCTACTAATCCTGACCCTTGCTGATAGATATAATATCATGAAAGTCTTAAAAATCCTATTTTTTTCCAGTTCATGTATTTGTGATCTTTAACTAACCCTCTGTAAATGTGAAACAGCGGGGAATAGCTAATACCACAAGAAAAATAGTTCCTTAGAAGACATAAGCTGAAAGAGCACTAAACGAAAAATGTTGTAAGTAGCTTGAGAAATGCCACATATTGCAGATTCAAGGGGGAGGTAATAAAAAGCATGCGGATTTATTTATGATGAACATCTGCTTTCTGTATATCAAGCAAATTAAATTAATACAAAAGGGATCTTTGAAGCGCCTTGTACCGCAGACTGCTCTATCCAGCGAAGGGCTTCTTAGCAACCTCGGAAGGGATTTCATTAAGGGAGACAATACCCGCTGCAAATATTGCAATCTTCTACCGTCTCTTTTGTTGTACAAGGTTACCATAGTCAGATTTATGCTGGGGAGAACAGATACAATTCAAGTACTGGCAATTCAATGTCTATGGAACCTGCTCATGGGGGTTTTCCGGGGGATAAAGGCGAATGTTCTCCTGAAGTTTATTCCAGCACGGGAGCAGAAGAAAACATATTGCTTACTCTAAGTTATTTATTCCTAATGAAATATCTAGCTTGAAAGCGACTGTAGACTGGCATTTGAACAAAGGAAAAAAATATTTTCTGCTTGAGAAATCAAGCTGTTAGCGTGCTGTGAACTTCATCCTCACTGTTCGGAATTTATGAGAGAAAGAGTTGTATAGAAGGGTGAACAATGACTGTGGAAGACGGCGCTCATTTCGATGGGGTTGAGAGCATTATGTCTTAAAGGGGTTATCCGGCGCTCGCACATTTTTAACATGTTGTTGCAATATAAGAAAACATGTTATGCTTACCCCTCCACACTTCCCCTGTGTCCTGTTGTGGTGTCGCCCACAGTCTGTAGCACCTTTTATGCCCGAGACGAGCTTGTCTTGGGAGTAACAGCCCGCTCAGCCAATCACTGACTGAGACAGGGCAGGGCCATGACCACTGGTTAGATGGATGGTCTGTCACTCCAGAGACAAGCTTGTCTCAGAAGTAACAGCAGCTACAGACAGTGGGAGACACCGGACACACCGCAACAGGGCACAGGGGAGCACAGAGAGGTAAGCATAACATGTTTTTTTATATGGCAGCAACACGTTAAGAATGTGATGGCATCGGATAACCCCTTTAAGGCAAAATTACCGTAACATCCTGAGCATTATACGTAACTTAGGTATCTCTGAATAATCATATGATGTCATTTTAATTATTTACCCATGTAATATTATTCCCTGATATTATAATATCGATTTATAATAGCTTTTTTATACAATGCCAACTTATTACCCAGCACGTTATATGTAATGCACACTCACTCCCAGCATCCCTGCATTGTTATCTGTTTCACCCAAGCTCAGGTACATCCATATATTTTATTACTACAGTTAGGTCATGCGATCTCCAGTCTGATAACCAAAATTACTGACTGAACTGACTTTCTGTGAACAAGGATTAACCTATAACCTACAAAATCCTTTCAGTCAGTTTTTATTCCTGTTCCCGCCCAGCACCACATGAACAGAACGCATCTCTAGAGACCAGGAAAGCGGTGGTATTGGGAGGGAGTGCATATAATAGTTAGCTTAATTGAGTTATAACTCTCCCCGATTTACACTGCTTTTCTCTATCTTCTGTGAGCAGATCCTCCAGTGTGTCCTATAAGATGACACAGATCTCCTGTGTGTAGGAATTAAAGTAACAGAGAAAAGGAGTATGTTCTACTGCTGTGCTGCTACCTCCAGGTTTGGGGTAATGACATTGCAGGCCTCCTCAACCAATCAGTAACTGCAGCTGTGCCCTGACCCTTACACCACAACCTTGTACCTCAAAGCAGCTGCACAACAGAGCCAGGGAGGTGAGTGCGTGTTTTTTTTTTTTTAATCATTCCCTCCCCAGGAACATAACTGTGGATCCTATTACACAGGCCGATGAAGGCCCGACGAATAGTGTAAACAAGCGCCGATCTGCTAGCCCCATAATCATTTAGCAAGGGTTGAATGGACATCATTACAGCCCAAACAGTCCCCATTACCCATCCCCGCTCCAGGGCTCCTCCTGCGCTTTGCTTCCTCCCTGGTCCTGCACGCTGTAGCTTCACAGCAGCCTGTCTGAGTTGACAGGCTGCTCTGAAGCTGCAGCGTGCAGGATAAGGAAGGAAGCAGAGCGCAGGAGGAGCCCTGGAGCGGGGATGGGTAATGTGTACTGTGTGTAGAATCGTCAGCCGCCGGCTTTGCATTGCTATTACACATTGCGATGCGCAGTCAGCGCACAATGATTTTAGATTTGGGCCTAAAGAAACAATCAGCCGTCTCTCTTGCACTGAGTGATAATCGGCTAAAACGGGTCGATTCGGGCAGTTATCGCTCCGTGTAATAAGGCCCTTAAACCTCTACTGTCCAAAAACCCCTTTAAGACCAAAATGTGTGAAATACATGAAGAAATGTGTGCCTTTTAATACATTTGGCACAAATTACTTCAAGGAACTTCAGTTTTAAACTAGTGTATGTCACACCATTTTTAATAACTTTCTTGCTTTGCATTTTATATCTAGGAGAGACTTATTGAATATATGCTGATTAATTTCAGAATTAAGCGATATAATATCACCTTCCAATGTGTGATGTGATAGTATTGGATCCTGCTACATTATAGTCATTACTTTTGGAATTATGTTTCCATTCACGTTGGTAGATACAAATCAGTATGTAGAAAACTTTCAAATAATATATCTGAATTTCTGGTAGAAATCAATTTTTCTCTCCTCACTCGGTGGAAAGTAATTCTATAGAACCTTATTATGAGTTAGTTGGAAAAGTTGGAAAGATTTCAGTATCTTATCAGTAAAATAAAATAGCATGTTCAGATAGAATCTGTGGAAAGTTAGAACACTGTACCCTATGAGTTTTTTGTTGTGATGACTCCAATTTGACAATGGCCAATAAACAGAGCCTGTATTATAGAAGAGTTATCTAACGACAGACCCTACAATGTATGAAT
Organism: Dendropsophus ebraccatus; assembly: GCF_027789765.1. NCBI lineage: Eukaryota > Metazoa > Chordata > Amphibia > Anura > Hylidae > Dendropsophus > Dendropsophus ebraccatus. The sequence continues at coordinate 127,013,394 of NC_091457.1, forward strand.
AGAATTAAAGTAACATAACTATTTATGGTTTACACCCTATGATATTAAGTAAATCATCATTAAAGGGGTTGTCCAGCAAAAATCTTTTTCTTTCAAATCAACTGGTGTCAGAAAGTTATATAGATTTGTAACTCACTTCTATTAAAAAATCTCAAATCTTCCCATACTTATTAGCTACTATATGTCCTGCAGGAAAACTGATTGCAAATAAGCTTTTAGACACAGCATTATTTTCCTCATATACAGTAATACCTTTAACAATAATCAAATAGTAATAATGCCACCTGTGCCCCATATAGTAATAGTGTCCCTATATGGAACTAATATCTCCTGTGCCCCCATATAGTAACAATTCACCCTGTGACCTGATGACTGTATTGTGCCCAATACAGTACTGAAATGATGTGCCCCATGCCGCCATATAGTAATTGTTGTTTATGTGCCCCCGTAGAATAATAATTCCCCTGGTATTATTCCCCTCTATACAGTAACAATACCCCCTGAGCTTCTCCATGTAATAATAATGCCCCTTGTATTAACAAAGTCCTATCGTGGCCAAGAAAGACCTAGTACAGGCTTTCACAATGCTTGGAGCGGCTGTTCTTTTTTTAGGCCCTCAGCCTATAAACAGCAGGAATAGAATCCCTGGGCAGGTGCTTTGACAGGATCTTATAACACTGGCCAGTGTAGGGATTGCGTTCTGGTGGCTCACAGGCTATAGGTCAATAGTGCATTCAACTTGTGGGTGAATGGTGGAGCGAGGATCTGGCAGCTCCTGCTCTGCCATTCTACTTCATTGTATCTGCATCTGGAGGATGCAGATTCAGTTGAGGGGGTGGTCACCCAGAGATCCAGGACACAAGGGAGAGGAAAGAGAAAAAAGGCCAGGCAGCATGGCCTTGAGTGATACCGTACAAACAAGTCAAATCATAGCACAAGGTGCTGATTGGGTGCTCACCTTCAAGCCCCTTGGGCTTTATGCATATCACCCAAATGGGTACCAGGTCTTCAGAACATACCAGGATACGGTGCTTTGGTGGAAAGAGCAGGGCTGCAAGCCAACTAGGATAGTCCAAACGGGATTAAATAAATGGGCTTCTGTGAAAAGAACAGGGAACTAAACTATTTAATATTGCAACTCCCCCTTTGCATTTCAAGGTAATGTTTAAGGTTACAAACACACTTGCCGGATCTGCAGCGAGTCTCCTTGCTGCGTTTTTGCAGCGAGACTCGCTGCAGATCCCGGCCCTATACTTTCAATAGCAGAGAAATGTACATCCCTGCTGCGATTTTGTCTGCAGCCCGCCCCATTAACCCCCTAGCCGCCGGACATTATACATTACCGGGTCCCCGTTCCTGCTTGCTTCGGGGCTCCCGGTGTCTTCACGGCCCGCCCGGCCAATCAGTGCGCTGGGGCGGGGCAGCGCACTGATTGGCCGGGCGGAACGTGCCGGGAGCCGCTGAAGCTAGCAGGAGCCGGGATCAGGTAATGTATATCGCCCCCAGCCCCCGGCCGCACGATCGCCCCCAGCCCTGCAGCCCCCGACCGCACGATCGCCCCCAGCATCGCAGCCCCCGGCCGCACGATCGCCCCCAGCGGGCGATCGTGCAGCCGGGGGCTGCGGGGCTGGGGGCTGCGGGCGATCATGCGGCCGGGGGCTGCGGGGCTGCAGGCGATCGTGCGGCCGGGGGCTGCGGGGCTGGGGGCGATCGTGCGGCCGGGGGCTGCGGGGCTGGGGGCGATCGTGCGGCCGGGGGCTGCGGGGCTGGGGGCGATCATGTGACCGGGGGCTGGGGGCGATCGGGGCTGCAGGGGGGCGGCCAGGATATACATTACCTGATCCCGGCTCCTGCTTGCTTCGGCGGCTCCCGGCACGTTCCGCCCGGCCAATCAGTGCGCTGCCCCGCCACAGCGCACTGATTGGCCCGGGCGGGCCGTGAAGACACCGGGAGCCCCGAAGCAAGCAGGAACGGGGACCGGGTAATGTATAATGTCTGGCGGCCAGGGGGTTAATGGGGTGGGCTGCAGACAAAATCGCTAACCCCCTAGCCGCCGGACATTATACATTACCGGGTCCCCGTTCCTGCTTGCTTCGGGGCTCCCGGTGTCTTCACGGCCCGCCCGGCCAATCAGTGCGCTGCGGCGGGGCAGCGCACTGATTGGCCGGGCGGAACGTGCCGGGAGCCGCTGAAGCTAGCAGGAGCCGGGATCAGGTAATGTATATCGCCCCCAGCCCCCGGCCGCACGATCGCCCCCAGCCCTGCAGCCCCCGACCGCACAATCGCCCCCAGCATCGCAGCCCCCGCCCGGGGGCTGCGGGGCTGGGGGCGATCATGCGGCCGGGGGCTGCGGGGCTGCAGGCGATCGTGCGGCCGGGGGCTGCGGGGCTGGGGGCTGCGGGCGATCGTGCGGCCGGGGGCTGCGGGGCTCGGGGCGATCGTGTGGCCGGGGGCTGCGGGCGATCATGTGGCCGGGGGCTGGGGGCGATCGGGGCTGCAGGGGGGCGGGCAGGATATACATTACCTGATCCCGGCTCCTGCTTGCTTCGGCGGCTCCCGGCACGTTCCGCCCGGCCAATCAGTGCGCTGCCCCGCCACAGCGCACTGATTGGCCCGGGCGGGCCGTGAAGACACCGGGAGCCCCGAAGCAAGCAGGAACGGGGACCGGGTAATGTATAATGTCTGGCGGCCAGGGGGTTAATGGGGCGGGCTTCAAACAAAATCACAGCAGGGATGTACATCACTGCTGCGAGTTTCTCTGCTATTGAAAGTATAGGGCCGGGATCTGCAGCGAGTCTCGCTGCAAAAACGCAGCAAGGAGACTCGCTGCACATCTGGCAAGTGTGTTTGTAACCTAAGGGTATATTCACACGAACGGGCTCGCAGCAAGATTCTCGCTGCCAGCCCGTTCGTGTGAATATACCCTTAAGGGGATCTAGCAGAAAGTCAAATGGGTCTATGCTGCTGCACCTTTATTACAGTATTTAGCTGGGTTCACACTACGTATATTTCAGTCAGTATTGTGGTCCTCATCTTGCAACCAAAACCAGGAGTGGATTAAAAACACAGAAAGGATCTGTTCACACGATGGTGAAATTGAGTGGATGGCCGCCATATAACAGTAAATAACTGCCATTATTTCAATATAACAGCCGTTGTTTTAAAATAACAGCAAATATTTGCCATTAAATGGCGGCCATCCACTCAATTTCAACATTGTGTGAACAGAGCCTTTCTGTGTTTTGAATCCACTCCTGGTTTTGGTTGCAATATGAGGACCACAATACTGACTGAAATATATGTCGTGTGAACCCAGCCTTAAAGGACAACTCCCACACTAATTAAAAAACATAGTTTTCACACTTACCATCCCGTCTCCGTTTAAATTTCCCACTGTTTGCAGGTCCCTGAAACTCCAATTGCGGTATTTATTTCTTCTTCACTTCCTGGTTTGGGCTTTCCCATGATGCACTTTGTCTGCTATGATGTCCGTGCCCAACCACCCCACCCCTTCCCCAACAAACACACACAGTGAAACCTGACAGCTATTAGCTCAGGGCTGCAGGGCTGAGGGAGAGAGGAGGGGGAGACAGGCAGCAGTGACAGAGGAAAGAGAAAATGACTCACTGCCTGAGTTTGGGGAGAGAGAAGTGCTTATCTGCACAGAGGAAAGAGGAGATAACAGGATTCATTTACTCACTGACTGTACTGGGCACTGGGAGAGAGGGGGAGGAGGGAGGTCCCTGTAAGGCTGGGTTCACACTGCGTTTTCAGCACACTTTTAACGGATCCGTTCTTTTTAACGGACAAAAAAAATAGTGTCAGCAATGTTTTTGTGTCCGTCAAAAAAAAACAATGATCCGTTTTGATCCATTTTTTTTTTTATAATGGAAGTCAATAAAAAAACAGATCAAATGGATGCACACAAATGCATCTGTTTTTTGCAATCCGTTTATCATCCATTTTTTGAAAAAAAGGGATGAAAAAAACGGATTGCAAAAACGCAGTGTGAACCCAGTCTAACTGCTGGGGAAAGAGAAGGTGATTGATTCACTTACAGCTTGCTCAGCCAATCAGAGCTAAACAAGCTGTCATCTGACAAAGGGAAGCTGGCCTAACAGGGCTTATACCAGTCTCCCTCTTGATGACATCATTGTCACAAAATGGCTGCCACAGAGCAGCCTGGTGACAACAGTCATCAGATATGAATGAGTGTACTTCACTTCCTGGTTGAGGGTTGAGGGGGGGAAAGATAGGGAAGGGGGGCAGATAGGTGATTGAAGCATATTACAAAGTTATATAACTTTGTAACGTGTTTCAGTTACTGGGAAAAAGCTTTTCACAGAAGCTGTCCTTTAAATACCTTTTATTAATATATAAATAAAGGTGTTTGGTGCACTGGGGGCAGTTATTTAGCCAACAATGCAGCTATGCGTCTGCTGTCAGTGCTCTGCAGTAAACGGTGGTCGAGAGTGAATAGTTGAATTTTGATGGATAGGCATTTTGCAGGAGCCAGGAGGCAGTAGCGGTCTTAGGCACCCCTGACATCAAGGGGGCCCCCATGTCCCACTCTGGCGCTCGTAACAAGCGCTCATAGTTACATGCAGCAGCAGACACTCTTGTGGCCGCAGGCAGTGTCTTGCCTGCACATACAAGAGGCCACTCTCTCCTTGTGGCGCTGGCACATGAGTGACGTCACTGGAGCGGAACTACAAAGGGAGAGCGGCCTCTTGTGACCACAGGCGAGACACAGTCTGCGGCCACAAGAGTGAAGAGAAGAGGAGACCTGCGGACCCAGGTGAGTATAAGTGTTTGTTTTTTTGTGTTATATACTATATGGGAGGGGGAGCACACAGGGGGTCTATATATCCAAGGGGATCACACAGCGGGGGTCTATATATTACTGGGGAAGCACACAGGGGTCTATATACTACTGGGGGAGCACACAGCGGGGGGGTTATATATAATGGGGGGAGCACAGAGGGGGGTACACCCTTATTTACAGACATTTAAGAAACCATGCTCCCTCTATCTCTAACGACTGCTTAAACTTTTCCAAACATATATGTGAATTACAGTATACTGGCCCCATTAAATAAAATGCAGCTTTCACTAAAGTAGAATTATCATTTTAAGATTATCTTCTACTTTATGTGATAAACTGTGTGAGGAACAAATAAATGAGGCAATGCTAAATAACAGTGTCGCTTCTCGCCTTGTAATGTATTTGCAGCTCGGATTTTTTATTTTTACTTTATTATTTTTAGATGCAGAACAGTCTTTCTTGCCAGAGGCTTTATATACGCCGCAGCTTAATATTATCGATGCTTCATGTTTTAATTGCATTGCCTATGTTAGATTCGTGCAAGTTGCAGTAAATTAGCTTAATTAATCAATTTATGTTAATTATGTGTTACAAACACTGCACTCATTTGCATATCAGTACCAGTGAAATGAATAAAATATATCAGCCTTAGACCGCAGGTGGGGTAAACCTATTTTCATTCAGAGAAATAAAACATATTAAAGTCAGATAACAATAAGAATAAATAATGATTGTTTCTTTTTCTTTTTTTTTAACCCCAAAATATTTTTGTCATGTTGCAAGGGTATACTATCACTTTAACAACTGGGCCCCCACCAATGCTGAGAAGGAGGGGCTAAAGTGTAGCGTCCCACTGCGTGTTTTTCGCATTGCTCTGTGCAATTGACAAGATGCACAGACTATCTATAGGTGTATTCACTGAGATAGAAAGCCCTAAAAAAGTGTGAGACCCTGTGATCAGTCTCCAGCCCCCTCAGGCTAAAAGAAGATACCATGTTATACAGTACATAGAAGGAGGTAAGCTGGAGCTAGCTAGGAGAAAGTGAAAAGAGGTCAAGAGCAGTTCACCTCTCCTTCCTATAGTTTAGGCCTCAAGACCACTCTGGGTTAACAAAAGATTATAGTTTTCCATGGAACACCAGTCTACAACCAAAGGGTTCATCATTCCACATTAGTGGAGGTATACAGACACTGACTGTGCCAGACGTAATTCATGATAGAGGCTGCAGGTCACTTCCGGCACAGTCAGTGTCTACATACCCCGCTGCCCACCCCGGAGGATGATGGGAGTGCGCGCTCTGCCGGGAGAGGAGCTGCTGGGACCGGCGGATAGGTGAGTTACTGTTTTATTGTTTTTTTCGGTGGGGCCACATATAATGCGGGACACTGGGTGCCGTTCTGGGACCGCGGGACAGCCCCCCGAAAACGGGACTGTCCCGCAGAATCCGGGACAGTTGGGAGCTATGCTAAAATACAAAGTAATGGGCTAGATACTATAGTGACCTGTTCTCTATGTTATCTTACCATCATACATTACATTATGTACACACACTCCATGACTAAGCATAAAAGAACTACATGTATGGGGGCAAAATATTCTTTCAGTGAACTACCTTAGTAGAGAACATGAAAAAATGAGAAAATATGTATTTTTCTTGTTACTCAAATGAAAGGGTTGTCAGTGTGCTATAATAAAGGAAGAAAAAGTGTAGGGTGAACTATGAGAAAAAAGATCCAACATGTATTTACTAGATGAATGGCTGGCAGCTATCTGAGGCTGGCACTACATAGATGTGCTGCGGGAGTCCAGCCGATCCATAGGAGGATTAGCCGCAGCATCATTTAATGGGGCTAATCCTTGGCTTCTCTGTGCTGAATAAGTATACTTTTTCTTCAGCAGAAATTTTCCATTGCATCTAAACAGGATTGCAGAAGCCCCATTCACATGTATGAAGGCTATGCAGACCCATGCACAGGTGAAATGATGGGAATAATGTGGACACTCTGCAAGTATGAGCCTGTAGGAAGGAAGGAAACCATTCAACATATTAAAGGGTTAAATAAGGTTCAAGAGGGAAACTGAATACTAGAACAAGGGGATACAGTCTGAGGTTAGTTGGGGAAAGATCAGAAACAACATGAGACCATATTATTTTACTGAAGGAGTAGTAGAGACTTGAAACAAACTTCCAGCAGATGTGGTTGGTAACACCACACATGCACATACCTCCCATCTTTTTGGATGGGCAAAGAGGGACACTTATGGGTCACTCTAGGAAAATTTTACAGACATTCCTATGCTTTTTAATTCGAAGATGCATTCACACATACAGGATCTGCTGCAGATTAATGCACTTAGTTATATTGTTATCTGCAAATCTGCAACAGATCCTGTATGTGAACGGGTAAGTGCGGGAAGCTGTAGGGGTGCTGCCCGGGCGATCATTAAATTGTCCAGGCAGCCCATAGAAGGTAGCGTCTCTGCCAGTTCTCAGGGACCTGCAGGCAGCTAGGCTTGAAGTCAAGCGCTTGCTTGAGGCCTCATGGGGGAGGGCACTCCAGGTATGCAGAAGTCGTTTCTACGAATATGGCAACAAGAGTGGCCGGATGTTAGCCAGGTCACTGAGAGCGCGTATGGCCCATTCCCATATACCCTCCATTAAAACTGGAACTAATTCCATTGCTCGCACCACTCGTGACATAGTAGATCAATTTCGCTCGTACTATTCGCAATTATATCACCTCCCACCGCCATCTTCTTCTGCTCCCCCTCCCTCGCCGTTTCCTACCCTCGCGGCGGAAACCATTGCTTCGCTAGAGGAGCCATTCTCCGAAATTGAACTGGCCGCGGTAATCCAAGACTTACCGGGTGCCAAGAGCCCGGGCCCAGACGGCTTTACGGCCGCATTTTACAAAGATCTCCAGTCCCACCTAGCCCCGCTTCTTCTACCTGCATTTAACTCTATATCTCCAGACACTCCCTTTCCCATGCACTCCACATTGGCCCACATTGTAGTCATCCCCAAGCCTGGCAAGGACCCCCAACTATGCAACAGTTACCGTCCTATTTCCCTCCTAAACGTCGACCTGAAAATCTACTCTAAAATCCTGGCCAATCGCCTCAACACCCTATTACCAACCTTAATTCACTCGGACCAGGTCGGGTTTGTGCCGGGGAGGGAAGCCAGGGATAATACCATCAAGACCATAGACATCGTACATTACGCTCGTTCACAAAAGATCCCTCTAATGGTTTTATCCTTAGATGCCAAAAAGGCCTTTGATAGAATTTCCTGGTCCTCCCTGGCACAAACCCTCCGTGATGTTGGCTTGGGCACAGTGTTTTCCTCTAAAATAATGGCCCTCTACCATGCCCCGACGGCCCAATTAAAAATCAATGGACTGCTCTCAGACCCATTCACCATACACAATGGCACCCGCCAGGGTTGCCCCCTGTCCCCCCTTCTCTACGCCCTGGTGATGGAATACCTATTGGCTTCCATCCGAGCGGACCCGAACATCCACTGCGTTACTGTGGGTAGTACAGAGTACAAATGTTCGGCTTTCGCTGATGACCTCCTGGTCTACGTCACCGACCCCCTCATCTCCCTACCCTCTTTGATGACCCGATGGTCGGACTTCGGCGCGTGGTCCAACTTCAAATTAAACCTAACCAAATCAGAAGCCCTCAATGTCTCTTTAGCCCCTCCACTAGTCTTATCTTTGCAAACGTCCTTCCCTTTTCTTTGGCCACCTGCGGGAATCACATACCTGGGTATTAAACTCCCCCCCGACCTCTCTTCCCTTTTCTCAGCCAACTTCAGCCCTCTTCTCTCTCAGTTTCGTAAAGACCTGGAACACTGGGATCGCCCTGAATTCTCCTGGTTTGGCAGAGTCAGCATAATTAAAATGAATCTGCTGCCCCGGCTCTTGTACCTACTACAAACCATCCCGATCTCTATCCCTTCCTCATTTTTCCACCAAATTCAAAGATGTTTTGGGTCTTTTGTCTGGGCCTCCCGGCACCCTCGTCTCAGTAGGCTGACTCTTGCAAGACCCAAACTTGGAGGGGGGGCGGGCCTCCCGGACTGCCGTTTATATTATTTGGCATGTGTCCATACCAGAATTCTAGACATGATTCACAATGAAAGCTCAAAATTGTGGGTCCGCCTGGCCCAAGCGCTTGCCTCCAAATCTTTAGCCACGCTCCCATGGACGTGGTCCCCCACACTATCTGATACCGACGCTATGTCCTTCGCCACCCGTCACACGCTCGCATCCCTCCGGACGAGTAGGTCCACTTCTCCCCTAATTGACCCCCTAGGCCCTTTACTGCCGATAACAGACCACCCGGAGTTTCTCCCTGGAGCCTCTTCTGCTCTCTTCCTGGGATTCTCCAAGCGTAATCCTTTGAGATTTGCCCAGGTATTAGACAGGGGCGCTCTCAAACCCCTATCTGCCATCCTTCCCGCTGATACCCCAGTCGCAAGAGCACCGCTCGCTTATATGCAACTCTCCCACTTCCACTCTACTGTCGCTAGAGGCAAACATCTCTCCCGTCCCCTAACGGACTTTGAACGCCTATGTCGGGCCTCCTCTCCTCCGACACACGCCATCTCCACTATATATGGGATATTACTCTCTGCCAGATCTGAGGAGCTCCCCCCTTTCTGTGGGAAGTGGGAAAGAGAAATTGGAAAGCAATTTACCGTGGAACAATGGTCCCGCTGCTTCTTCCTCACACACAAGACGTCTATTGCAACGAAAGCGCAGGAGACATGCTATAAAATTTTGTCCAGATGGTATAGGGTCCCTGTGCTCTTGCATAGCTGGTTTCCCTCGGTTCCGGACGTGTGTTGGAGATGCAGCGGTGCACAGGGGACCATGGTACATATATGGTGGGGATGCCCCAACCTTCAAACATTTTGGAGGGCGGTTTTATCCCTTATTTCTGAGATCACGGGTGTTGTCATCCCCAACACCCCGGAGTCCGTTTTGCTGTTTGTTTCCCATGGCTCAACAGAAATACAAACGCTCCCTCGCCCGCCACTTGCTACAGGCAGCAAAGACCGTAATTCCCAGACACTGGCGTTCAGCAGACGTCCCGTCTCTGGAGGAATGGTTTAAGGAGATCACCCATACTCAACATATGGAGGACCTCCTCTCGCTCACACCAAAGGCGATCTCAACTTACACCTCCACCTGGTATGCCTGGATGGACTTCGTAGCCTCGCCCCGCTACAGGACAGTCAGCCTAACACAGCCATGATCAGTGGCCTTCTCCTTTCCTTCCCCTCTCCCCCCCCCACCCCCCCCTCCCAGTGAGCTCCACCCGTGGGTGGCGTGGTTCCGAGGCGTCCGGGCTCTTTACTCCCGCTCATCATTCACCACCCGGGTATGGATTGCACGTGAGTAACTATTCTCTTAACACTTTCCTTGGTTTTCCCCTTTTCCCCCCTCCCTGTCTTCCCCCATGTCTCCCTCTCTTGTCTGTCTGAGTTTGGTTTATTGAGTTCTCCTTTTTTTTTGTTTAGCCGAATACTGGTTTCTGATTGATTGCTGATAAGCACATAGCCTGTCTACTGGTCGCCTAACGGCTTATTGCACTTGTTACTATCACGTGCCGTTGCAGTTGTCTGCACCTTAATTTGTTTTCACTTTTCTAGATGCATACTCACCAAGTATCCGATATGCCTGTTATTCTTATCTTCGGATTTTGTGTTTTGACCGTGCTTTTCTACTCTGCTGTTTGTACTCTTTTTATTATGAAAACTCTTTAACCCCTAGACGACCCAGGGCGTATAGTTACGCCATGGAAGTCTGTCCCCAGACGACCTAGGGCGTAACTGTACGCCCTGGGTGTTTCTCCCGCTATGAAGCGTGCTCCGGAGCGGAGCGCGCTTCATAGCAGGTGGGGGCCGGCTGCAATCAGCAGCCGGGACCTCACCGGCAATGACACGCTGCAGCGATCGCGCTGCCGCGTGTCATTAACTCCTTAAACGCCGCGATCGCGGCGCGACCGCGGCGTTTAAGTGTAAGTGACAGGGGGAGTCCCCTGTCACTTACCAATCGGGACCCCCGCAGTGTGACTGCGGGGGTCCCGATCGGTAAAACGGGCCGCCGGAGGTCTCTCACCTGCCTCCGTGCGGTCCGATCGGCGATCTGCTACACTGAGCCTGCACAGGCAGGCTCAATGAGCAGATCGCCGATAACACTGATCAATGCTATGCCTATGGCATAGCATTCATCAGTGTAAAAATCCAAGTACTGTATGTAAAAGTCCCCCAAAGGGACTTCAAATGTGTAAAAAAAAAAAAGTTAAAAACACTAACACACTACCCCAAAACCCCTCCCCCAATAAAAGTTGAAATCACCCCCCTTTCCCATTATATAAATAAAACATATAAAAAAAAATAAACAAATAAACATATAATATACCGTAGCGTGCGTAATTGTCCGATCTATTAAAATATAACAAGCGTCATTGCGAACGGTAAACGGCGTAGACGAAAAGAGGGAAAAAAGTGCGCAGATTACCGATTTTATGTTACATTATATATAAAAAAAAATAATAAAAAGTGATCAAAACGTCCGATCTTCACAAATATGGTATTAATAAAAACTAGAGATCATGGCGGAAAAAATGACACCCCATACAGCCCCGTAGGTTAAAAAATAAAACCGTTATAAGCGTCACAATAGTCTCATTTTATTTATAATTAATTGCCAAAAAAAAGGATTTCATTTAAAGTGTCACTGTCGTGAAAATTTTTTTTGCAGAAATCAATAGTCCAGGCGATTTTAAGAAACTTTGTAATTGGGTTTATTATCCGAAAAATGCATTTTTATCATGAAAAAGCAGTTTGAAGCTCTCCCCCCTGTCTTCATTGTTCTCCTATGGAGAGAGCTAAAGAAAAGACCAAAACAGGACAACAAAGAGTTAATCTACAAATCCCTCACCCGTTATCTGTTCTGACCATCACCAGTGACCTGTCTGAGCTCAGATTACAGCTGTCACCCAGCTCCGTGCCTGTAATCCTCTGTTATCTGCTTTCTGCTGCCGGCTAACTCCCTCCTTCCTCCTCCCCCCTCCCCTCTCCCTAGAGCAGACAGGGTACGTCTCCTGCAACAAGTCACAATTTTCAGATTTTTCAGAGTGGATGAAAAAGAGGAAGGAGGGGGGGACCTGGGAAAAGGCTTTTTACATGCAGATAATGGCAGATTTGGCTAATAAACCCAATTACAAAGTTTCTTAAAATCGCCTGGACTATTGATTTCTGCAAAAAAAAAAAATACGACAGTGACTCTTTAAAAAAAATATATAACATTAGAGAATCTGTGTAACCTGCATATGGTTGTGTTCGGGCTGACCTATAGAATAATAGTGTCATGTCGCTGTTACCATATAGTGCATTACGTAGACACAGGAACCCCCCAAACGTCACCATATTGCATTCTTTTTTGCGATTTCACCAATTTATATCTTCATAAATAATATATTTGGAATTCCATCATACATGTTATGGTAAAATGAAAGACGCCATTACAAAGTACAACTATTCCTGTAAAAAACAAGCACTTACATGGCTTGTAGATAGAAAACTGAAAGTGCTAGAGCTCTTAGAAGGGGAGGAGGGAAAAACGGAAACACTAAGATCAAAATTTGCGCGGTCCACTGGGTCATTTTGGGCCTGGTCCTCAAAGGGTTAATAAATACTTGAATGAGAAAAAAAAAAAAAAGAAGGTAGCGTCTCCTATTCTACAGAGCAATGGCAGCAGATCATTGCTAGGCTGATCATTTGTGTTTCAGCCTATTGATGTCTTCTATTACACACAGCGATGATCAGAATACGGCTGATAATCACTTCATGTAATAGGGCCTTTAGGTCTCATTCACACATAAGTAACTCTGTCTGTAATTGCGGGCCTGCAACTACGGGCAGCATTAGGAATGTGTTTCAAAAACGGTCCGCATTTGCAGGGACCCAGTGTCATAGGGGACACGGACGCACAATGGCTTAAAGGACAACTCCAGTGGGACCCCCCCCCCAAAAAAACACAGACACACAAAGACACCATACTCACCATCCCTCCGGTGCCGATCGCCACTCCATTCGCCCGCCGTCCGCCTCACCGTCACCTGCGTCAGCCGTCCAGCGATGTCTCTTGCTTCCGGGTCCATGAAAGAGAAAAGGCTGCCAGTGCGCTTGCGCACCGGCAGCCTTTTCATTGGCTGGAGCGCATCACATGGATTCCAGCAAGCTCAGCCAATCAGGGCTGAGCACGCTGGAAGCCATGTGATGCGCTCCAGCCAATGAAAAGGCTGCTGGTGCGCATGTGCACCAGCAGCCTTTTCTCTCCCATTCACTCTCAATGAAGACGCCGAAGAGGAAGAAGACCCGGACCGCCCCCCAGCTCTGACGTCACCCGACACCAGAGAAGAGGACCGTGACGACCGTAATAGGTAATGTATACATTCTTTAACTGGGGGATCGGGGGTCGGAAAGTGGGGGAAGGGGGCCAGACCGGGTATTTAACCGCATTACAAAGTTATATAACTTTGTAATGTGTGTTAAATAAGCCAAAAAAATTTTTCGCCGGAGTTGTCCTTTAAGCGTTTATTGTGGCACATCATTGCCTCAAAATGGATTGGTAACACCTACAGAAGTGTGTATGGGGCCATATCAACTGCATGTGTGACATGATGTGTGATAGGGGCCATAATGTCACATGATTCATCTGAATATAACAACTTTTAGGAATTATTGTGCACCACATAATAGAATAATATGCATATCTTTCTAGAGCAACATAAACAGATTATTAATGCCAATCTAATTCCTAGGTCAAAAAAAGGGACTTGAACGGGGCAAAGAGGGACAGAGGGACCTGGCTGAAAGGTAGAGACTCTCCCTCCAAAAGAGGGACACTTGGGAGGTTTGCATGCAGCCTACAGACTGCAAATCCCATGCTGTGTTTATTTATTTTAATTTCCATTCACATGTACAGGATCTGCTGCAATAGATATCAGTGTAAGGGCCGTATTACACGGGACGATTATCATCCGAAAAATCGCTAAATCCGATTAGTTCTGATTTAAACAATAATTGTTTTGGATAATAGCAGACAACGATTAAACGACCAACGAGAAATGGTAGAATTCAGACCTGAAATGGTTGGTCCTTTGATAGAATTCAGACCTGAAATCGTTGAATGAATTCAGACCTATTTTTATTGTTTGATCGTTCGCACATCGTTCGGTATAATAATAAGTCATAGCTGAAACATACGCAATAGCGACAGCGAAACGACAGCAAGAACAATCATAAGTAACGATCATCGTTCCGTGTAATTGGGCAAATGATTTTGGGTCGTTTGCCATAGCGGTTGTTTGAGATTGTTTATCGTTAGTCATCAAAAAAATCACTTGGTGTAATAGTACCCTAACTCAATGAGTAAACGCAGCATCAAATCTGCAGCAGTTCCTTTATGTGTGAACATAGCCTTACATACAGGAAATACTGTGCATGTGAATATACACTAAGGGGATCTATACATGCATGTCTATTAGTCTATTGACCATTTACACACACACACACACACACACACACACACACACACACACACACACACACACACACACACGGGTGGATTATTTTTACCATAGGCCCCAGGCTGTTCACCAAGCCTGGGCCCCTCCTCCTCACTGTAACTATGGCAGCACTAGCCTGGCGTTCATAGTACAGGACAGATAATGTCATGATGTCCTGATTTGTGCAAAATTGCCATAAAAAAGTGTGATTTTTTTTTTTTTGCAAATCATGGCGGACGTGTAGCCAAAAGACAGTACACCACTGAAAGTATAAGTCTTTTTGGGTGGTCATAGACCCCCCAGGAGCTCAGGGCACCGGGCTGCCGCCCGGAACACCCCTGTTATGATCCACTACTACGCACGCACACACGCACACACACACACACACACACACACACACGCACACACGTGTCAGGCAGGGCTCAGGTATAGGAGGCAGTTGGAGAATGAGAGCTGTGCAGATCAGGTTACACTGTGTGTGAATGGAGGAGATGGAAGAGGGATGTTGTTGTCTATGACATGAATGACAATGGCTGCGCACACTCCCAGGGGCAGGCCTGGCTGCAGGTTGCTAAGCAACACACACGCTGTTCTCTGCACTTCCTGCTCCACTGCCTGTACTGGTGATACTGCAGTCTGTCCCAGCAGCTCAGTGCACCCCCAGCCCTCTATTCCTGGGAGCCCTGGGTAAGTCATGTGCAAAGGAAATGTAGTCACAGTAAATGGCAACTATGCAACCGTGACTTCTTATATATTAACCCTTCCTGCACCAGTATAACTGATCATTACTGTATATGCTGCATTACCATCCATGTGGGATCCATGCAGAGAAGAGAGCCATCATGTATATTCTGTCTCCTATAGACTCTTACTGCTATGTGGTTGGTCACTACAGAATATAATCCTCTCTATGCAGTGGTGAGGGTCTGGCTGCTGGAATGTATAGGGATTAGCTATAGGGATCAATATTATATTCCCTGCCACCCATAGGTGACTAATGCGGGGATGGAGAATTTTCAGCCCTCCTACTGTTGCAAAACTACAATTCCCATCATGCCTTTGGCATGTCCAGGCATGATGGGAATTGTAGTTTTGCAAAAGCTGGAGGACCAAAGGTTCCCATCCCTGAATAATGCAATGGTCTGCAGCCTGTATCTCTCCTCATGTTATGAAACTACAACTCCCAGCATGCTGGAAGCCGTCGGTTCACAACGGCCAGACAAACCTAGGTTGCAGAACATTCATGGTTTCGTATTCGGACAGATCAGGAAAGTGTTTCCCATTTCAAACTATAATAATAAGGATATATACAGCTCCTATCTATAACACCTGACATTCATTGCTATAACTATACTGTATATATATTGGACTCCTGCTGAATGAATAGACATTATGGATTGCTGGGGATAATGGTATCTATGTTTCATTTTTGTGTCCTTTTCTTTTATTCTATGTAAGATTGAAAAATCATAAAAAAAAGAATGCTTTAAAAAAATAAATTATATATATATATATATATATATATATATATATATATATATATATATATATATATATATATATATATATTTATAAATATATATATATATATATATAAATATATGGTGCCTGCACTGTGCAATGAGCAATGAGCCTAAGCCTTGCAGAGCATTGAATTTATGGATTCCATTCCCACCAATAAGGAGACGTCAGTAGGTCTGTGAGTCGGGCCAATACAAATTTATCAGCATGGCTTGCTGATAACAGCATGACACAGCAAACCCTTGTCTAGTGCACCAAGAGGGAAAAGTACCCAATGGGCCAAGTCCTGAGGTCTGTGTACAGTAGTAGCCAGGGGCGTAACTACCACTGTAGCAGCCATAGCAGTTGCTACGGGGCCCCCCTACATCAGGGGGCCCCATTCCCCACTCCTGCAATACACTGGGCCCCCTGAGCTGTCATCATTTGCAGCACCAAGTGGCCAAGTAGGCCTCCCAGGTTCTGCAAATGTCCCTTTAACAGAAGGCACTCCCGACGAGCGCAGTTATGCAGTTATGGCTACACTTGGCGGCTTAGTGGTCAGTCGTAAAAGAGGGGCCCATCACAAGTTTGCTATGGGGCCCAGCCATTGCTAGTTACGCCCCTGGTAGTAGCACATGCAGTATTTAGCAATGGGCAACTTAATGGAAACCACTTTGCTTCTGCGTCAATGGCAGGATAATGTATGTACTATAGGCACCATATCACTCCACAGGGACCAGTTGTGATTTTTTGAACAGCTTAAATTTCCTTTAGGAGTGTGGTCTATTGACTGCAACTTAAGGCCCTATTCCACGGGCCAACTGAGAGGAGCAAACGAGTGCTGTCAGCGCTTGTTTGCTCCTCGTTTCCCGCTCGCTGCCCCCACAATCTCACGCCGATTTGGTAATTGCACACCGAATGCGGCCGATAATCGGCCTTAAAGGCCTTATTTCACAGGCCCACTGAGAGGAGCAAACGAGCACTATCAGAACTCGTTCGCTCCTTGTTTCCCGCTCGCTGCTTTCGCGTGTAATAGCGACGTCAGCGAGCGGGGAACGAGGAGCAAACGAGCGCTGATCGTCCAGGCAGCCCATAGGATGTAGCCAGCAGATCGTTGCTGTATGAGTCGTTTGTTTTTCAACATGTTTGAATGACAAACGACGCAACGATCAGCCAACATGAACAATGTCGGCTGATCGTTGTCCTCTATTCCAAGGGACGATCATCGGCCGTAACAGCCGATATCGGCCGAATGCGGCCGATAATCATTCCGTGGAATAGGGCCTTAAGTCTTCCTATTGCCATTACTGGATATAACTTCTAAAAATGCATTAGTAAAGAAGCTTTCTGGATTTATTTAAAGCTTGGTTGAATAGACACTATAAATGCCACCGCTGTGAGAATTCAAACTTTGACTTTAACACAGCGTCTGGAAAAATAACCCAAACTGTGCAGTGCTTATAGCCGAGGTCACTCAAACCTTATTAAGTAGATGATATATTAAGATGTTTGTACCCCTGCAGTATTCTTCCCTTTGCACCAGTCTTTTTAGGGTAAGATCTCCTGTATACTCATAGATAAATGCCCCCATAGTGATTGCCCCATCCCTGTGCTGTAACCTCCACACCTCTCATAGATTATAGGACATTCTTTCAACCTCCTACCTGCAGCAGGCCGCCTGGTCACCTCTCTACCTCTTTTGGCCTCATATTAGAGGGTTATGCAACTACTTGCTGTGTGAACAGGGCCTTGTAGACCTAAATACTATAGCCGTCTATGGTACCCCAATGATACTGGCATGGTGGTACTATTAGGCTAGGACTATAAGTATTACAATTATACTGGTATTACTATGAGTATTGACATTTTTTGTGACCACCTGGGTTAAGAATATGTGACCACAGCAGGTGCCTAAAAACACTTGCCATAAAATGTTGGCCCTCCAGCATGTATCCATCCCTTTCTCGGATCAATCTGGACAAGGCACGTACCTATATACAGTAGGCAGAATAGATTTAAAATGAATCTAATGTTACAAAACAAAATGCCTGAAAATATTTTTACTAAAGCTGAAATAAATGCATTATAGGTGCTGAATAGAACCTATAGCAGAGAGACTGTAAGTCTATGGAACAGCTACAGCTTGTTCAATAAATAATATTTATATATGATTTATGATGTTCTCTATTGGGATCTGCTTGATAATGAAATGCCGCAGCTGACTGCCCAGCTTTGCTAAGGGAGAGGGTGCATGCTCAATTATTAACTATTGGAAGATGCTTTAAGAAATGAAAGCCGATATCATTGTAATAATTGCTGTCTATTTGTAAAAAAAAAAAATATAAGAACTGTTATGCACGATGTCGATGGGCAACACATTTTGTATTGTTGACTCCACTCATCATATATGAACAGGAGAGAGCATGAAGCATGTAGCATGAACAACTAGTGGTTGAGAAAGGTTTGCTATAGGCCGAAACTGAGCATTGTGGTCTGGATTAAAGACACGGTTCTCTACTGGAGTGCGGTCTCCTTCGTATATTTTGGATTGTCAGCAGTCCAATGAGGCATGCACCCTACAACAGCCGCAACTACATTGAGATATTGTGCGGCTTATTTTGTCTTATTCCATACTTCATGAGAACTGATGAGGTGTTGAGTCAAAAACACAACACTTTCGTGAGTTCTCCACAGTAGTCTAGACATAATACTATATCATTTTTGCAGTCTCGTTTTCATGAGAGAAGGATAGCTACATTATCAGGTGAAAAATGGCAGATAGTCTTTAAGGAAAATTCCAGTTAAGATAGATTTAACCTTGTTCAGTCCCCACCCATAAACTAAGCTTGTTTGTAATAAGTTTCTATTACATGAATTGGGCTGTTTGTCCGTAGCACATCCTGACTCTGACTTCTGAAGCTGCAGAAAATCCTCACTTTCTGGTCCACTCTGTTGCCACTCCTCTGCCCCCCCCCCTCCCTTCTGAGACAAAAGTCACATAATCTCTGTCTCTTCTGTTGCCAGGCAAGCTGTAACACCTCATATGTAACCCTGCCCACGACTGACATCACACAGTGATCACCTGTTCAAAGGTGGGGAAACAACAGCTTCTCCTGAGTAGTATAGGGGAAAGGAGACACTGTTTCATATCTTGCTCTCTCCCTCTATTTCTCTCTCTCTCTAATTGACCTATGTAGATTTTAGATGGATAGATAAATAGATAGATTAGATATAAATAGATGGATTAGATAGGTAGATATGGTGTTTACTTTGCAAAGCGGAAGCAGATTGAACTAGTGGTGGGCAGATACTACAAGATAGGGGCGGGTACCTGGCAGCTGGTTCTAAATTGCAAAGCATACAGGGAGATGTAGTTTCCTAGCTAGGTGTTATGATGGAATACTACAAACTTCATTTGTAGAAGTTTGAATCTAGGACTAGGAGCAGTGTAGACAAGTGGCAAATGTGTTTAACAATCGGCGGGGGATCGGGGAGTGCACTTACTTGCTTTTTGTGAATTTTATGGGATTGCTGGAGTTGCCCTTTAAACACCTGTGATACACTGGATTAAAAGTACATAGATGCAAACAACGTCAAAGGGGTCCATATCATTAAAGACGACCAGATTTCAGTCCTTGTTGAAGAAATAGAGTACAGGGCACTCTGAAAATAAGAATAACTCATTCAAGTAGATTAGGGAACATTTAACATGCATGGAATGCTAAGAAAAGTAATACATGTCTATAATACATACCAATATATGGATTCAGTGAGTGCTAATAGACAGTCAGATAAGGGAGAGGTGTTAGAGCCAATGTCTGTTGTCCAGAATATAAAAAGAATTGAAAGCTGTTTACGGCATTGCTACTATGGAGATAATCCTGCCACACGGCTCTGCCAAGCGGGATGAGATCTGAAGATGTAAGTGCTTCGTAAATAAAGAGAAACACAGCTATATAGTCCTTGTCTTTAGATTTATAAAGAGGAATTAACACCAGGCCTGGCCTCTTACAGGTGTTTATTACCTAGATGTCTCCAATGGAACAAAGTAATAAACTACAAGCAGTGTAAAGAATAAATACCAGTAACAAGACGTTGCTAGCATGATACAGAATAGGAGATTAAGAGATGTTACAAAGGAAACAATTGTGCCGTTCATTGGGATAGTGCATTAAAGATAATCCACCCCAAAATGATATCACAGTATTGTACCCATTGTGAGTGTCCCTGCAGAGGATGTCCTACTACATAGCCACCATTCACATGTATATGCCATCATATCACACAAGACCTACATAACAGAAGTACTTGTATGACATTCTTTTCTGTTCTAAATAATAGAGAAGGACCTCCGAGAGGAGGATAAGACTTTATGACACCTATAAGCCCTATGAGTATGGGCATGGGTTGCGCATTCTCTTAAAGCAAGAGATATCTAACATAGGTTATGCCAGTAAAATTTAACGGAAACTGAGAGCACGGATATGAAGATTTCTGTGCTGCCTTTAGTGCTGCTGTGTTATCAGGTGTCTTTGTAAAAAATTATCTTTATATTGGGCTAACACTGCCATAGAGTCGGGTCTGTGACACTATGTACGCGCGCCCCTCTCTCTGGCCACTAATTTGTCTTCAGGCCGCCAACCTGCCTCCTCCACAATGATTGACACATGAAACGATTCATCTTTGGCTGTGCGGGATTTCCGTGTGATCCGGCTGTCAATGATTTTTCCGGTTTTGCAGCATATTTTATGCAAAAATTAAGTCTGTCATTGCAAAGTACAATTAGTGGCGCAAAAAATAAGGGCTCATGTGTGTCTGTAGGTGACAAAAATGCAAGCGCTGTGGCCTTTTAAACACTCTGTGGCCTTTTAAACAGTAGTAGTAGTAAAATCGGCGGAATTACGCCTGCCTCAGTGTGACACTGTTTCTCTATGGGAGGGCTTGGGTTCCTTCCTTCTCCGCGGCTGTCCACTCAAAGAATTGTCATGCCGCTGACATTCTGCCGATTTTACTCCATGTAAACTGGCCGTAAGGGTATATGGATGTCATAGACCCCTTTCAAACTGAGCATAGCCTCCTATATGAGCCAGAACTCCTCTCCAACGTTAGAAACTTTTTTAGTTTTGGAAGCTGAAGCCACAGAGATCAGCTAATCGCAGTGACCGCTTTCATATGGGTTGGGCAATCTCATTTTTACCAAGTATCTCTTATTGGTCATCACTACAGTAACATGGCCACTTTCTTCCAGAGACAACACCACTCGTGTCTCCAGCTTGGGCGGGGTTCTGCAGCTTAGTTCCATTGAGGTGAATGGAGCTTAAAAGGGTTATTGAGCGCTTCAAAAACATGGCCACTTTTCCCCTTACTGTTGTCTCCAGTTCAGGTGCGGTTTGCAATTAAGCTCCATTTACTTCAATGGAACTGAGTTTCAAAATCTCACCCAAACTGGAGACAACAGTAGGGGGAAAGTGGCCATGTTTTTGTAGCGCTGGATAACCCCTTTAATTGCAAACCACACCTGAACTGGAGACAAGAGAGCTGTCTCTGGAAAGAAGTGGCCATGTTTTTGTAGTTCTGGATAAGCTTTTTAAAGGGGTTATCTAGGGCTACAAAAAATGGCCACTTTTGCACCACTCTTGTCTCCAGTTCAGGTGTGGTTGGCAATTAAGTTCTATTTACTTCAATGGAACTGAGTTTCAAACCCCACCCAAACTGGAGACAAGAGTGGGGCAAAAGTGGCCATGTTTTTCTAGCACTTTAAAAACTTCTTACAGCCTCTGCCTATTCTATCTATCTATCTATCTATCTATCTATCTATCTATCTATCTATCTATCTATCTATCTTTCTACATATTTATCTACATATACATGTGATATATATATATATATATATATATATATATATATATATATATATATATATATAGACACAACATGACTTTGTGATGTTTATCACTGAGGCTTGTTCTGACTCCATCATAACGTGTAGCAATACAGTAACCTGATATTGCATAGCATGGTACTTTACCAATGGACGTACGCAATGGGGATAGACAGGATATACATGAGTAATGATAATGACTTCAGAATCAATGAGGATGGATGGGCAAGAGCTAATCATCAGATGCATGTGCTTTTGTAGATTGATGGGGAAGCCATGACTAATAGATGCATGCACCTAGACGGATTAGCAATTGATGTCCAAGGCAAGCCTAATAGATGCATGCATGGAATGAGATCAATGAGAAAAGCTGGGACCATCTATGTAGTCATTTCAGTATTTTCTCTATTTCCCATAGTGAAGTGAATGTAAGGCAGCCTTCACATGAGGAGGCCTCCATACAGATCATTATTTAATTGATCTTACACATTACAAGGAAATGGTTATTAGAATATAAATCATCCCCATGGTTATGACAGACAGTCACGCAGTTATGCTTTCTAATTACAGACACCCAATAATAATTTCATCCATCATTTGCCAAGCAGTGAACTATATAAGTACCTCCATCATTTTTGAAAATGGTTGGGACCATAAAACTAATAAATTAGCGAAGAATTTTTGTTGTTATTTGCGTATATATATATATATATATATATATATATATATATAACTAATAAATACTAGATTTCCTATCATCATAGATGAAAAGCTCAAATGAGGAACTAAGGAAGGAATCCATGATATAAAATATGTCGCAGAACAGTTATATATCTGGGCTACAGCTGTTCAGACTATGTTCACACTACGTAAGTTTCATATTATTCACGGCAACAACGGCCATGATTAATATAAAACTTACATTGTGCTGCCGTCTATGTAATCACGGCCGGAGTGTATACACATAGTATACGCTCCGTCCGGGATAGCTAGCGGCCACGCAAAAAACTGACATGTCAGTGTTCTGCAGCCATTCATTGAACAGCGGAGGCAGAGAACCTGTCAGTTCACACAATGGAGCGTGCGGCTCCTGCCCACGCTCCATTGTGTGCAGTGGTGAATTCGAATGCAGGCGCATGCGGGTTGCACCCGCATCCGAATTCAGCAGAAGTGGAGATTACCTTGAAGTGGGATGATCTTGTGTAACACTGGCCATTCTGTGATCCAGCCAGGATGTGAACATGGCCTTACTCTGTAGGATGACAAGGTAATGTTTGGGAGCAGGCCCGAGAACAACACATATGTTCCACTTGAATTACTGACTCCATAAAGCATTGGTATGTCTTTTCAGAGTGGTAGTGACACCAGGATTGCAATGTTGTTCTCTACTGGAGATCCCACTAGGTCCTCTATCAGCTTATGGGTCTCCCTGTCTTATGGGTCTCTCTATCAGCTTTTCTCTGATTTTGTTTGTCCAACCTTGAAGCGGTTGCATGTGGCACTATTGCTCGGCACCTCCATGGGTACCAACTACGTGTGCAATGTACTACTAACATAAGACCTTGCACAACACAGAATTATGGCTGATAACCACAGAGTGGTCAACACAGTTGTGGTAGTGCTTTCGAACGTGAAGCCATCTCTATTAAAGTGTTTCTGCCAACTTGCAGAGTTATCGCCTGTCCATAACATAGGGGATAGCAAGCTGATGGTGGGGGGAGTCTGATTGTTGGGGCCCTTACAATCAAGAGACTGGAGGAATATTGTACCCTGAATAGGGGCCTTCTCCATTCATCAGGGAGATAGTTTTCCCAAATTATCAGTGGGGATCCTTAAAAGTCCAGTCCCCACTGATCAGCCTGTTAGAAAAAAAAACCTTTACAATCTGGATAATGGAGGAATATTGTCCCCTGAATAGAGGCCTGACCACACATACTCATTGTGCTCCATTCATTTTTCCCCAATTCTCATGATCAGCAGTCCATTTCCCACCGATCAGCTTGATTAGGGGAATAAAACTTTTAAAGGGCAGCTCCAGTGATATTTTTTTTCTTTTAAATCAACTGGTGTCAGAAAGTTATATAGATTTGCAATTTACTTTAATTTCAAAATCTCCAGTCTTCCAGTATTTATCAGCTGCTTTATGTCCTGCATGAAGTGGTGTTTTCTTTCCCGTTTGACACATTACTCTCTACTGATAGATTTGAGATTTTAAAATAGAAGTAAGTTACAAATCTACATGACTTTCTAATACTAGTTGATATGAAAGATTTTTTTTAAGGAGTACTCCTTTAAGGACTGCTCACATAACTTGTCATTAATTTAAAAGTAATTCACAAGGCTATTTTTTATTTGAGATTTAGTGGAGCAATAAAAATGATTGACAGCGTGTACTTAGCAACCAAATTGGAACTTCACATTAAAACTTATGTAGCGTGTTTGCACTGGAAGAAACCTTCACCTGGCAATCTGGCTCGGAATCTATGGTGAATTTTAATTTTTCTGCAGGAGCCCTGCTAGCTTCTCTGAATGCCCTGTGCCAGCTGGAGAAATTACATTTATAGCAATTAATATGGGGATTTATGTTTGTTTTCTAAACATTTTTGCCAAGTACCTGAATAGTAAACTCCTTATATAGGGGATTACAGTAATAACACAGTCAGTTGTGATCCTGTGACCCCCAGTATATTTTAATTCCAATGTAGAACATACTGTATATGCAGCGAGGAACTAGGAACAGATGGTGCTAATCCTGACCTTAGGCACTTTTCTAATTGTCACAGTCACGTAAAGAAGGGGTGCCCTTATGTCCCCTGGGGTACACCCTAAGTAAAGTGTTTGGTGGATGGATCAATTGGTGGATTTGTTTAATGTGGAATGATGCAGCCACAGAAGAACAGGGCAGGTGTGTGTGTGTGTGGGGGGGGGGGGGGGGGGATGTGGGGCGTTGGTATAGGAAATTCTGTCCTCTAGCCTTTGTTAGGGAAACAGTCTTGAAAATAATTCACTAAGGAAACCTTCATTGGTTGGTTCCCATTGGCGGAAGTATGGAAGAAAGTATTCGAAGGTTGAGCTGTAGTTTCCTATCACAGGATGCAGGTCTGTAGAGAGATGGGATGTGAAAGCCACACGGCCATACTGGTCTTGTCCAAAGACCCTTGCAGGTATCGGGAAACCAAGAGGCTTTGATGACTATACAATCAGACTTTCTTAAAGGTGGCAGGGTGTACAGTAAGTGACAGCTTGTATTTCCTTATTTTGACTGGAAGATTCAGCAGTAGTTACTTTTTAGTAGTCTGTGAGTTAACCCAGGAATATGGCTAGAACTGAGCTGATATAACCCGGATCCTCCCTCTAGCTAAGAGGTAGGCAGGGCTAGAGATCCTCCACCTGCACACTCTAGTCATTTCTACTACCATGCTTCTCTGAAAATATATCTGTATTTTTCTCTGAAAAATAGAGCTAGGGCTTATATTCGGAGTAGATCTTATATTCAGAGAAACACGTTATGACCCTACACTGAAGCCCCATTCTATATAATAGATAGCTGCCATACTGTATGTCCCACTGTTGTTAGGCTCCAGTTCTGTAAGTTCTCCCGTAGTTACAGTAGGCCTCCATATTATATACATCCCTCCTCCTCTGTAGTTTTTCCCCCATACTGTATACATCCCCCCTCTCTCTGCAGTAAGGCCCTCATATTGTATACCTCCCTCCCCCCTTTGTTTAGTTCTTCCTTCATTCTCTATACATCCCCCCTCTGCAGATAGTCCCCGTACTGTATATCTCCCTCCCCCCACGTACCCTCAATCCCACCATATTTAATAGCATAACAAGTCTGGCACTGATTGGCTGATGCTCAAACATCAGGGATCTGGTCAGCTGACTGTAACTAGGGCTTATTTTTGGAGTAGGACTTATATTTAAAGCCTACTCCATAAAGCCTGCAATATGAAGCTAGGTCTTATTGATGGAGAAACATGGTAGCTGTATGCTGTTTGGGATCCAATCTCACATGCACCTACACAGATCTGGCACTAGATGTCAGCAAAGCATTCACATTCACAGAATGACAAAATGCCTAATGGGGCACAGTGCAGAACGGATACTATATTACATTGTAACTGCATGTATGTTGTACTGTATGTAACTAGATCACTTGTGTTTTACAGATATACTGGGCTCACAGAATAAAGGAACTTCTCCAAGTCAGCATCATGTTTAAAAATGAATATCAGGTAAATTCGGGCATAAATCAATAATATAAATATACTAGAAAAAAAATTCAAAGTCAATGTTTATGGTTGTTATACAATATATTGATCCAGATACTAATCATATTCTTGTCAGTTTGTTAGGAACTGCATTCAGGTATTTTTCTGTGACATCCCAGAGAGGTTGTCACCCAGCTTCTAAAAAAAGTTTTTTGTTTTTTTTTTAATACCTGTAATGATTACCAACCTTTCCATCAGATAAGGGGGAGTGTACATGTAGCCACCATGATAAAGGTCAGGGGCATAGCTCGAAATGTGTGGGCCTCATAGCAAACTTTTGATTATCTCTCCTGTGGGTTTAGCACTTCATCATAACTGATACCTTACTTAGAAGGAATTCTCTATCTCTTGGGTTCCTGACAAAGGCTCTGGCCCTGGGCCAGGCCCGATTATATACTGCAGCAGGAACTCTCTCTGTTTGTCTCTCTTTCCACCATCCACTGACAAAAGACGTCCCATCAGGAACTAACTATCCTTATATAGGGGCGACTGAGTCTAACCTCCTATTGGTGGGGCTGTGTGAAGAGAGGGAAGACGTGTAGTTAGCTGTTTGCTGTGTGAGGCAACTGCACCTGTGATTGGCTGAACAGTAAAATACAGTAGTTAACCCTTATCCTTCAGCTGTGCTCTGACAAACAGACAGGGGAGAGTGAGACACCAAGTGGTGAAAGTGCTAAAGGCGCCTATCATCCCTTAGTGCGACACCTTACAGTTACCCTTACCTGGGTGACACAAAACTTAGTGGACCACCTGTACCGGGGCACTACAGTTGTACTCATTCACAAGGAACATAGAGAGTCAGACAGCCGCTAGTGACATTACAAGTGACTTTGCCTGGAAGACTACTACTCTCAGTTCCCCTGGACTAACCCACCAATACTCCTTGTGGGTAATCTATAAAGGGATCTGGAAACAACAAAAGATTTAGAACCCTTTAAACCAGGAATAGGGGAACCTTCCACCCTCCCACTATTGCAAAACTACAATTCCCATCATGCCTGGACAGCTGAAGCTTTGGCTATGGTGGTCCAGACATGATGGGAATTGTAGTTTTGCAACATTTTAAGGGAAGAAGGTTTCCTATCCCTGCTTTAAACCAATAGCTATACCTACTGTAACGACTGGGGTCGTGGATCCGCTGTATCACCACAACGATGGTGTAAGCTGCACCAGGGAATGGAGTCTAAGGAACCACTGGTCTTCACCAGTGCCCGCTGCAAGGCAGGATGGGCCTGCTGCTGAGGGTGACCCCCAGGTCGCTACCCCTGGCTTGGCTTGCTGGCGGCAGCGAGCGAGGTGTAGCTGGAAACATATAGGCAGACAGGAACACAGCAGGAGTCATGGCAGGAGCGTGGAGTGGTAAGGCAACAGCAGAGGGCGAAGAGGCAGCAGCGCCGGACCCCTGCACGTGGGCTCCAGTGTCTGCTGTCAGACTGCAGCCGGGAGGAGCGACCATGACACCTACGATACATGTTACTGTGCCCCTGTCCTATCTGTCCTAAGCATTTTAACTACTCCGATTTCTTCAATCAGTTTGACATTACTTTGTGAATTCTAATAAAGAAACCAAACACAATAAGACTCTGTAGAGCATATAGCTGGCATTATGTGCGCTTATTGTTGAGCATATCATTGAAGCAGAAAATGACAGTCATAGGTGCGTGTGGTTTAAAGCTAAGAAAATATTCAGAGGATCACTGGACATGGACAGGAAATTGCTTCGGGCAGCCTCACAAACAGGAGAACTCATATTTTGTTTTTTAAAGTTTATAATAGCGAGAGTGTGATCAGACACGGGCATAATAACCAGGGAGTGATGACTAAGCCGCTGTGTACTTTGTCATCCCACACCAAATAAGAACTCTCTGCCGCTGGCACCGAATTATATTAACTCTACTAAAAAAATATGATGGGAATGTATGAGATGCTTTCGGTGAATATTTAATTTTTGTTTTCGCACCAGTATGTCACCCGCCACAGTAAAAAATAAGCACGTATTGTTGTGGGTGGCAGTCCGCTGGGTTTGTTTAAACTCTTGTGTTTTTATGTTTTTCTTTGAAGCTGGAAGGGTATAATAGAAACACATCAGTTATTCACATAAACATCAGTGTTAATAGGAATTTACCGTACTAGGGGGAATACTGCAACATTTGTAACTTTAGATATTTTATCATTTAGTCATTTAAAGGAGGTGTTTATCAGTTCATTCACTATGCCAAGGTGAAATGTGTGGTAAAGCTATAAAAAGACAAAAAAAAATTCCCCATCCAGAATATCAGTGGTTAAAGATACAAAGACATGCTTTACATTAGGGATGTAACTATAATTTGGACTTTGTTACCGATACCTAGTTTAGTATCATGACCCTTAATACCAAAATGATAGATAGGAACCAGTAAATAGCTATTGTATGTTGGGGGAAATTTATCAAAGCTACACCTGTGGCATACCCAAGGGACGAGGCGCAGATTCGCCCCTTCTCCCTGGCGTACGCCTGCCGTATCCCCAGCTCACCACATGGGTGGACGGGGGGGGGTTGTCGCTGCAAGGAGTAGAGAAGGTGTGGCCTTCTCCCAAGCCTCATTTATCATGATTTACCTAAGAGCAGGTGCAGATTTGTTGCTGGCTGAATTCATTTAGAGACGTCTGTCTCTTAGGGTACTATTTCACGGGCCGAGGAGGGCCTGATTAACGATGTAAACGAGCCTCGATCTGCTAGATCGCCGCTCGTTTACTGGGCCTATTCCACGGCCCGATGATCGTTGAGCGAGGGCTGCAGGGACATCGTTACCGATGTCCTTGCAGCCCTTGCAGCATACATTACCTGTCAGGTCTTCTGCTCCAGACCTTGACGCTCCCAGACTGATGGTCTTCGCCTACTTTCTGTGCAGTGGGTAGTGAAGAAATAATGTAGTGGTTAATGTGAGCCCCAGCCTAGTAATGGATGTCATCTAAGCCTGTAAAGTGAGTAAAGAAAAAAAACACAACACACCAGTGACATTTTTAACATAATTTTTATATGGGAACACTACCTTGCCCCCACCCCCAGCTCCACTCTGTACAGTATGTCATCTTCCCCTTCAATGCTGCCTCTAGTGATCATATGATGGTATTGAAATCGTATCGAAAAATCAATGCATCCCTATTTCACATTCTGTAGATAAAACTCTTCTTGTCTCTCTGCTGTGCATAGAATGGCATAGTGAAGATAAATGATGATTGGCCAGTGGCTGGGCACGCCCCTGTACAGTCCCCCTCTGTACACGACCCCGTGCACCTCTGCAGCTGAGTAAACTAAGTGATTGAAGACAAATGTAATTTATGGGAAAAAAAAGGCCCATCCACCAGAGTGATCTGCAGAAGCATAACCTGCACAATTGGGCACTAACATAAGGCAAGCATTAAGTAAATATTTGCTGGAGAATGGGGGGGGTATTTTATATACAACATGACTGGTACGCTTTAAATCCCATCATTAGCATAAGGTTTTTACTTTTTCTTTTAATTTTCTCCTTGCAAATCCACTGTGGAAAGCATACAATATGCATGTCCCATCATGTAAGCATACCCTGTGCAAGCCCCCCACCCCACCGGTGAACATACCCAGGGAAAGACATCCATGTCCGCAGTGAAGTCGTTGCAATAACCGAGATAATTTGCATCATTTCAACACCCCTACTCGACAACTACTTATCCTGTAAGTCCCATTATGGTCCTGATTTCTTCCAAATTGGCTCTTAGTCCTGGCTGTATTATAGCATCTGCTATCATCTTGTCACTCTCACAGAAAACAAACTCAATTACATCACGTTTCACTAAATCATGCAGGTGGTGATGTTTTACATTAATGTGCTTGGTGCTGCATTAATGTTTACACTGCTGGCAAGTTTAACCCATTGCTTCCGTACTGCACAAGGATGTTGCAGGTCCCCCATCCACAGCAGTGGTCAACTGTATAGTGGCTTGTGACTCACCATTGGCTTTTTTTTTTTAACCTATTTTGTTACATTGTAACCAGTGTTTCAATGCTTGTTTGTTTGTTTGTTTCTTTATCGGGATTGTGTCTGGTATTACACGGAACGATTATCGTTCGAAAAATCGTTAAATCGTTCAGATTTGAACGATAATCATTTAGTGTAATAGCAGACAACGATTAAACGACCAACGAGAAATCATTGGTCGGTTAATAGAATTTGGACTTATTTTTATCAGTGATTGTTTGCAAATCGTTCGCATGTAATAAGACGTCGTTCACAGTACCGGCAAACGCAGTGGCAACGTCATGACAAACGCAATAACAGTCATAAGTAACGATCATCGTTCCGTGTAATTGGGTGAACAATTTCAGGTCGTTCGCCATAGCGGTCGTTTGAGTTCGTTTATCGTTAATCGTTGATCTGCAAAAAATCGCTTTGTGTAATAGTACCCTAAGTGTCACATGGTCTGTCAGTACCTTTTCTGAAAGGCCCCAGAGGCTGCAACACCATTATGCAAGAGGCACCATAACCAAATAACACCATGGAAATCAAGGAGATGTCCAAATAATTAAAAAAGTAAGTTTTTTTTACCAGACCAATTGAGAATACTGTTTACACCTGATATCTGGATCGGGAACGGTTTTTCTATGGGGATTTGCTACTGCTCTGGACAGTTACTGACATGGACAGAGGTGGCAGTAGAGAGCACTGTGTCAGACTGGAAAGAATACACCACTTCCTGCAGGGCATACAGCAGCTGATAAGTACTGGAAGACTTGAGATTTTTAAATAGAAGTCAATTACAAATCTATATAACTTTCTGACACCAGTTGATTTAAAAACATTGACAGCATTGGTCTAAGATTTACCAGTTACCCTTTTACACTATTCTATTCTCTACTTTACCAAACAACTAAACTTTTGTATAAGCATATTGGGCACTTTCGATGCTGGTTAGTCACAAAGCCCTGCACCTGATTCCCTCTACTGCCAACAATACGCTTCAGGTCTGCCAGGCAGTCAGCAATTCCAGATGTTATGGGCACCAGGAGGTTCCTGTGTAATATCCCCAATTTCCTTTTTATGGCAACTGTAATTGTGAAAATATCCCCCCTTCCCAGCACAGGTTTTACTGAACCGTGTGATCTTTTGGAAGAAGCTGTCGTATGGATTAGTGGCCCCCGCTGTGATAATGTGGATGGTTTTATTCGGTTTTATTTGCCATCACATACAATTATGTTGTCGCCTTCATTTGTGCAGAAAAGTAAAATGTATAAATGATAGAGACTGATACAAAGGAGTACATTACAGTACTGACAGCAATAGTCAAGAGTGCTCATGCTAGGAGACAACTTAAAATAATAGGCTTTTTTTTTTTTTTTTACTGCAGAACTCTAGCTGAGTTCTTGGCATTCTGGAAAATCTTTCTAGAACAAAGGAATATGATTAATCTAAACCATTGTTCCTTAATGCTTGATGCCTACTAAGTTATATGGTAGGCCCACCCTCACTGCCATTTATAGCTGCAATGCATCCAAAAGGAAAAATTAAATAAACTGCATTTTTTTAAAACTTTTTTTTTTTTTTCTGTAGCTACCATAAAGATCTATGTGTCTCCACGGTTACAGACAACAAACAAACCCTATGTAGTCTGATTCTGCAGCCGCATGCACATCTGTATGTACTGTATGTGTTTCTTAATAATATGGAAGAAAGAAGGATCATTCCACACAGAGTTTCTTTGTTGTTTGTTACCATGAAGACATATAGACATATAGGCCTGCAAAGGAGCCATAGACATAAATGGTATTTGCAAAATGAACAAATTAAAAAAGAGGTTTTAAAGGTGGATACTGCAGGTCAACAGTTTGGGGGACATTTACTAGCATGCGGGGGTGGGGTGGGTTTGGCAACAAGTTGGGGAGGAGGTGTGGAGGCGTATCTCCTGATTTATTAAGGCTTTGGATTGGTGTTGCAATACTGGCTGTACAAGTAGTTATTGCTATTTGACTTTAATGAGAAGTACTGTATATATGGAAAATATGTTTGGTGTGAGCTCCTCCTAGTGGTAGCTGGAGGCAGAAGAAAATTTTACTTTGCATTATTCCCAGTGAAAAGCTGAAATAAATGCAATATTGCATATTACTAGTTACATCTATATTAATAGCACTTTATAATATGTTGCAGGGGGGACAATTTGTCGAAATTTTTAGTGCACAAGGAAAGGATCCGGTGGCCAAGTGGAGACTTTTTGGCAGCCAATCAGCTATCTGGAAGGTAAGAGGATTCTTCCAAGAACTATTACTATGAATTTTATACGAGATGATAACCTGTTAACTTTCTGTAAGCTCTTGGTTGGATTTGGTTTGTATAACATAATTTAACTTTTTGACCATCTTGTTAAAAGATTTTGTTCTGTGTACTTGAGTGATTGTATTAATAATTTAATTGTTGAGGGGGTTTATTAAAATTTTTACCAAATTGTTCTTTTAAAAAGCACTGTCATGATTTTTTTTTTTTTCAAAAAAATCAACAGGGTTTGTGATTACAAGTAATTTTGCAATATTTTCTCTTTATTTGTTTGAAGTTTTCTATGTTTAAATCAATGTTATACATATGGCCACTAGGCGTCTCCCTTCCTGTTAAACTGCGGTCCATTCTCCGTCTGTGCCGATATTTAGTCTTTTCTCTGTTCAAATAAAGAGACCAAACACGGGAAGCCCCAGTCCTTACAGACATGGCTTGGTATTGATTGACAGCCATTCCTGAGCAGAAATCTGGGGGTGCTCGCACTGGATGGTCAGCTCTCCTGTCACAGAGCACCAAAACCTCTGTAACCACACAGTGACATTATACTGACTGAATTGTTGCATAACAAAGAGCATTGACTCCTGGTAAGCATGCAGAGGTGACAATAAAATTCTGAAAAGTTAATAATATAATTAGCCTAAGTTAATCGCCCTCAGTTGATCTGCAACCTGCATGATGAGCAGGTGTCTTTCCTCGTGTCAGTACACAAAGGACCGGGACTTTATGTGTTTGGTCTCTTTTTTTGAACAGAGAAAAGACCAAATATCCGCACCGAGGGAGCATAGAGCACAGTTTTTGCCATATGCATGATGTTGATACAAACACGCAAAGCTTGGAAAACCCCTTTTGACTTTTTACATTTTTGTTTTCATGATTTTACAAATGTTTACAAATGTTATATTTGTTTGTACCATTGATTTATGGATCCCCAGAGACCCCCGAATAGTACCAATAACTCACCGCTGCTTGAGTTCTGTTTTGTGTATATGCTTTCCGGATTACATTGTCCTGGCCATAGTGATGGACCATGGAGGAACACCAGGGCTGCAATGCAGGACAGTGAGATTTGGAACTTCACTGACTGCACACAGTCCACCAGAAGAACTGCCCATCAGCCACCCTGTAGACTAAACACCTCTGCAACTGTGTCTCCAGTCTGATACAGGACACACACAAAGGTCCCGAATCTGATCAACCTTAGTGGACTTTGCAGCAGTTCATCTTCATTCACTTTAATGAAATTGAGCGGCATAACCACACCCAAACTGAGGAGAAGAGTTGTGATGTTTGCGGAAGAAGGGAGAAAAAAAGAGAAAAAAGCGGGCACCGACGCCTCGTGTGATACCTCAATACACCAAGGATAAGGATTATGTGAGAAGGTGCTCACTAGGGATGAGCGAACCGGCTGAGGTTTCGGTTCGTATGAACCTGAACTCTCGTCTTCTGATTCCCGCTGTCTGCCCGCTCAGTGGAGAGGGTGGATACAGCCGGAGGACCGCCTGGAAAACTAGGATACAGCCATAGCCATAGGCTGTATTCCAGTTTTCTAGGCAGTCCTCAGGCTGTATCCACCCTCTCCACGGAGCGGGCAGACAGCGGGAATCAGAAGACGAGAGTTCAGGTTCATACGAACCCGAACCTCAGCCGGTTGGCTCATCTCTAGTGCTTACCTGGACGCCACTTGGGTTTTGTGCATATTACCCCTCAAAAGAGTACAAATTCAAATCCAGGGTCTTGTTTGGTAACAGTCAGGGCCGGCTCCAGGTTTTTGTGGGCCCTTGGGCAACAGAGCCTAGCGGGCCCCTGTGTGGAGTAAATCATGTGGCGGTGCTGAGCTAAGGTATACCTAAAGCAGACTCCATTAGTGCCGTGTGAACCAGCCTTAGGCTATGTTCACATTGCGTAAGAGACTGGCCATTCTGTGACCTGGCCGGGTCAAGGAGCGGCCGGTCTCTGAAAAGATCGCCCAGGATGATCTTTGTGGCCGCAGGCTCCCGATGCAGGCGCATCAGCGCGCGCCCGCATCAGAACTCTCCACAGCACACAATAAAGCAAGCGGC